>NC_051154.1:216592103-216617103 GCF_013339745.2 Dermacentor silvarum
ACATACTGCCCCAGCCCAGCTCAACTGTGAAGTTGACTGCTGTGAGCTGCTTCCTCCCTGTCGTCTCTGTGTGTTGGGGGCCCGTTGTCGAGAAGTGGACCTCCGCCTCGAATTGGACCTTTGCCCGGAGCCGCTCCTGTCCCTGGGGGATTGCCAAGTTGGGTCCCTGCTTAGCCTCGAAGTGGACCTGGAGTGCCTTCGCCCACCCCGCACACCCGGCGAAGGGGACCTGGAGCGCCGGGCCGGCGGTGGTGACAGTTGGGCAGCAGGCTTTGCCCGGTCCACTGGCGGAAGAAACCGTTTCAGGCACGGCTTGGTGGCCGTGGCACGAGTGCACCACCATACAGTCCGCATTGCGGGTGGCACTCGTTTTGCCCTCCGGAGAGAGTCACACCACAGTTCTTGCACTTCGGAGTTGTCGGGAGGTTCGGGCAAACGTCTTCGCAATGGCCGGTCTGGTGACAGGTTGTACAGTACGCTACCGTGCGTTTATACAAGGTAGCATCTGGTGAACATTCGATGTCTGTAGATATAAACGGTACCTTTTTTTTCCATTGAAGGTGATTGCAAGGGCGGAGGAGCTGCCCAGGCGACGTATGGTGAGGACATCGCAGCCCGGTGCCTCGACGATCGCCCTGACCTCCTCTCGGAGGAGTCGGTTCCGATATTGTAGATTACTTCCTTGCAGGAGTTGTCCGGCGCGATTGGGTAGACCGCGACCTCATACGTGTTTCCTCTAACGCTGATTTTCTGTAGCATTTCGAGAGCTTTCTCTATGGCAGGAGATGGAGTGCTCACAACGATGACGTCTTGTTCGATGCGTAGTTGGAAGGGCGAGGGGCTGTTGGGAATTCTGGCCTCACGGGCGATGGCGGTAGTCAAATGCATGGGGTTGATTTTAGCCAGGGGAAGTCCGTTCCGGGGGCGGATTCACACCTTGTAATCCTCCATCGGTAGTGGTGGCTGTTTAGGCTGACGTGGCCCTGGGCCTCGGCGGAGAGCCGGCTTGGGTAGCGTTTGATCTAGCGCCAGCGTTGAATGGCGTGGTGGCGGTGGTGAGCGGCGGTTCGCCCGGCGGGTAACTTCGATCCACGGACTCGAGATGTTCTCGTCGTCCTATTCGGGAATAGGGACGTCCTGTACTTCGGAAAGTCCATTGTTTCCTCCTGGGAGCTGCCGGAGGACAGCTGGTGGCGTCTGCGGCGAGCGCCTCCTGCTGCGCCGCGTCCATCTGCGCGGCGGATGCTGTCGATGTCTGTCGTAGGCTTAGCGACCTTGCGCCGCCTCGAAATTTGAAGTGGCCGTTAAAAATTAAATATCGTACTCACAACTTCAAACGCAGTGTCCTTTTGATCCCGGTGATCTTAGGAAGGCGATACAATAGTTGAAGGTTGACCGCGGGGTGATTTCCTGCAGGAAATATGGGTTTTCGCAGGAGCGGGTGTTATTTCCATCCACTATCACTGGCATCCCTGAACCCACTCGCCATTGCCCAGACTCTCTGTCTGGGCAATGAAAACGCCAAATTGGGAAAATACCAAACAAGCCCGTACCTCGTTAACATTCTATACCCAGCTTTAACATTTTCTGGGCGGAAATACTTGGGGAATGTCAGTGCATGCAATGTTGGAATTCTGTGCAGGGCACTTTATCTGGGCTTTTTGAGATACAGTTTGGCAGTACTGATTGCACGACAAATCTTCGTGCTCTGCAGGCTATTCAAACTCGGGCTTTCAGAGTTTGTCTTGCTTTGCCGAAATGTGCATCAACAGTGGCGACTATTGCAATCGCCCCGGACAAACTAATACAAGCAAAAATTGCCGTGGAAATGCTGAGAGTGCGTATTAGGCACTTTGCCCGAGCCCGTTTCCGTCATCTTTCAACACTACCGTCAGAAAGGCCGCAGGCTTCATCCTGTGTTACGATTTCGGATTATTTCACCCACCTTACATCAGGCTTCAACCCCGCAACTAAGTCATCCATTCCTCCATGGTGTTTGGCTCGACCTGCAGTGCACCTCACCGTACCAAGAATCAGAAAAACCTCAGAGCTGTCACCACCTGCTCTTAAACAACTGTCTACTCCTTTTGAACAAGAGGTACACCGACCACGTACATATTTATGCTGATGCGTCAGCAACTCTCCAGTTTTCCCCTGGAGCCAGTGGCTTTCCCAGCGAGAGCTACCACCATCAGTTTCAAGACGCGTCACCCAACGACATCTGCGGTTGCGGAACTTGCGCCTCTTCGCGCTCTACTTCGTCTCGTCAGCCAAGAACAACCTCGAAGGTGGTCAAAATTCAGTGAATCGAAGGCAGCACTGCAGTCTTTGTTATCAACACTGCGGCGCAGACCACACGACCAACTGGTATTCGAGATTAGATAGCTAATCCATACCTTAGCTGAGAAAGGACACCCCGTGACATTTCAGTGACTTCCAAGTCACTGCGGCGTCATAGGTAACCAACACGCCGATAACGCTGCTCGGTCGGCTCTTCAAGGCGGCAAAGAGAAGTCGATACCGTTATCAAGGACTGATGCCGCTAGAAAACTTCGAATACTCACACGGGATATCGCATTCTCGCCCATGTGGAACACACGAAGATTTCAAGGCCACCCGCTGCACCACCCAGGCTCTTCTCTCCGCCTTCGCATCCCAGCTGAAATCTGCTGACGCGAGGCTACCCTGCGTTGTCGAATATTGCTAGGAGTGGCTTTTATGAAGTCTTTTGCTTTCCGAATCGGATGGGCTGACGACACCTCGTGTTATCAGAATCAGAATCCACTTTATTTTTAACACACAAGTTGGGGGCCCCCAGGCAAAAAGCTGTCGCAGACAGCTTGACGGGACCTAGCTGGGGGCCTACAGAGAGCAACAGGCAGTGGATTTCCCAAATTCGAACAATTGTAAATACGTACAGTCACTATGAAGAAGAAATGAACTTGCTTGATACAGATACAAAATACATGGTGCACGCTACCACAGATTGCATAAATACTACAGGAAATATAACAACCAGGAGAAAGAAAGAAAAAACTTCATTGCATTCATCAGGTAATCACGCACCTCCGATTTAAACGTGCCGAGTGGGGCACTGAAATTAATATGCGTTCTTAAGAGGTTCTATAGTGTTGGTATGCAGTAATCAATCCTAGATATACTGTAATTTATGCGTGTACGCGGCATTGGTACGTATTAGCCTGTTACGTATGATGTAGTCATACGGGGGATGTTCTGCATCGTTTGGAACTTTATTTTTATACATATAAAGAGATAGTTTATAATCGTATAACTTAGACGCTTTAAAAACATATTATGTTCAATGAATAGGGGACCAGTGGGCAATAGGCTCTGGTGTCTATTAAAGTTCTGAAAGATTCTCAGTACCTTCTTTTGGAGCAGCTCCAGTTTGTTATAGTTGGTGGTCGTTGTAGGACCCCAAACTAAAATACAATATGAAAGACGTCAGTAAAAATTAGCAACTGCATTCTTCAGTCTAATTGGAATTAATTCCCTCAGTCTGTAGAGGCAACCGAGTGTTTTGCCTAATTCAATCGTGAGCTTATTAACGTGCATGTTCCAAGACATTGTTTCTTCGAACCAAACCCCCCAAATTTTTTTCAGATTCAACGCACTGCAGGGCCATTCCTTGAAAGTTTAGGGAGAGTTCGAAGTCACTTTGTTTGTTGAGCGGTTTAAAAATAATATATTTAGTTTTTTTAATATTTAAGGTTAATCTCTTAGAGTTAATTCAACCACTGTTCAAGTGGAGGTAGCGAAAAGACTGACTGGGGTAGCGAGAAGACTCTTCAACACGTTCTCTGTGACTGTCCTCGCCACAATTTACAGAGACAGTCGCTCGCAATCACGATAGCGCCCATTGATAAAACACCTTTAACAGATGAAATCACTTCAGAATGCCGACATTACAAGTAATCGTAACTCACGGCGACTAGAGCACTGTTGCACTTTTAAGGACAACCGACTTGGACAAGTGGCTGTAGCCTTAACTGATGCTACAATGCTGCTGTGCTGTGCGGTGATAGTATGCGGTGATAATGACCGACTGTGATAGCGTATGCGCACTCCCTTTCTTTCTCCCTCTTTACTTCCATATCACTTTACCTCCCCTCTCTCCCCTGCGCAAGGTAGCAAATCAGATCTTCCCGTCTGGTTAACCACCCTGCCTTTCCCCCCTTCTTCTGTCTCTCTCTCTCTCTCTATTTCTATATGGACTGAACTTCAACATCACGGAAGCATTGGTCGCTCACCTCACTACTTCAGCACATCCGTTTGTTGGCATTTATGTACGGCGCGGAGTACTTTAATCACATAGCACGCTGGTCTTTTCTCGAGAAACGTAGCTTGGTGGGTCAGTTGACCAGCGCCTGTCCTGGTTGGCTCTGTCATTTGTCTTACTCTTCCTGTCGCTGCGCTTGACTCTCGTCTTGTCTCCTCTTCAAGGTCGTAGTTTTGAGCCGTGCAGACATAGTGTCTTTCCACGTCAAGTCGACCTCAAGTCTCTCGTTTGTCAAGTTCCTGCCATTCATTTTGTTTTCCCTCCTTCGGCTTGGTCCCTTCTGCTCTCCTTGTATCTGCGAATCTCAATTGCAAGTCGACCATGTGTCCATCACTCTCATGCTTGTCCCTTCAGTGGGGCTTCTTTCGCTTTGAAGACGATGCACCAACTAGTTGAAGCATTGTGCATTTCGTATCTTTAGTTCGAAACAACTTGAACGATAGCGAAACTACATTTTTTTGTCAAAAATAATAGGATACTTTCGTAGGGCCATCGTCATGCCATGGTGGACACGCTACTCATAATTGGATCACCGAAAATATGCGGCATTTTGCTTGGTCATTCCTTTGGAGGCTGACGACCTCGGAGCACCGAGTGCTGATCTTCTGCCACGGAACAGTAGGCGTCGCTCGCCTTGAGCAAGACAGTGGGCAGCTTTAAAATAGGACACCTAAGCCTAAGGGTGCCCCTAGCAAACAGCGCTTCGCCACTTGGTATGCGCTGAAGGCGAACCGCTTCTTTGGGTTTGGGCTCACACTGGCTCCTAACCCAAGCGAATTTACCTGTGCGTGCATGACACCGTGCTTGTTAATTTAGTTAGTAAGCGAATGTTTACAAGTTTATACGGCCGATAAAACTAATATTCTTACTTCGTATAGCTCTCTACTATTTTGCTATCACAATCAATGCTTCGTCTTTCGGTCGAAACTGCGACTTTTTTGTTCTCGTTTCTGGCCAATGATTCTTCAACATCGCAGAGACATGTTAAAAGCCTTTTCTACTGTCAGTTCTTTTATTTTTTCAAGGAGCCAACTCAGGATAGCTATTCGAGCTAGGTTAATCACTTAGAATTAGAGCGAAGAACTGCTTGTGTTTTTTTAATTATTTTCTTTAACCGCATAACTGGTCGTCCCTTCACTACGGTGCTTCGATGTCATTACAAAAGCTCTGTTTGTCTGAAATTATAACAAACTTTTTTTTTGGTGCACTGATGCAATCGGAGCAAGAAGAAGCACTTAGCTCAAATAGCGCGTGAGCAGCCTTCTATTTCACACCTGCCATCCAATGTGTAACAAATTCGGTCATTGGGATGTGCCGTATTTTCAGCACTACAATCCGTGGATTATGCGTATTTAGAAATTAAAGTTGAAGGTAAGTTCGAGTGGTACGGGCTATCTATGAGTGCAGGCTATGTGATTTAGCTTTTTAAGGTCGTAGGCACGCTTGAAAAAACGAGGCCCCACTGCGCGCCTACAAAATTTTACCGCGCTAAGTTAAATCGCGAATATAAGCCCTTTAATTATGCTCGGTGCGCACGAGCAATATTTCCAGCTGATATTGGCCGCTCTCGGTAGGCAAGCGAATGCTGCTCGCGATACTTCAAGTGGCTGCTTTTCAGTTATTGGATTTGTGAACACATGCGCAATACGCATTGATTAAAATAAATTAATAAATGCGTATGCGTATAAATGAAGAAATATTAATAAAATTATTTATTACCGACTGTATACTGGTTGCGGACAATTTAAAGAAACAACCTATTTTCAGTTGAAGTTCGTCCCTGCGGAATATACTGCGTCGGGTGAGTACTCTACAAGGACCATGCAACCTTTTATTTTAATCACTCATTTGCCCCTACGCACAATAAACACGGCGTAGACTATAGTCCTGGGAACACGTTATGTTGTTTTCTCTGTATCTTATTTGTACCACACATGACGTACATACAATTGGCAGACGTGCAACTTTTCATCAATGCTTATTTTCTTCTAAAGCTATTTGCACCTAGTAGGATCATTGGAACACGCTGATAGACCCTGATAAACCAGCTAATATAAGCATTTCCGATAAATAAAAAAAGCTGATTTCCGTTTGCTTTTATTATGCTTGTCACAATTCCACATCACGAAGTTATAGTCATTAGGACTCATTTAGCGAGCAACGCGTGGCACAAGCAGTGGCATATATTATACAGGGTGATCGAAGTTCAGTTGACAGGCTTTTTTTTTTTTTAATTAGGCGCTGAGACGTACGTGAAGACCACCTCTACGGTAGGTTTATGTGGCGAGGGGCACACAAAGTGAAATAATTATTGCTGTTAGCAGTGCAACTAACAAAAATTGAATAATGAACTTTTGACTGGCTGCAGTAAACAGGCAGGTTTGTATTGAAAAGTTAGAGGCTGTCGTGTTTCTACAGAGTTCCACTTGGCAGAATCCTTCTAGCGTATCCGTGCTTTGAGATATGTAACTGCGAAGTTTAATTGCCGTTCGCCTGATTACTCATACAAGACAGTGACGACCGGCGCAAAGCTCCTCCCTTATGTGACGCGCAATTGCGCGTCACATAATTTTGCGCGTCACCGCCAACGCCACCATCGCAATTTGCTGTAGTAGAAGCATATATAAAAAAAGCATCTCGACACGAACACATTTAGATAGCGTTAGCCCGGCCCACGTATCTTTGTTTAACATTGCTAGCATCCGTAACTGGTGTAATGACATCGGAAACAAATGTCGATCAGCGAAAGAAAAATCCAGCAATCTTAGAAAAATGACCTCACAAGGTGTGTGCGTGTTCGTGCGTGTATGTGTGTGTTTCGAATCTTACTCGAATTACGTCACTACATATAAATTATTGGCCCAGGCGTACATCATTTTTAAGAAAAATCACAGAACCCATTGTTTTTTTTAATAATAAATAATTTAACTTATTTAGTTTACGGCACATGTTAATATTCGAAAGTCGAAGGCAATTGTCGTAAAAGTCTAGTTACATGTTTATATAATTTAAAATGGCCACCTAGACCGAAATAACTGGTGTCAGGTTATTCGTTCAATTTACCTGATTTACGCACGCTGCCCCGCGAAGCGCGCCTGCGATCGCAGAGGCCACGCCGTTAGTGAAACTTGGTATGCTTCAGACGCTTGGTGGCGCTGAGAAGCATCCAAAAACTCTTACTCCGCGCATATGACATGTCTAGTTGAGCAAAACGTATCACGACACGTTAAACTAGCAGTGTTGTGGCGCGCTTCCTTTACGGCGTACGCAACGTATTGTGCACTACGTACGCATGTGCTGCTGCGTACGCCCAACTAAAAGTGTCTATAGAAGTGTGGCGCAAGATGACGCTGCCGTCCCACTTCCCTCTTCCCACGATATGATCCCGATAGGCGGTTGCGCAGCTCACGATTTGGCGCATGCTCACTTCAGCAGCAGGGGCGATACAGACATATATCTATCGCGCAGTATGGCGAAGCTTTATTTTACGCATACGAAGCTTGAGTGTTTTCCTTTCAGTACAAGGACATATAATAGAAAACACTCGGCAACAGGGTGAGACCTGTGCCTGCCTCAGACCACTGTAAGGGAATCGCAAGACATTTATCCAGCCAGAACCGGAAGGAACGTCCCCGTTCCAGAAGTCATCATCATCAACCTATTTTTATGTCCCCTGCAGGACGAATGCCTCTCCCAGTGATCTCCAATTAGCCTTGTCTTGCGCTAGCTGATTCCAACTTGCGCTTGCAAATTTCCCAACTTCATCTCCCCACCTAGTTTTCTGCCATCCTCGACTGCGCTTCCCTTCTCTTGGTATCCATTCTGTAACTCTAATGGCCAACCGGTTATCCATCCTACGCATTACATGGCCTGCCCAGCTCCATTTTTCCCTCTTAATGTCAACTAGAATATCGGCTATCCCCGTTTGCTCTTTGATTCACACCTCTCTCTTCCTGTCTCTTAACGTTAGGCCCAATATGTTTCGTTCCATCGCTCTTTGTGTGGTCCTTAACTTGTTCTCGAGCTTCTTTATTAACCTCCAAGTTTCTTCCCCGTATGTTAGCACCGGTAGAATGCAATGATTGTACACACTTTTCTTTTGAACGACAGTGGTAAGCTCCTAGTCAGGATTTGGTAATGCCTACCGTATGCACTCTAACTCGTTTTTATTCTTCTATAAATATCCTTCTCATGATCAGGGTCCTCTGTGAATAAATGACCTAGATAAACGTACTCCTGTGCAGACTCTAGAGCCTGACTGGCAATCATGAATTCTTGTTTCCTTGCAATATTATTTGTCTTCTGCATAATAATCTTCAACCCCACTCTTGCACTTTCTCGATTGAGGTCCTCAATCTTTTGTTGTAATTGATCTCCAGTGTTGCTGAACAGGACAATGTCATCTGCAAACCGAAGGTTGCTGAGACGTTCGCAGTTGATCCTCCCTCCTAATCCTTCCCAGTTCAATGGCTTGAATACCACTGGAGATATTGTGTCACCTTGTCTGACCCCTTTCTTGATAGGTCATTTTCTACTTTTCTTGTGGAGAACCAAGGTGGCTGTTGAATCTTCGCAGCTATGTCCCAAGATATTGACGTAAGCTTAGTACTCCTTGATTTGAAGCCCATCACTTCCAGAAGTGCTGGGCTTCAAAGCTGATGAGAGTGTTAATTGGTCAGCGGTGGAATATGATCAAGAAACGATTGGAATCTTGGCGGAAATATCTAGGGAAAACATGGGGACCGAGTCGTCACAGCCATTGGTAACTTTACTAGATAGAAATAGGCACAGTGATATTGTTACGCTGCGCGGTGGAGCCGAAGAGGAGGAGATCGAAGAACTGTGCGTGTGTTAGAGAATGCCTGACTGCCTGCGATCCCGTCTCTATGCCCCCTTGATCATCTTGTAAATAAACCCATCTCATCCGTAACAACTTTGGTGGAAGTGCTGGGTAATCGCTCTGGACAACCTTCTTCTACGCACCCGGACATGAACGAACCGCAAGCAGCTGGCGGCAGCCATGACACAAGCATGCAAGATGATAGTGAGTGCCCAAGGCAAGTCATCTGCTGGATTCCTCAAAAAGAACCACGCACCTTTTCCGGCAAAGCTGATGAGGATGTCGACGACGGGCTCAAGTATTATCACCGGGTAAGCGGTCACAACGGGTGGAACTCTTTGGCGCGACTTGCTAACCTGGTTTTCTTTCTTACCGGAACCGCACTTCTCTGGTTCCATTACAACGAGAGCACGATGACTACATGGAAAGGGTTCGTTGAGGAAATCAATTGCTGCTTCGGGGACTCACTTTCAAAAAGAAAGAAGGCTGAACTTACGCTTTCGCGAAGAGCACAGTTGCCCGGGGAAACATGCACAACTAACATTGAAGAAGTATTGAAACTGTGCAGAATTGTCAACACGGGCATGTCGGATGAAGATAAGGTTGGACATCTCCTGAAGGGCATCGCTGGAGATGTCTACAATTTTCTTATCTCAAAGGAAGACCTGCGTACTCCTGATCTAAGACGTCACTGTCGTGTTTTTGAGGCACTGAAAACGCGACGAGTATTGTCAAAATTTGGTAGACTTGAGAGCGTCACCACGGTCGCAAGTGTGGACGTCTCCACCTCCAACGACATCTCTTTGTTGGTACGTCAACTCGTTAAGAAAGAACCGGGGCGCTTTCAAGCACCAGGTGGAGGAAGAGACGCAGGACGGGAGTACCAGCAATGTACACTTGACGCACGCTGTCCTGAACAGCCGGTACTTTGCCAACTGCAAACTAACAGCGAAAATCGGCCCTTGCTTAATGAACGTGTCCGCGTCGACACGACGGAGTTCCGGCATCCTTCGCGTAACATCGAACGCCGTCAGGCCGCACCACCCCAACGCCTTTCACCCCGATACAACCAGCCTCAGACCCCATTTTATGGCAACCCTGTGTACCGCGAGCCACCTATTTGCTTTAGCTGCGGAATCCGTGGACATATCGCCAGGTATTGTCGCAGACGGCAGCAGCCCGTTTCGGCCATCCCCGAGTATCAATCTGGAGGGCCCTACAATACGCCGTGGCCGACCGCTGCGCCTCTTCGACGACATCCGCTTGAATATGTATCCCGGCGTGAGTCTCCGGCTTCCGACCGCAGTCTTACTCCACCTCCGACCGGCTTTCGCCGCTCGCCATCGCCTCGCCGTCGCTCACTTTCACCACCACTCCAGCTGGGAAACTAGCTGGTGCGACCGATGGAGGTGAGGTCGCGGGACGGTCACGTAGTCCTCCACCTGTCGCCATACTCAAAAACAAAGTGTGTGTCTGTGTTGATGGTTTAAGTACTCATGCCTTAGTGGATACCGGTGCTACAGTTTCAGTGATGAGTGTTTTGTTTAAAAATCGTCTTGGACACAAGGTTATGTTCGCGTGGGACCGAAAGACTGCTTTTCGTGGAGTTGGGGGTGAAACCCTGCGGCCCGTTGGTGTTTGCTCAGCTCTAGTGAGTGTTGGTGGACAAGATTTCCCAACTGAATTTATTGTTTTTGAGCAGACCGCTCACAACATCATCCTTGGGATTGACTTTCTTGGTGAATGTGGTGCATTGTTAGATTGTGGGGCTGGTGAAATTTCTCTTCGAAGTGACGTGATATCACCAATACCAGAAGTATCTGACGTGGACACGCAGGGAGTATTTTCCGTGTCCCATGACATCCTTTTACCGGCTCAAGCTACGGCATTTGTTCCAGTGACTTTCACGCTTGGCCCTCCGCATCGCTGTCATGATTTAATTGAGCCGTACTCCCCTACCATGTTGCAAAAAAATATACTGGTTCCTCGATCCATTATTGAATGTGTAGATGGTCGTGCTCACGTGTGGACGCTGAACACGTCTATGGAGCAAGTTTTACTGCCGACTGGACTCAAGCTGGCCACCTTTAACTCAGAGGCGACTGTCTCTATTGATGCCGTTGACGCTTCTACCGACGCGGGTGCAGCGAATCGCGACTACACCTTGGAATTCTCCGGGATGACGAACAAGTCGCTATCCTCTTCTGAGCGGACAGAATTGCAAAAGGTGCTCGTCCGCTATTGGTGCATCCAGACGAAGGACCGAATCCGGATTTGGAGAGCCGGACG
The DNA here is from genome assembly GCF_013339745.2 of Dermacentor silvarum. Lineage (NCBI taxonomy): Eukaryota > Metazoa > Arthropoda > Arachnida > Ixodida > Ixodidae > Dermacentor > Dermacentor silvarum. The sequence goes on from NC_051154.1 coordinate 216,603,533, forward strand.
GCGCGTCACGTGACCTTACATCAGCGATTTGCCTCGTCCGCGCCTCGTCCGGGAGGCGCGCGGACGGATAACGCCAAGCCGTTTTTCACATCCGGATTCTGGCTGGGTAAAGCCGCAGCTTTAGCTTATAAACACGCAGTGTCTGGCAACCAGTACACTTCTCTCCTGCTCGAGGACAGCCGCATTGCAGTCAGCATCAGTACTTTGTTTGCTGGCGCCTGGTTTCAGTGCTTCATGGCTCCTGGTTTCGTTCACTTCTATGAACAATGAATGTGTGCGATGATGCCGCCTTTTATTTCAACTACATCGTGGAAGAGTTTCCCACTTTGTGGGACCTCAGCCGTGCAGATTATGCGGACACCGTCACAATCAGGGAATAGTGACTCTCCTGCAAAGAAAAAAAAATCTCAGTCAACTGCTCGCTAGCAGACTACAAAAAAAGTAGGACGTGTACAAATACATCTCATATCTGGTTGTTTCAGAGCAGTAAATGAATAGATTATCAGCGAAAACCAATCACACTCAGTGGTGTAGTTAGTGTAAACAGATCAATATTATCTCATGCATGTTTATGCAGAAAGTCGGTGCCGACAGCACGGCCATACAAAACTTGCGATACCCCTTCCACGTGAACCCTCTCGATCTGCATTGAATATTTCGGGCGCGATTGAGCTTGTACACTACCACACGAACGCACTTAAAGACATGTGTAGCGTCCTTCGATCAGCACCAAGCTCAGATTTCAACCGATATACATTTACCACGGCGATCTCTGTAATAACTTGGAAACGTGTGATACTTACCTGAAGCATGGTACCGCAGTGTGACCTGCAGCACGGTGTAAGAGTATATTTCTTACACCGTGGTTTCCGCTAATATAGAACGGCGCATAACAGTATCCTCCCTTCGTATGCGGGGCCCCACGCGCGACAGCAGTTGCAGAAACTGCTCTCTGCTTACACGAAGCAGCCTCCGGTATTCGTCGAGGTCAGTCTTCAGGAGCTCTTCGTAGAGCAGGTTTTGCACCCCCAATTATTTCCTTCCCATCCAGTCTTTCCGCCAACAACGCCGTTTTCGTGGAAACAAATCAAAGTCCTCGTCAATCTCGAACAGAACAACAGCCATCGCTGCCAAACGTCGCTTTTTGCTGGCCTCCATTTTGTAGGAAGAAACTCTCAAACCAGTCTGCTGCTAGCCAGCGCAGAGGCTGCGGTCGAGAGTAATCCGGCTTCTTTAATCCGGCTCGGTGGCGCTGTCGTCTGCTAGGGCTTCATCCGCCGTGTGGATGCGCCTGCAGCCGGACGGTCCGTGGCATAGTCGTCCGCGTCCGCTAAAAATCCGGATTCGGTCCTTCGTCTGGATGCACCATATGCGCCAGTATTCGATTTCGCGCAAGACCAGCGTCCCATTTCGCTTCCTGATTCACGAACGCAACACCGCATAAACACGGGCCAAGCGACGCCTATTCGCCAGAAGCCGTACCGCGTCTCTCTTGCAGAACGAAAAGTAATCGACGAGCAAGTTCAAGAAATGCTACGGAAAGGTGTTGTCCAGGAGTCTTGCAGTCCCTGGGCAGCTCCAGTGATGCTAATTAAGAAAAAGGACAATTCTTGGAGGTTCTGCGTTGATTATCGGAGACTTAACGCCGCCACGAAGAAGGACGTATACCCTCTGCCACGCATCGACGATGCTATCGATTGCCTTCATGCAGCCTCCTACTTTTCCTTCGTTTACTTACGATCGGGATACTGGCAAATACCAATGCACCCGACTGATAAGGAGAAAACTGCCTTTGTGACCCCAGATGGACTCTTCCGAGTTTAATGGCATGCCTTTCGGTTTATGCAACGCGCCAGCAACTTCTGAAAGGTTTATGGAGACAGTGCTACGCGGATAAAATGGGAGATCTGCATGTCCTATCACGCTGATGTAATCATTTTTGGAAAAACACTCGAGGAGCACAATCAGCGACTTGTCGTCGTACTGGACCGCATACAAAACGCAGGACTGGTTTTAAACTCAAAGACGTGTCACTTCGGTGAGCGCCAGACTCTCATTCTCGGTTTTATCTCGACAAAGATGGTATACGACCTGACCCTGACAAGATTTCTGTAGTGCGCGATTTCAGCCAACCGAAGACAGTGAAAGACCTCCGAAGTTTTCTGGGCCTTTGTTCGTATTTCCGCCGGTTTATTCAGAACTTCGCCTAACTTGCTCACCCACTCACGTGCCTCCTTCACAAAGACATGCCGTACGTATGGACTACAGTGTACTAGGACGCGTTCCGTCAGCTGAACTACTTACTAACCTCTGGGCCAGTCTTGCGCCATTTCGATCCCGAGGCCATGACTGAGCTACACACTGATGCTAGCGGTGTGGGCATTGGCGCCGTCCTCGTTCAACTTCACCATGGGCGCCAGCACGTCGTTGCATATACGGAAGTCGGACACTGACGAGAGCGGAGGGAAATTACACTGTCACCGAATGGGAATGCCTGGCAGTAGTCTTCGCCATCAAGAAGTTTCAGCCATATCTGTACGGTCCCCATTTCCAGATAGTGACGGACCATAATTCCCTTTGCTGGCTTGTTGGACTGCGGGATCCTTCTGGACGGCTGGCACGCTGGACCTTACGCCTTCAGGAATACAACTTTTCTGTCGCCTACAAGAGCGGTCGGTGTCATACCGATGCCGACTGCTTGTCTCGCCTCCCGTCGCCACACTCCAACGCTAACGACGGCGACTTCGACGACTATCTTGCCAGCATTACCGAGTTTCCTGACGTCAGTACCTTTAAATGTGAACAACGTCGCGATCCTACACTAATACCCCTATTCGAGGCTGCCCGCACGTCAGGTCAGACCACGCCGTTCACGCTGTGTGACGGCCTGCTTTACAAAAAAAAATTACTCTGCTGACGGCGCTTCGTTGCTCCTAGTCGTTCCCGAATGCCTGCGTACTGCGATCCTTCGCGCTATGCATGACGATATCACATCGGGTCACCTGGGCTTTGCCCGCACGCTTCATCGATTACGCCAGCGCTTTTATTGGCCGAAGCTATGGAAGAGCACAAGACAATACGTTGCCAGTTGTCCAGGTTGCCAATGTCATAAGAAGCCGGCGACGCCTCCTGCAGGCTTATTGAAACCAGTGAAACCTCCTGCTTTACCATTTGAAAAAGTTGGTATAGACTTGCTGGGCCCCTTTCCCAAGAGCTCTACTGGCCGTCGCTGGATTATTGTGTGCGTCAACTACTTGACGCGCTATACTGAGACTGCGGCGCTTACTTCTGCCACTGCCACCGATGTGTCGTGCTTTCTCCTTCATTCTGTCATTCTGCGCCACGGCGCTCCACGTGTTGTGATAAGTGACCGTGGACGGCAATTCATCGCCGACGTTGTTGAAGATTTGCTGCGCCTTTGCGGTTCTACTTATCGCCATTCAACACCATACCACCCACAAACAAATGGCCTCACCGAACGCACAAATCGTACTCTTACTAACATGTTGTCATTGTACTTCTCGGCTGATCACAACAATTGGGATGCCGTGCTGTCCTTCATCACGTACGCATACAATACAGCCAAGCACGAAGTAACCGGGTATGCGCCTTTCTATCTGTTGTATGCTCGCAGTCCCCAAATTTTCTTGGACAGAATTTTGCCATTCACACTGAACGAAGACACATCCATTGCACAAACATTGTGTCGTGCCGAAGAAGCGCGTAGGCTTGCTCGACTACGAACACTTTCTTCGCAAGTTTCAACCAAGGCACGCTATGACGCCCGGCATATACCTGTCACTTTCGATCCAGGCGATCACGTTTTACTGTGGACACCTCTACGGAAGAAAGGCTTGTATCGCAATTTTATCTCAACGTATAGCGGTCCTTTCGTGATAAAGTGACGTCAACTACGTCATAGCAAAAGAGACCTCCAGTAATCGCCGGTCGTGGAAGACACAAGTGGTCATGTGGCCCGCCTGATGCCCTACCATCATAGGGTTCCCGAATCAAGCTGTACCAACCATGTGGTTCCCTAACTCGCTCGGCGAGCTTCGTCTGCGCCGGAGGAAAATGTTACGCTGCGCGGTGGAGCCGAAGAGGAGGAGATCGAAGAAATGCGCGTGTGTTAGAGAATGCCTGACTGCCTGCGATGCCGTCTCTATGCCCCTCGATCATCTTGTAAATAAACCCATCTCATCCGTAACAATATATTGCAGTAGATCTAGTGAAACTTACTTAGCTCATCCCGGCTATCTTACTATTTATTGCCGCTCCGATTCGTAGGGGATGGGAGTAGCCATCATCATCATCATGTAACTAATTTTTGTTCCTTTAGCAGTGCTGGTCATGGCTATATTACTATAAAATTAAATAATAATAATAATAATAATAATAATAATAATAATAATAATAATAATAATAATCAATCAATCAATCAATCATGTTTATTTAACGTGCCCAGGAACAACCCTAAGGTCTGAGTGCTGGCGCACGCATACATTACAAACCAAAAAAAAGACTCAGGGAAAAATCATTAAACAATAAATGAATAAAAATAAAAATTGTGAAAAGAAGAGAGTACCGACAACAAAGCGCAAAGTAAATACAAAGAAAAAGGAGGAGAAATAATAATAATAATAATAATAATAATAATAATAATAATAATAATAATAATAATAATAATAATAATAATAATAATAATAATAATAAGGGACTGGCGACGACTTCCGCGTAGCTGAGTGGTGCAGCCGGAGGGATCTGTTGGGGCCTGGCGGCGACTTCAGCGTAGCGGAGAGGTGCGACCACAGGAACATGGCGATGGCGCTCAGGCAAAAGCTGGTTGAGTTCGTGCGCGATGGTGTTGCGAAGCGGGGGCTCAAAACTTGACGTTGGCTCTTGTACTGGTGGTGGTTGTGCAAAGGCCATCAAGGAGAGCTGGCGTGCAATTTCCTCGCGCACGAAAGCCTTCATTTCTGCCATCAACGCTGACTGATCAGAAATGGCCGTCAAGCCAGCGAGGTGTTCGTCGCGCGATGTAGGGCGACGGGTCAATGACCGCTGCCTGCGTAGTTCCTCGTAACTTTGGCACAGTGTAGTTATCTCGGCCACAGTGCGAGGATTTTTGGCAAGGAGCATGTTGAAGGCATCGTCTTCTATGCCTTTCATAACATTCCTGATCTTATCAGACCCCGACATGGTCACGTTGACTTTCTTGCATAAGTCCAGGATGTCTTCGATATAACTTGTGAAGGATTCGCCTGCTTGCTGAGCTTGTTCCCGCAAACGCTGTTCGGCGCGCAGCTTACGAACAGCAGGGCGACCAAAAACCTCGACAAAAGATGTCTTGAAGTCTGACCACATCGGAAAATCCGTTTCATGGTTGTTGTACCATAAGCTGGCCACACCCGCGAGGTAGAATAGCACGTTGCTGAGCTTAGCTACTTCGTCCCATTTATTGTGGGCGCTTACCCGCTCGTAGGTCGTAAGACAATCCTCAACATCGGTGTCATCCGCGCCTGTGAAGATAGCAGGGTCCCTGTGGCGCGGCACACCAGAGCACGGTGCCGGTGCAGGGGGAGTTACTTGCTGGGAGGCTTCTTAGGCATGGTCGGCGGTACGGTGCGGGATCGAAGTTCCAGGTTGCAGGTTTTGAGGGCCCAGCACCTCCACCAATTGTAAAGGGTTTATTAGAGATCGGAGCAGCGCAGCGTCGACAGCCAAACGAGACACGGCTTTCAAGCACGAGCGCCGTTGCGAGCAAAAGCGCTGGACCCACTAGCGTCTGTGCAGACTAGAGCTGGACCCACGTCTCTCTTCGCTACAATAATAACAATAATAACAACAACAACAACAATAATAATAATAATAATAATAATAACAATAATAATAATAATAATAATAATAATAATAATAATAATAATTATAATAATAATAATGTAGCGAAGAGTCACTAGTTCCTCCAACAGCGGTCTTTTACTCTTCCTCATTGCATTCTCTCCCAGCGCCCCCCGTGCGAGAGCCCAAGCACAAGTGCACCTCTTCGTCTTGATTACAATAATAATAATGTTAATTTATTTTTTGTTCAGTAAACGTCTTGCACCTTAATAACTTAACAAAGAATTTCGCATTTCTTATGCTGTCATTAATGTCACCTGTGAGGAGCACGCGCATCGTGGCATCCTAGCCAGAGCATGATATTCAAAGTTCGAAGGCCCTGGAATCGGCTACTGCTCCTCTGCACGCTCCGCTTGGTGGCGCTTTTAAACCAGAAGCGTAAAGAAAACCAGAAGCGTAGAAGAAAAGTGGTTAGAGATTGAGGAGCAGGTAAATAGAGAACAAATAGGTGTGTACGCGTTTACAGAAACGCACCTTAGAGACTTAGAAGAGCCACCAATGATTGAGAATTATGTTTGGGAAGGGTGCAACCGAACCAAATTGGAAAGAAAGGGAGGGGGAGTTGGAATAATCATACATCAGGGGACCAAGTGGGAGAGAGTAAATTCAAAGTGTCAAGAGCATATTTGGCTATCAGGCACAGTCAGTGGAAAGAAAACTTGGCTGGGAGTGACGTATTTATGGACAGGGAAAAATTGCAAAGAGAAGAATGAAGAGTTAGTGAAATGCCTAAGTGCGGATATTAAGAGTTTCGGGAAGGAGGGCGAAATTATCCTGTTGGGTGACATGAATGCCCACATACAGGATCTAGATGGTTATACCGACAACAACGGGAAGTTAATGCTAGATCTCTGTGAGCAACATGCCCTCGTTATCGTGAACACAGGGCCAAAATGTGATGGCCAGATCACACGGGAAGGCGGAAATAGACAATCTGGCCATCGATTACTGTCTGATGACAGAAGGAATTTATGATAAGTTGAACGAAATGGTCATTGACGAGGAAGGGGATAGCAGCATAGGGAGTGACCATAAACGCATCATTTTGAAACTGGGATATGTAGTTGGGAAAGAGAGCAAGGAACGAAGAATGACCCGTCCAAATTTGAAAGATGAACAAATAGCAAATATAGCCACAAGAGTCGAGAAAGAACTTGACAAATGGCCAAGCAAGGAGTGGTAATATGGTGAGCTTGTAAGTGTATTGACCAAAGAAATAAGGAAAGAGGAGCAACATGCTTGTTGGAAAGGAAAAAGGAATGCCGAAAAGCTCGGTGGAACAGGGAGATACGGGAGGAGATGAACGAACGAAAGAAAGCATCACGAGAACACAGGCAGGCAAGAAATTCACAGTAGCCGCAGGATGAAATAGACAGAAAATGGGAAATATACTGCGGGAAAAAACCATGGTTCAAATATTAGTTCAAGCAAATATTAAAGGTGAAAGTGAACGTTAGTTGTCAGAAATACGTGAGAAAAAGATGGCCGCACCTAGAATATTTTGTAACCATATTAACGTATTAGGCAGGAAGTTGGGAACAGTACAGCAACATATCCTTGACGAAGATGGAAATAAACTGCAATGGGACGCGGCATTAAAGTATGTTCGAAAAATAACAGCCGAATCATTTCAGGGCAATGGGGAGGTGGTTTCTGAGGAAACAAAGAGAATTAACGAAAACCCAGACGGAAAAGGAGTTGGTGCTGAGTAATTTCAACTGGAAGAAAGCTGAAGAGAAAATTCCTAAGCGCACAGCCCCAGGTTTAGACGAGGTTCCCGTTAGACTGATTAATGAGCTAGGGCCAAAAAGTAAGGAAGCTCTGTTGAAAGCAGTAGCAAAATGCTTACAGCATAGGCGAATACCAGACAGTTGGAGACAAAGTAGGATGAAATTAATTTATAAAGGTAAGGGGGAAAAAGAAAAAAAATTCACTCTTATCGACCGCTGACCATTACATCGATAATATACAGATTAGCAATGCAGGCGATTAATTTGAAGCTGCAAGCAGGGGCAGAGAATAATGGCATATTAGGAGAACTTCAGAATGATTTCAGAATCGGTAGGCGGCTGGGTGATAACTTATTTGTCCTTACTCAGTGTATGGAAATATCCAGGAAAGAAAGGAGACCACTATATGTGACTTTTCTAGACATTACCGGAGCGTATGACAACGTAGATCGCAGCATTTTGTGGAATATTCTAGAAGGGGAAGGTATAGGCAACGACTGTATACAGCTGTTGAGGGAGATTTACCGAGAAAATATTGTTTGCATTGAATGGTAAGGGATGACGAGCGAGGATAAAGTTGATATCAACAAGGGACTGAGACAGGATTGCCCTTTATCCCCGCTGCTGTTTATAATGTACATATACGTGGTAGGGATGGAATCAAGTAGGGAGGAATTTATAAAATTATGGGGTTTTACGTGCCAAAACCAGTTCTGATTATGAGGCACGCCGTAGTGGGGGACTCCGGAAATTTGGACCACCTGGGGTTCTTTAACGTGCACCTAAATCTAAGTACACGGGTGTTTTCGCATTTCGCCCCCATCGAAATGCGGCCGCCGTGGCCGGGATTCGATCCCGCGACCTCGTGCTCAGCAGCCCAACACCATAGCCACTGAGCAACCACGGCGGGTGAGTAGGGAGGAATCAATATCGGGTTTAACCTCTCATACAAATAAGCCGGCATAACAGTTGAGCAGCAGCTTCCATGTTTATTTTATGCGGACGACATTGTGTTGCTTGCTAACAAGCAAAGTGATATGCAACCTCTGGCTGATATCTGTGGCGAAGAATATGTGAGAAGTTAGGATTAAAATTTAGCGTTAATAAATCAGGTGTTATGGTATTCAATGAAAACAGTGAACAGACAGTGTTGATTCAGGGCCAGGAATACCTCGGGTAAAAGAATACAAATACCTTGGTATATGGATAAACGAAGGCGATAGATATCTGGAGACACAGGAGAAAACAACAACAGCAAAAGGGAAGAGAAAGGCGGTCATAATGAAACACAGGGCGCTATGGGGATACAATAGGTACGAGGTGCTCCGGGGTATGTGGAAAGGTGTAGTGGTTCCAGGGCTTACATTTGGAAGTGCGGTTGTTTGCTTGAAGTCAGGTTTGGTTCCCATCAGGACTCGATGGCAACCAAAGGTCAGTGGGACGCTTCGCGTTGGGCGCTCACGGGAAGACTACTAATGAAGCTGTGCAGGGTGATATGGGCTGGACAAATTTTGAAGCAAGGGAGGCTCAGAGTAAAATTGATTTGGAAGAACGACTGAGGAAAATGGAAGAAATTAGATGGGTTGCAAGAGTGTTCAGGTATTTGTACAGGCAAAACATTGACTCACAGTGGAGGAAAACAGCTAGGAAGCTTACCAGCAAATATGTGACCGGTATGGCCAGCAACACGGCAACAAAGAACGTCAAACGCAAAGTGAGAGAGGCTGAAAAAAGGGTTATGGGTGGCGGCAATGGAAAATAATCCTGCTATGACTAACTACCTCAAAGGAAAAAAGGAAATCAGGAAAGAAACAATTTATGAAAACTCAAAGGGAAGCTCCTTACTTTTCGAAGCCAGATCAGGATTCCTTAGAACGCGCAGTTATAAAGCGAAAAACACCAAGGACGAAGCCGCGTGTGCTTGCTGTAGTAAAACTAGAGAAACGGTGGAACATGTTTTATTGGAATGTGAAGAAATCTACCCAGCTGCAAGTCTAGGCTCCTCTGACCTCCTTGAAGTCCTTGGGTTCAGGGATAGCACGGGCAAAGTAAACATGGCAGCTGTAGAAATTAGTAAGAGGCGGTTGGAGGTTTGATGGCAGAAAAGTATACAGAGACCACAAACAACGGAGACGTACAGAAACAGAGTTCCCAGTAGTGGTTCAAAAAGGTTGGTGCCTGGAATTCTTTGTATTTGTGTGTTTCTCAAAAATAAAGGTAGGACATTAGGCAAAATAATCAAAAGAGCTTGGTGGCGCAACCCACCACCCCGTTTCAAAGGGGACGCTCATAGCATCCATCCATCCATCCATCCATCCATCCATCCATCCATCCATCCATCCATCGTAGCGATTCACCCAGTGAGACCCATAGATAACGTACACCCTGAGTGCTATCGCACGCTCCGTTGCGATAGCTCTTGGATTTAAAGTGCACGGAAGCATCAACCGGTCAGCAGTCGAGATAAGCAACAGATGTTTAGAGTATTGGTGGGAAAAAATCAGGGAAGAGATTGATATGACCGGATCCGTTAGAGGCATAAGTAGCGTTACAAAGTAGATGTAGAAGTTTTTGGGAAGAGCAATAAGATTAAGGAGATGTATACAAACATGCTAGAATCAAAAGCATGTATAGCCTACATATTAGCTCAAACAGGCTAGGTGACCAATTGTCAACGGCCCGTTTCAAAGGGGATGCCAATAAATCGTCATCATAATCGCCGTCGTCGTAGCCAATTTCGATCATTTACTAGACCTTTCAGGTTTAATTTCAGTCACGAAAGAATGCACTTGATATTTTCAGTGACCTCCTAAAACTATCTTGCGAACTAAGAGAGTAAGTTCATAACGCAACTATTATTTCCAGAAAATCAGAGCAGGTGATGAGCAATCGTAGTGTGCCTGTACCACAACCAGTGGGGTTCTTGGTTGAAACCCCACTAATGCCTTTCTATTCTTACGTTGCCGGAGCGTTCGAGCGTGGTGTTGCAGAACTGAAATCTGATTTCATAACTGCTTAGCGCAGTAAAAGAAATGCGCTGCTATATAAAACTCGACTAGCGCGGTTCAAGTTCAGTGACGTTGCGCAAGTATTAACTCTCTGTGCAGTAACAATCATGTTGCAAGCACGGATAAATATGAAACTGAGCCTGCGAGAGCGTGTATGCGGTCGCTGCGAAGCCCGTGGCGTCTGCGAGCCTGCTGGCCAGGGCTAGTGGAATCGCAGAAGCCCTTCTTTTTGGGGGGCAAAAGCGCAAAAGCATGGCGCCGATTGTTCCCCGGTAATTGCGTCCCTTCCTCGCCAAGGTGAGAGGCGGCGCGAGAGCGCACCCTTTCTTCCTCATAGCGGCCCCGCAAATTGATGGCGCGCGCGCGCGCACGAGCCGCATCTAGCCGAGCGGGCGCGTGGCGCGAATCCTACGCCAGCAGATACGGCGCGAGCGAGGGCACAAAGTTTGCGGAGACAGGGGCAAGGGGGGAGGAGGCAGAGTCCGCTTTAAAGCACAAACTAGGAAACAAACCCGGGGACATCGTGCGCTGGAAGCGTGGGGGGAGATAGCCGCCGCGCCTGGCTCTTTCCTAATTAGAAAGACATAATTTCCCAGGCCGCTTGCGGTGAAAATTTTATTCAAACAGAGACAAGCAGCGACGTAAGCCGCCGGTGGGCGAGGGACGACCACGCGGAGAGGGAAGATGGCCGGGGAAAGGAGCGAAAAAGCGAGCGCGTCGCGTGAGGGGGGAAGGGGAGGGCGAGGTTGACGCCGCGGCAGCAGCGCGCGTGCGGTGGGCTTACGGCGCACGCGCACGAGCGAGCCGCGCGCGGCGCGGGCTCTGCGAGGCGCGACGCTGGGCGAAATTTAATTAACGTTGGAATGGAACCAGGCTCAACAACGATACCCTTTCTCTGCTCCTCTCCTGGTTCAGTATTCGTTTTTGTGTGTTTGCCGGCGCGCCGCATTCTCCTCGAGTTCGCCCGAGCGCAAACTCCCAAAGCCCGCTCGCCACCCACCTCCTGCCTGCCGGCTTGGCGCACCCGCGCATCACCAACGGTGCGATAAGAACAACAGAGAAAACGCGCCAGGGGGCTCCACAATTGCAAATGGGCACGGGAGGGGAACAAACGTTTTATTTACTATTTGGTTTCGCGAATTGGGCAAGCGCGCACAAACATCGCACGAAGAGGTAGGCGAGAGGCGGGGGAGACGACGACGAAGCAAGACGACAGCGACAAGTTTTTGCTCGACGCCGTTGCTGCCGGGGGCCCGCGCGTGCGAGGGCCACCGGATTCAAGCAGCGGAGACGTCCCTAACCCCATCCTCCGCGGCGACTTTGACAAAAAAACAAATACAAAACAAAAAAGAATCGTTATCTTCGGCGGCGCCCCTCCCCCTCTACCCACCACCCCCACGTCGTCGTTTCCCCCACCGTGCGCGTTAGCTGTTCTCCGGCGTCCCCTTTTCTTCGCCGTGGGGGCGCCCGCTGTCCGCTAACTTTGTCTAACCCACGGTCCTAAAACAGAGCTCGGCAAGCCCGCTAATGAGAGAAGCTGGCGCGCCGCCGCAGCACGGCGCCGCCACCGTCGCATTGTTTGCTGCACAACGCCGCTGCTGCGGGGGAAGGGGAACAGCGGCGCGTGGCCCGCCGAGGGAACGAGGCGGGAGAGAGAATCGCCCGGCCGCGTGCATATTAATTATTGCGCTTCTCATCATCATCTATCATTAGCGCTTTATTCTTGCCGCCAACGCATCGTGTATTCCATTAGTTTCGGCACCGAGCGAGCGTGTTATGTCTGTGCGTGCGTGGCCGGCGCATACGTCGGTATAACATTTGCGCGGAGTAATATGGCACCGCGATGTGCCCACACCGCTCCGGTGGGTGCCGCCGTGCGCGTTTGCCGCGCAACTCCGTGCGCCACGTCGTCGTGCTACTTCTTCGCCGAGTTCGTTTGCCAAACGAAACCAGCCGCGTTCCGCCGAGCGGGGAAATAAAACTACAATGCCGCGCGTTGCTGCAAGGTAGCGCAGCGATGAGTTTCGCGCGGCCCCAGCCGCGTGGCGGCCTACATGCCGGCGCGGCGGAGGCGGGCGCTCGACTCACGAAGTGACCCGGTTAACGGTGAGACTTAATGGGCGCGAGCCGGCCGGCTTGCGAAATGTAAATCGCGTGATCGCAACTGCTCGGGCGCGTCCGTGTTTCTGCGCGTGGTCTGCTGCCGCGAGCTCACGAGTCGACGACGACGCTGTTTTCGCTGTCGTCGCGCAATCGAAATTCCGCGGCCGTCAGATTGGTACGATATACGACGGAAGCGTCGATCGTCCGTTAACACGACAGCCGACAGTGGCCTCGTTGACTTGACGAGAGGCATCCGAGAGTTTCGCGCCGATTGACAGAAAACGGAGTGATATCTGCTTGCGCTTTAGTTGCGGGAGCATCGCTAAGGTTCTGATGCACTAAGTCTGATAAGTAAAGGGTAAAGTCAATTATGCTCTATGTTTGAGACACCGAAATCATTTTGCATGTCAATAGCATATGTGCACTAAAATGTTTGTCTTATACTAGTAGTCCTTACTATAAAAAAATTCACATCACCGATGACAGCATGAATTCCAGCCATTCTTTGTTTCTTAGAAGAATCATATTTGATGCTCTTTTAAAGCTATACGTTCCGCATCTGTGTAGAACACACTCGCAATATATGTGTTATTGGCCTTCGTTTGCCCAGTGCGTGCTAGGTACAAATATCTGCTTCGGGGACTTAGTTGTCCTTGACGGACTACGAGGTATGAGCCCTGTCTTAAAGGGACACTAAAGAGAAACAGGAAGTTCAGCTGGAATAAAAGAGGGACCTTCAGGAATGCATGCCGTTTTTGCTGGGTGCAAAAATATGAGTTATTAGCGGAGAAATTCGTGAACAAAGACCAAATATCTCTTCCTCAATTTCTCT
>NC_051154.1:216622103-216623671 GCF_013339745.2 Dermacentor silvarum
ATCCTCCAGGCTCTGTGCCGTTAACATTGCCTCCCACGTTTCTTCGGTGGCTTGTATCGTTTCTGAGGCATCGTCAGTAAAAATAAAATTCAGTCGGATACCGAAAGTATCACTGCTTTCCTTTACTTCCCTCGAACGACCCACCTGAAGTGCCTTCGCAGCTTGGTCTGGCATCATACTTGGATCGCTTCGTTTGTGACTTATTGGTCATAATTACAACTACCTCTTCACCGCCTACTGATATCGGACACCTTTTTCGTAGACTGAGGACTGATGAGCCACATTTCAAGCCTCGAGGGCCACACTTGCTTTCGGGCCAATGCTCTGGAATTTTGATGAAACCGCCTGCATCATTATTCATACCGACGCCAGCGGGAATCACATCGGCACTTCCTCTGCAGCGTAACAGCGTGTCCGATGTGCAAGCCATTGCGTACACCAGCCGTCCGTTTATAGCCTTTCACTAGCCGATCGCAACTACACAATCACTGAACAAGAGTGTCTGGATATTCTTCGGACGATTCCATAAATTTCGTCCTTACCTATATGGTCGTTATTTCGCCAGTGTGACGGATCACGCCCTTTGTTAGTTATCGTCTATAAAGAATTTGTCGAGACGTTTAGGCTGCTGAATACGGCGTGGAAGGACATAGTATTTTACTGTCACATGCAAGTCCGGTCAGAAGCACCAAGACGTGGACGCTTTGCCAGGTGTTGCCCGCGTCACTACTGACGCAATCCAGGCCGACCGAAAATGCCTTATGACAAATGGCACCGTGTTACTTTATTCCGTCCTGGCGACGAAGCACGACAACGTATACTCTCGCTCGCACCACGGCTTGTGTAGCAAATTCCTTTCTCTATATACGTCATTGTTAAACAAACTTCCGCCGTAGACTATCGCGTCATCCCCATTCTGGCAACAACCGACCGCCGTCGTCGCAGCGCGGAAATAGTGCACATCCCCCGGCTCAAGCCTTTCACTCGTGATTTCCTGAATGCCGTTTAACCTCGGTCATGTTGGCCGATTCCATGGAGGAGGGAAGGAAGTGTGCGAGCGCCAAGTGTGGACTTGGTCGTTTTCACGTATACATCGACATCATCATTACTTGTCATCTTCGTCTTCGCGTTCGTTCCACCACACGCTCGGAATAAAATGTTCGGTCGGCCTCCGCGGCTCTATATTCGCATTGCTCTTGCTATCAACAAGCCGAAATGCTTAAGAAAAGAATCGTCCATGCAGAACTTAAAGAGAAAAGCACGTTCTTCAAAGAAAATGTGCTCGTCTCTAGTGACACCATTCAACCTAATGCTCGTTGGCCTTGTCCGATGCTTATCCAACACAGTCCAAGTATCGATCTATGCTGATGACATCTATATCTAGGCGTCTGCCGTGACATGACTACAGGTACGAGCAAGGCTATAAAAGGCAGCTACGTTAACACCCTTGTAGTTGCGAAAAGAGAATTTAGAGCTATCTTCAGAGAAATGCTGCCTTGTTACATTCACACGCAAGGCAATGAGGCCTTGCTCTGTAAGTGTCAATGGGCAAACAATCGCAATCGCAC
>NC_051154.1:216623771-216732579 GCF_013339745.2 Dermacentor silvarum
CGCTGCGGTCACAAGGGAGTTCGTTACCGACGCGCGTTCTCTTTCCTCTCGTTCCCGGACGCGCGCTCTCTTTCTTTCTTGTCCGTAGCTAGGGGCGCTGCGGTGCACAAGGGCGTTCGTTCCCGACGCGCGCTCTCTTTCTCGTCCGTAGTTAGGGGCGCTGCATTGCACAAGGGCGTTCGTTCCCGACGCGCGCTCTCTTTCTCTCTCGTCCGTAGCTGTGGTTTAACCGAATGATCCCCCGGAGCTTCGCCCCACTCATCATCATTCACCCCGTGGATATGCTGTGATTTTTTTCCAGTGTTTTGGTAATACCCATCTGAATTGTATTGTGATGTGTCTAGCCGAAGTGTGCACGTGTGTATGTAACTGCCTTGTTTGAAGAATATATTTTGTTGTGTTTTGACAACTCTGGGCTCTGACTCGGTCTCTGGACCACAACCGGCGTTCGCAGGCGCACCAGAGAGCCCCTTATTAATTGTACTTGCTTTCGTGAGGTTATTTTCGGAAGCTGATAAGTCGGCTTTGTAATTTGGCCCGGCGTTGGGGCCTGGTTCACGGGGTGTGTGACACTCCCTCTGAGCAATTTTCGTCCAAAACATAAAGGATCGTTACTAAGTTTGCCTCCTCTTTAACGGTCATACTTTGTCGTACAACAAAACTAACATGCTGCACCTAAGTTTAACTTTTTACCCACGTTTTGACGTTTCATGTAAAAGGAACATTGAAATGTTGGAGTAAAATTAGTATGGTAATAATTAAGAATTTGTTTGCGGTACTATACACTATTAGAAGTTTGCTCCGTGTATCAAAAACGCTACTATGTGCTTTGGATTAAGCTTCCAGCGCTGAAATCAGAATTTGGGGGCATCATCCTCAGCGTACCGAATATGCAAGCAGTGTTTTGTGGGGCTAACTACATTACTCAAAAGCGTTACACACGTTTTCCCGATATTCTAGTACCACCAGATGCTCCACCACAGATGAACTTCGAGGATATCGAGGTCATTGTATATGCCGTACATGGCGGAAAAGTTTGCAATTGCGTGATTTAATTACAGGCAATAAAGAATCATTAATACAACAGCTTCAAAAAGCAAGAAGAACGGCTTCACTGTGAATTGCTTCAGCAGAACTGCATCTCGGCCTAGTTGATACTTGCGGAAACAACATAGTATTTGCCGCTAAGGTAACCCAAATAAAAAGAAATACACATTAACGCGCGTGCCGTCGTCAATGTGTCCCGTGCATTGTCAATAGATGCGTAACTCCTTTTTGTTTTCTTGCGGCAAATATGCTTTTTCAGCTGGCAATCGGGATATGATTCGGCTAGGTCGTACAAGTCTGCTCTGTTATGAGGACGGATGGGGGGGAGGGGGGACTTCTCTCTCTCTTCCTTTTTTCCAGTACGAAGCTTAACGACTCAGACTGAACCTAATGCATTACACTAAGACTTAACGAATCTCGGTGCGTTATACTGCGGTGCCACTTACCGTGGACCACAGGAAGTAGGCGATCGAAAAGCCTGCCAGCCCTCCGAGCAGCAGTCCCCACATCCAAGCCGAGGTGAGCGCATTGAAGTTCATAGCGTCGTGTCTTCCTTGCGGCTTCGCAGGCTTAGCAATCGGAACACGAGCTTCTTGCGTCTCACTCGCCACAACGGCCCCCGCTTTGGCGTCAGGGCCGGTCGCCTGCGTCCGATCGATGCTCGTTGGATTCGAAGAGGCAACGCTTGTTCGTTCCTCCTACCTAAGATTCATGGTTACGAAAACTTTCGAACACTCGTCCAACATCCAACATTCCAACTAGCCCGCTAAAACTGGTCAGCTAAATGGCAGTCTTGATTCTACCTAAGATTATCTCCTTAACTGTAGTATGATTGAAAAAATTGGCAGTCACTTTAGCATACGACAAAGAGGGTGAAGGCGAAAGCCTGCGCGTTCAAGAGACATTCATTAAATTACTCGACATTATTATTCGAGTGCGTTACTTCTTATTACATGCTTCTTCCGACCAAAGGTCGCAGGTTCGAGTGCCTTAATTGACCCTACCTTAATTAACTGTGACTTACTTAACTTCGCCCTAATTAACACCAAAGGTAGTGGATTTGACTCTCACCAAAGGTTGTGGGTTCGAGTGCTTTAATTACCTATACATTAATTACCTGTGCCTTAATTAACTTCGCCTTAACGCCGGGTGACGCCGATGGTGGTGGGTTCGACACCCACATATGCTCGAGCTCGCAACTCCCACCCATGGTCGTGGGTTCGAGTGCCAGAATTAACTCCGTCTTAACACGATAACGACGGTGACCCGCGCTCCACCAAAATTGTTGCGTGAGCGTTGCTTGGTTGACCCGCGCACCATCAGAATTGTTGCGCTAGTGTTGCTTGCTTACTCATAGAAGACGGTGACCCGCGCTCCACCAAAATTGTTGCGTGAGCGTTGCTTGGTTGACCCGCGCACCATCAGAATTGTTGCGCGAGTGTTGCTTGCTTACTCATAGAAGACGGTGACCCGCGCTCCACCAAAATTGTTGCGTGAGCGTTGCTTGGTTGACCCGCGCACCATCAGAATTGTTGCGCGAGTGTTGCTTGCTTACTCATAGAAGACGGTGACCCGCGCTCCACCAAAATTGTTGCGCGAGCGTTGCTTGGTTGACCCACGCACTATCACAATTGTTGCGCGAGTGTTGCTTGCTTACTCATAGAAGACGGTGACCCGCGCTCCACCAAAATTGTTGCGGGAGCGTTGCTTGGTTGACCCACGCACCATAACAATTGTTGCGCGAGTGTTGCTTGCTTACTCATAGAAGACGATGACGACGGTGACCCGCGCTCCATCAAAATTGTTGCGGGAGCGTTGCTTGGTTGATCCGCGCACCATAACAATTGTTGCGCGAGTGTTGCTTGCTTACTCATAGAAGACGGTGACCCGCGCTCCACCAAAATTGTTGCGGGAGCGTTGATTGGTTGACCCACGCACCATAACAATTGTTGCGCGAGTGTTGCTTGCTTACTCATAGAAGACGGTGACCCGCGCTCCACCAAAATTGTTGCGGGAGCGTTGCTTGGTTGACCCACGCACCATAACAATTGTTGCGCGAGTGTTGCTTGCTTACTCATAGAAGACGGTGACCCACGCTCCATCAAAATTGTTGCGGGAGCGTTGCTTGGTTGATCCGCGCACCATAACAATTGTTGCGCGAGTGTTGCTTGCTTACTCATAGAAGACGGTGACCCGCGCTCCATCAAAATTGTTGCGGGAGCGTTGCTTGGTTGATCCGCGCACCATAACAATTGTTGCGCGAGTGTTGCTTGCTTACTCATAGAAGACGGTGACCCGCGCTCCACCAAAATTGTTGCGGGAGCGTTGCTTGGTTGACCCACGCACCATAACAATTGTTGCGCGAGTGTTGCTTGCTTACTCATAGAAGACGGTGACCCGCGCTCCACCAAAATTGTTGCGGGAGCGTTGCTTGGTTGACCCACGCACCATAACAATTGTTGCGCGAGTGTTGCTTGCTTACTCATAGAAGACGATGACCCGCGCTCCACCAAAATTGTTGCGGGAGCGTTGCTTGGTTGACCCACGCACCATAACAATTGTTGCGCGAGTGTTGCTTGCTTACTCATAGAAGACGGTGACCCGCGCTCCACCAAAATTGTTGCGGGAGCGTTGCTTGGTTGACCCACGCACCATAACAATTGTTGCGCGAGTGTTGCTTGCTTACTCATAGAAGACGGTGACCCGCGCTCCACCAAAATTGTTGCGGGAGCGTTGCTTGGTTGACCCACGCACCATAACAATTGTTGCGCGAGTGTTGCTTGCTTACTCATAGAAGACGGTGACCCGCGCTCCACCAAAATTGTTGCGGGAGCGTTGCTTGGTTGACCCACGCACCATAACAATTGTTGCGCGAGTGTTGCTTACTCATAGAAGACGGTGACCCGCGCTCCATCAAAATTGTTGCGGGAGCGTTGCTTGGTTGATCCGCGCACCATAACAATTGTTGCGCGAGTGTTGCTTGCTTACTCATAGAAGACGGTGACCCGCGCTCCACCAAAATTGTTGCGGGAGCGTTGCTTGGTTGACCAACGCACCATCACAATTGTTGCGCGAGTGTTGCTTGCTTACTCATAGAAGACGGTGACCCGCGCTCCACCAAAATTGTTGCGGGAGCGTTGCTTGGTTGACCCACGCACCATAACAATTCTTGCGCGAGTGTTGCTTGCTTACTCATAGAAGACGATGACGACGGTGACCCGCGCTCCACCAAAATTGTTGCGTGAGCATTGCTTGGTTGACCCACGCACCATAACAATTGTTGCGTGAGTGTTGCTTGCTTACTCATAGAAGACGATGACGACGGTGACCCGTGCTCCACCAAAATTGTTGCGTGAGCATTGCTTGGTTGACCCACGCACCATAACAATTGTTGCGCGAGTGTTGCTTGCTTACTCATAGAAGACGATGACGACGGTGACCCGCGCTCCACCAAAATTGTTGCGTGAGCATTGCTTGGTTGACCCACGCACCATAACAATTGTTGCGCGAGTGTTGCTTGCTTACTCATAGAAGACGATGACGACGGTGACCCGCGCTCCATCAAAATTGTTGCGGGAGCGTTGCTTGGTTGATCCGCGCACCATAACAATTGTTGCGCGAGTGTTGCTTGCTTACTCATAGATCTCATTAAGAATTAGGCATTTAAATTATCCCACGCGTCATGGAGAAAATTGGGAGGTAGACACAGTACAATTAAACTCCGGAAAAGAGCTCTTGTCTTACGCGCTTCCCTCCCTTCTGAATCACTATGACCTTAACAATTTTGACTTGTTTAATTGTTCATATCAGGATATCCGCAAGTTATATACAGTGATGTATAGCTCTGAAATTTCTACTACTTAATACCTCTTTTATTACAAACCTTGTCTCATTTATCATAACCATAATCCTATCGAATTGTTTCATCTGGTTGTATGTAACTGTTTGTAACAAATTGATTTCTATACTGTCTTTTTTCTCCGTGTATTTTGAGTGTATGTATGCTAGATATTTGTATTTTGATCGCTTTTCACGCATTCATTTTCTCTAAGAAACTGTTTTGTATCTCTTTTTATGACGATTGTAATAACTGCTTAAAATTTTCTGTATTAACTTTACATTTCCATACGTTAGTGTGTGCCCTATTGTACTTCGCTGTCTGTTAAGTGTCAATTTTTCTTTCATTCATTTTACGGTAGTGCTGATACCGCTCCGAAATTTTTCTATGGGGCTGTGACCTAGTCAAGCTGTTCTGACAAACAGCTTTTTGTCACAGTCCTGCTTTCTGTAACGCTTACAGAGTGAAAATAAACTTGATTGATTGATTGAATGATTGATTGATTACTCATAGAAGACGATGACGACGGTGACCCGCACTCCATCAAAATTGTTGCGCGAGCGTTGCTTGGTTGACCCGCGCACCATCAGAATTGTTGCGCGAGCGTTTCCATATAGGTAAGACACTATCATACCGGGGCGGTGTAGTAAGTTAATTACTACGCAGGGTCGTCATCGTGCGCGATTTCACTTCGACGACACGGTTTTCGCTCAAGGACGTTGAAGGTCAACTGAACGATGAGACATAAAAGGCTTTCGCCTAAAAAAGTTGTCGCAGTTTCACCCGAAAGGCGAAGCATCAATTGGGATAGCAAATTTGTAGAGAGCTATACGGAGTAAGGATGGTAGTTTTATCAGCTGTACAAACTTGGACATGCAGCAGCACCGGCAACACACACAACTGTTGTCGACGCCGTCGGCGTTTTGCCCGCGTTCGCACAAAACGCGCGCGGCGTTGATGACTGTTGCCGGAGCCTCTTGGAGCGGCTCGGAGGTTTTCGACGAGATCAGAACGGGAAACTCGTCGAGCAGCGTCGGAAGTCTTTACCACCTTCTCGCCTCAAAACGTGTTTTTATATATATATATATATATATATATATATATATATATATATATATATATATATATATATATATATAGGCATTTTGTGCCGCCGCTAAACATCGCCTCCCCTCCCCCCCCCCCCCACCCCCCACGGCCTTTCGCATGTCTGAAGAAGTCGCGTTTGCACTACATATATGGTGATTGTAAAGAAGGAAAGAGACGCTTAATTCTGCAGCCCTTAAGGGAGCACGGCGCAGAACGCGCGTTTGTTCTCCGCCATGCGTTCACTCCCCGTGAAAGCGCGCGTCCCTCGCGCCCTTTCACTCGCGCATACAGCGTTCGGCGCGCAGCGACAATTTCATCGCCTTTGACGTCATACGGAACCTCACGGCGACGGCAACGGCGACGACGACGGCGACGCAGAGGGCAGAAATCTGCTTTGGAGTGTCCATATAATTGCTATCGCAATAAAAAGTAAGCTAATTCGGATCTATTCTTGGCGTTGGCCTCAGCCGGCTTTGGTGCATTTGTTCATGGCCGCGTGATAATACGCTGCCATCGTAGTCGACAGTAATGGTTTTTGATGGTGGTTACATGGTCGGCTAAAAGGTGGGCATTCTCTGAACAGACGTGTCGCAAGAGAGTTCAAATTTGAATCGTATTTCGCATTTATTCTAATGAGGGTAGCCTGAAATTCAAGGCATAAAGCCGGGCAAAGATATCTGTCCCCGTAAACGACAAGTTCGACAGCAGAGTACATATATATGCACAATTTTGTAAACTACAACAACGTTGATTACCGTGAGAAATCATGGTACTCACTGTATTATTACTGAACTATCAATGTATTCAAATATTTTCACATTTATAGAGCAATATACAGCAACAGCATACGTACAACGAAACATTCTCACATCCTAATTGTGTGCTAAAATTATACAAAATAAAATAAAAATGCTAAATTCTTACCCGCAGCTTTGAGACTGGCCGGAGCGACCAGTCGACATCCAAATAACAAAAATGACTAACACTCAAAAAGTGGCCATTATGGACGCCTTTCTTACTGTTTTAGTTTATATTGGTCATTACAGTTAGCACGAATTAAGTGGTAGGCTCGGTTTGAGCCTACCACTTAATTTAAACGAAGCCTATGAGTAAGGCTTGATTTAATGCACCAATGAAATTTTATGCGTAAGTGTCAAACGACCCATTGAGCGAAATGCAGGCTCCACTACCGTGAAACCTGGGGAGGTGCGAAGCATGCAGTGATGCACCGCTAATGGGCGCATACTGCCTTAAGCAATGGCTCATAACCCCGTAAACGCGGCCTCCCCATTACGACGACAGAAAAGAAAGTGAAATTCTACGCTGGAATGATAAGCGGCTACGCAGCCAGCTGTGGAAGACGAAGACGAACGCGGGAGCAGTGGTACGAGCGCGTGCCGAACGCGAACACGAACCGCTTGCTTCAACGCAGCCAGCTGTGGAAGACGACCACGACGAACGCAGGAGCAGTGGCACGAGCGCGTGCCGAGCGTGAGCACGAGCCGCTTGCTTGCCGAGTCTACGACAGGAGACGCTGACAGCCCGGACGCATAAAGTGCTTTGCACCTAAAAATGTAATCAAATGTATACAGCAGTATACACAAAACAAAATCTCTCGCATCCTAATTCGTGCTAAAATTCTACAAGATAATTTTTAATGAGAAACGACCCTAATCCTTGACTTAGGTGTCTGCTAGTGGCACTCGTACCTCGGCGTTGGTGTACCCTGGTGTATTGTTTGGTCTAACTGTGTTTTCCTTTTGTTAACTTTGTGTTACAAAGCAAAGTACGACACACACAGAAAGAATGCTGATGAATTCTTGATATAAACGATGTAAACTACTATACACTACACTACGCAAGGCCCGGCATCCTCGTCGTCTACTTCCATTGTGAACGAAACGGGCGGGAAACCGCCACGCACATGGAGCCAAATCATAACTTATGCGGTGGGTATCTAAAGTGTACGATTGTGTGCTTTGGTGTACGGTAATTAGACTTTCTTTAATTGTTTCTAATTATTCCAGGCACTTAATTAGCTTTTTACTGAATTAAACCTGTGCTCTGATGTCATATATCATCAACCATAAATAGAACCATCGATATCTACCTGTTTTTATTTTTCTATGATTTATTTTTAATTTCGTACCACCTCTGTGACACACCGGAAGTCGGTCCCTAACCGGAAGTTGCTGCGCAAGAAACAAAAAGTGTAACTCGGTGCTCGTGCCACTAATAAGAACAGGAAACAGGACATGAACACATTCAAATATACTTGCTGCTAAGGACGAGTTCGCAAGATTAAATCCCGGCCACGGCGGCCGCATTTCGATGGGGGCGAAATGTAGAAAACACCCGTGTACTTAGAACCCCAGATGATCCAAATTAATCCGGAGTCCCCCACTACGGCATGTTTCATAATCAGGTGGTGATTTTCGCCAGTAAAACCCCATAATTTTTTTCCGGTTGTAAAAATTTGAAGGACACTTTGTAAATTCCAAAGTGTGTTCGGCGAAAGCCTGTGGCCATTCGACTGACTATGCCATGACTGACTATGCCTTGCCGCTTCCGTTTCGCTTCCCTGGCCTTAGTTCTGGTGACACGTTAGCCCGCAGCATGCGCATTCGCTCATTCTTCTTCTGGCGTGTCGTATCGGGGGAATCCACATTCTTGGGGCGCTTCTCCGAACCGCTTGCCGTGGAATCATCACCGGACCGCTTGGGAGCCATCTGACTAACTCGACTGCTGCAACGAGACGTCTGACGAAGGAGCGTGGCCGCGCGCCGCTGTGTCATCACGTGATTGCTGAGAGAATGTGAGTGGGAGAGGCCACAGCTGGCACCGTTCCAGGGCACCGACGGACGGTCGGTGTGACAAGTGATAGTTGTGCTGCACTATAATAGCTGTAGCGCCACTAAAGTCCCTTGATGTAGGAAACTACCGCCACTCTTTGTACTCTGCCGCCGGCGCGCGACCTCCTCGCCCCTCGCGAGTCCCCTCCGTGGCAGACGGTCTTGCGCCCGTTTTCCTGCACGATGATTGGTCTCCCTGCCGTTGGCCTTGGAAACGAGTGGAGCTTGCGTTTTGCTTGTGTTTTGCTTTTTCGTTCGCGCCATTTTGCACCTCAGCTCGGCTGCCTCGGCGTACAGAGAACGTCGCACGCTAACATTGCACGCTGTTTCGTGCACTGTCTGCTGGCGCTATGCCGTGCTGCTGCGCATATAACTGCAGCAAGAAGCGTGATGATGGCTATGCAGTTTTTACGATATCGCAAGGAAAGCGTGATGGGTTGCGCAAGAAGCAGTGGCTGCATGACATTGGCTGGAAGAACTTTGTTTCGACAAGGAACAGTGTTTTTTGCGAGGTAAGGCGCCTTTCTTATTGCTCGTATCAAAGCATCCCCTAATGCTGCATTTTTTCAATTCTTCCGGCCTGCTTATTAGCGTTTTTGCTGCGGCAATTTGTACGTTGCATACAAATGGGGTTCTCCTCAAAATGCTGAATATTCTGCTGGGACTCCATCACCTTGCACGTCGTGAACTATTATTCAATCGGAAATGGCATATTTGTACACTAGCATTGTTTCTCATTCTGAATATTATATGATACTCTTCTACGTTATCTGTATTTTGTCAAAAAATGTTTTTTGCGCGTGCACGAAAATAAAGCATCTTACTGACCATTCTTTTTTTTTTGTGTGTGTGATAAATGTTTTTCTGATGTCTAATCAAAATCACAATTTTAACTATCCTACTACATAATTTAACGGTATTTTGGTGTGAACTATCAAAATACCTTTTCAAGAGGTGTTTCTTTTGCATAAAAATATAGAATGCCTTCTCCCATAGGTATACCGAGTATTTTTTAAGCTTCATTGACACCGACGCCTAAAGAATAATCTGTAAATACCTTTCCTCAGATCCTGTTATTGTGGGTGATGAGTGGCTGCCGGCACCGCTTCATCGCACTGAAATCAGGCAACCGTCCTATTCAATGCAGAAACCACAGCGCAAAAGCTACTTTGACATTGAGACAAACACATGGACGGACGATGCTCTCGCCAGTAATTCATTATAAGAAGGCACACTGAATATAATACCTGCGGTGCTTATGCGCGCACATACAAGAAAATCTGCCAAATATAGAGCGATCTGCCACAAGCAATACTAGATCAGATGCAAAAAGTAAACCAGCGTATCATGTGGCAGAAAAAATAACTGGAGTAAGAACTCGCCTCAAAGCTCCTTTTACATCAGTGTGTGTCATTCATACGGCTGTAAGATGAAACCAACCTCCTCATAAACGTTGCCTTCAGCATTCTCCATGCTGTTATCGCCATTTTTCAAAATATTCTACGCCACAGGGGCGCGCAACTGGCCCAAAATAATGCGCCTCCATCGAATTCTGCGGCCCGTCCGCGGGAGCCCAGGCGCAATAGCGTGCCGTGCGCAGCGCACGCAGCCGGCGGGCGAGGAGAATTGAGGAGGAAAGCGCGCGCGCGGAGGAGAGTGTCGCTACTTTCAAGATCAAGGGGTTTTAAGCGCCACCTGCTACTAGCGCCACCTACTGCTGCGAGCAGATGGCGGAGTGGAGAGCAGGGCTGGGGAGTTTTGGCAGGGAGCAATAAATCACTTGCATTTGGCGTTCGCTGTGAGCTCGGGTCTCGGCCCTTTCTTCTGTCTGCATGTGGCAGACTTCTTCTGTCTACATGTGAGTTCTTCTTCTGTCTACTTGTAACAGTCGGACGCCGCCGCTGTGCCATCACGCGATTGCTGAGAGAGTGTAAGGGAGAGAGGCCACAGCTGTGGCGGCGCAACTGTTGCTATGCGTCGCTGTGCCATCACGTGATTGCTCAGAGAGTCTGAGGGGGAGGGGCCACAGCTGGCACCGTCCCAGGGCATGGACGGACGGACGGTCGGACGCCGCGAGTATGAGCCATTAAGGGCTTTCGCCTTAATACTATGTTTACGTTTTCTCTTCCCCAGCTTGAGCTAACGCGTAGGAGAATGAGCGACTTCTTTCAGGAGCGCTTTTAGTTGCGCGCGCTGTGCAACAGTAGCTTTGCATTCGCAGCTATTCATAACGAAGCGACGAAATGCTTATCACGATAAGCACTTGGCGCGTCAAACTATGTCCCGGCTACGCACCGCCGCCTTGCTTTCCTCAGTGCTCTCCCCCAGCTCTCGATTCCTCTCTACTTCGCTGCTTTTCTAGGGTGCTCTCTACCATTTTTAAGCATGAAATGCTTGTAGCACCCGTTGTCGGCGACCTTCAAGATACCTTGAGTCAAAATCCAGAGCCGTTATCCGGGAACTCACAACGATAATGGGGCGAGAACAAAACGATAACATCCGGGAATCGTTGCGGGAGCTAAACGAGATCATCGGACAACCAGTCAAAACTTCAGAATATGCGGTCTCTGGCCCTCCTCCCCTTGTACAGGCCTGCATTACATACGCTAGTTACTGCCCAAACAAGTTGCAAAAAAAGGAACTATTGCTTCCCATTTCTTCCTAATGTTTGTTCACAATATGACTCAAGCTGTAACTTTTGGTACACGGAAGTTTAATTTGTCATTTGTAATAGCGACGTTCAAAAGGCAGATACAGTGCACCATACATTTGAGTGACATCTTTTGGCGCTGAGACAAGGCTGCCTGTGCTCTTGTCAACGCCAGCGATCCGTCCATTCCGCGGCGCGGGTTTTGCGCCGCCTCCTTCGAGAGTTGGCGCCACGCTGCGTGACCAGGCCGGCAGCGTGGCGAGACGAAACTTGCCACGAGGTTCAGTTCAAAACAATTTCATTTCGGCTCCGTAAGCTTTCAGGCCAGCGTCGCGGCTCCAATCTGCCTTGCCGGTAGCCATTTCATGCTTACATCTACTCTCGATAACGGGAGAGCCAGAGTGTTTTTTTTTATTATTATTCGTTAACTGTAGGCGCTGCATATACGCGTCCCCACATGGACGTCGACGCACAGTTAGTTCTTGCGTGCGAGAAATAAATGTGCTGGCTAGACAGTAGGTGAAATGCGTGTCGTCTCGTTATCTGCAGCCGAGAAGAATCGTGATCGTTAAAGGGAGTGCCGGGAGCTCGATCGTGGTATTGTCGGCGTCGAGAAAGGGCTCACGCGCCGAACAAATATTTATATGCATTCATAATTGGCACAAGTGTCATGCCGTGCGATGCTGGCGATAAGCCTTGCATCTCACTGCGACCTTCAGCCTCATGTGCGTTTGGTACATGCAAACAAGTGCAGTTATACCACTGTAGCTTACTGGTAGCGGCAGCGGCGACCTTGACACGT
This sequence comes from Dermacentor silvarum, assembly GCF_013339745.2. Lineage (NCBI taxonomy): Eukaryota > Metazoa > Arthropoda > Arachnida > Ixodida > Ixodidae > Dermacentor > Dermacentor silvarum. The sequence continues at coordinate 216,636,050 of NC_051154.1, forward strand.
AATGGTTACTGCCAACAGTGAACTGAAGTATCTCATTCGCCGCGACGATGTCTTTCTAGCTGGATACTGCGTAGGTGCTGCAGGTAGAGTTGCGAGCGTTTTTAATGCGATATCCATATAGGTGAACTACACATACGTTGTATGTATCTGACGACAAATATGGGCTGATCCCGAAGGCAGCGCAGTCGAAGACAACGTCTCAATGCGCTCGCTGTCAAGAGGAAGTGATGTGACAAACTGGCACGTGATGCCGGTGCCATAATTTTCAAAGAGCTACTTTGGCACGTGAAAAATGTGCGTGCAGTCGTGGTGTAATGGTTGGAGCATTGGGGTGCTGTGCTGAAAGACAAAGTTTCGATCTCACCATCGGTAATGCATTTCATTATAGGTGGACTTCGCCAACTCTAGGGTATCTAACACAAAACTCAAGGTTTGTTAAGCGAGTGCGTCACAGTGCGCACGATGTTGCAAGTTTGCAAGAGATAAGACATATAGAAAAAGCACTTGAGGAAGCACATTCCCACGTTCTTGATAGACAGAAGAACCGCATATAGTACGTACATTGCGTCAAGCGATGGTGTTCTTTTTATGAAATTCCCACTGTCTTGATCGTGCAAATCCGCTCTTGCATTCCGGCGTACGAACGCCGCCCTCACATCATTATTTCGAATGCTTCAGAATATTCGCACGGGATATTCTTTGAGCGTCGTTGTGCGTAAAAGGCTCCGATACACCCACATTCGACGAACAGATTTTCACTTCCCAATTGACTAACTGAAGAACGTAAATCAAGACACAGAATGTAGCATTACGAGACGTCCTTATCAAGCGTACAGCGTAATCCCAAACTGATGGTATAGGCTGCCATAGCCTCCTATATAGTCTTACCCAGGAGGTTATGGCACTGCATGGGACTTACTTGTTCAGGCCCCTCGGGCTGCTTCTTCCGAGTAGAGCTAGGTTCCGGAGGCACCACCGTATCTCTAGGAGCCATGTTCCCACGGCGACATTTTCGACCCGGGCGCCTGGCATCTTGCTTGCTCGCTTGCTTGCTTCCACTTGATTGCTTGCTTGCTTGTTCCTCAAGTGTGGAACAAGCAAGCTTGCCTCCGCCTGACATCTCAAGAGTGAACTACTTCTTCTTCTCGTTCTTCCGCTACCAGCGCTATTGCGCAGGCGCAAAAAAAAAGATAATTAAAGCCGCGGAAAAGACTGATAACGCACCGGTTCACAAGAGACGCATATATTACGATAAAGGCTTAGACGAAAGAATAAAATTATGATAGCAAGCATGTGCGTTATTTTTTTAAATCCACAGTTTCACGCTAAGAGCGTAGCATTGGCAATGATAACGAGGTGTTAAACGCGTTGAGGCTGGTAGTTTTATGGGCCATTATGCATTATAAATTACAGTAAACGCTCGCTTACTGACTAAACACCCATGCGGTCAAAGGAACTAGTCGTGAGGTCAAAAGAACTTCCAGTCGCTCGAAGAGATTTCGCTACACATGGATTCTCACTTCTTAAACCGGAACAGACCGGTTTAGCCAAATGTTTGCACTCTCACGCCATGCGAAGTTGTCTCACAAACACATGTCAGCGCATCAGTGTCTGTCGTTTTAAACGAGAAAATTAGCTAGTGGATTTTTATTTATTTATTTATTTATTTATTTATTTATTTATTTATTTATTTATTTATTTATTTATTTATTTATTTATTTATTCACAGTATCATACAGGCTCCTCATCGGAGCATAGTATAAGGGGGGCTTTACATGGTTAATTATAACATAACATATATGGTGACAAATACAGCAAAAATGATATAGATATGTGCGGTAAATAGCAAAGTGACAGCGGAATTACAAGGCATCATAACACGTGAAAAATAGGAACATGAGCTAAAGTGTGTAATAAAAGTGCTTATTAGAATCAAAATGTTAATTCTCAATTGGGAATACAGATCGATTAAAACAATTTATACAATGCTTAACATAAAATTAACTTCAACAAGGAAAAAGAAAAACAGGCGAGAACATGTCCGAAACAAGTAAACATGGTATTCGACAAGTATTTAACAGTTAGAACGCAGGCATGAAATGTTCATGCAGACGGCCATGGAATGCGCGGCTATCTGTAATGGAGGCGATATCGTCAGGAAGATCGTTCCAAAGTTAAATGGCACGCGGCAACGCTGATGAATTAAACGCTTGTGTTTTACCAAAGATACGCTTGATGCTAATGTGATTACGGAGCCTTCGAGACATGCGCATTGGAGTTTCCAAGGGTAACACAGGTGGCCTGGTATGGTTAATGCATCCACGAAGCAAGCATAAAAGGGAAGCGGAACGACGAGTTTGAAGAGGGTGCAGTGAATTCTCAAGTTTAATTTTCGTTATGCTAGACTTGCGGTCATAATTTCCAGAAATGAACCGGGCAGCCCGGTTTTGTACGCGTTCTAAGTTAGAGATTAAGTAATCTTGGTGATCGATGACGCGAATTCCAACTGTGGGCGAATGAATGTTAGGTACGCCAACTTGCGAATGTTAGGTGGCGTTTTATGCAGGTTGCGTCGAGCGTAGCCAAGTGTTTTGGACGCTTTAGCGCAGATAGCAGTAATGTGGGGGGACCATGAAAGGTTTTGAGTCAGGTGTATTCCTAGATACTTGTATGACTGAACACGATTCATGGCAGAGTTAAGATAGTAGGGAAAATATGAGTTGGATTTTTTGCGACTGAAAGAACCCAGTTTGCATTTGCCCGAGTTTAGAACCATTTGCCATTTACTACACCACATACATATTAGGTTAATGTCATTTTGCAGAATAACGTGATCTTCTGGAGAACGTATTTTTCTGTAAACAATACAATCATCAGCGAATCGTCTTATACTTGAAGAAATGTTACCAGGCAGATAATTTATGTAAATTAGGAAAAGTAGAAGGCCTAGGACGCTTCCCTGAGGGACTCCTGAAGTTACATCAGCCAGAGAAGAAGCATGGTTAATAATAAATGTAAATTGTTGACGAAATGTTAAAAATGGTGTGAGCGCGCACAAACAAACATGAATAGATCACACTGAATGACTGCAGACAACGACTGTCAAAACACTGGCAGCAAGCCCATACGCTGCAGCGGGCGGCGAAGGTACGTGCGGTCTATCGCTTCAACAGAAACTGAGCGGCGAATGCACAGTGCATAAAGGTCAGAGCCGTGTGGAAATAAAAGACGGTGCGGTCGAGCGACAAGCGCGGTTGTTGGCAGAGTAAAAGTGCCCCCCCCCCCCCCGCTCCCTCCGGCGCTGGCTTTCCGCTTCCTTGCTTGCGCGTGGGAGATTCAGTGCGTTCGCTCTCCGTGATAGCGCGCGTCCCCGCACGCTTCCGCTCGGGCATACGGCGCGCGGCGAAGATTCTATCTATACGGAACCTCACGGCGACGGCGACGGCGACGCCGACGGCAGAAATCCGGTTGAAGTGTCCATATAATTGCTATCGCAATAAAATTTAAGACCCAAGATAAACTAGCAGAGTCCAGTCCAAGGGAATTTAATTTTGAAAACAGCCTGCAATGAGCGGTCAAAAGCTTTGGAAAAATCAAGGAAAATGCTGTCAGTTTGTAAGTTATTGTCCATGTTAAAGTGCAAGTCGGTTGTAAACTCAAGCACTTGCGTATCACAGGAAATATTTTTTCTAAAGCCATGTTGATTATTGAAAAAGAAATCATTAGACTCCAGGTGGCTGTAGACGTGGGATGCGATTACATGTTCCAACAGCTTACATGAAATGCATGTTAAGGAAATAGGGCGGTAGTTACCTGGTACTTTTTTTGCTTCCTGCTTTGAATACTGGGATTACCTTAGCCACCTTCCAGTCTTTAGGTGACTGACTGGTCGACAATGATTGCCTAAATATGTAGCACAAAATTTCACTAGATAGGGGTAGGGTATTTTTTAATATTTTAGCGTTCAGATTATCTATACCGGCTGACGTAGATAGTTTGAGGTTATTTAAGACATGCAATGCCTTCAGCAGAGACCGTTATGGGTTCCATATAGGGATAATCTAGTTCCGGAGCCAAGGGCACGTTGAGACAATCTTCCTTCCTGAATACTGATGAAAAAAAATTGTTGAACTCAGATGAGCACTGCTCGTCCGTTAAAGGAATGTTCTTATCGTCGAAGAGGCAAATTTGTTGCGGTGTACTATCAGGCGATATGGTTTTCCAAAACTTTCTTGGGTTTGAGTGTAAAAGGGAGGGAAGGTCACACGAGTAGTACTTGGCTTTAGCTGCACATATAGCTGAAGAATATTCTTTCAGGCATGCCTTGTATTTGTCCCAGGAAGACTGGCTGGATGAACGCTTGGCAGCTGCATAAAACCGTTTCTTTTTGTTTCGTAGTCTGCGCAGTGACGAGTTGAACCAACGATTTTTGTTATCATGTGAAATGGAAATAAGAGGCACATACTTGTCAACTATATATAACATCTTATTCTTGAAAGCCAGCCAGTTTTCATCCACAGACTGCAATGTAAAAGATGGTATAAAATAATGATGGAAAAAACACCGCCAATTCCTTGTTCATGCTGTTTATAGTCTGCTTTATTGTAGTTGCGAATGAATTTATTAGCTATAAATCCTACGCTTGGTACCGGTTTGAGGACAGTGAGTTGAAGGAGACTGTGGTCACTAAAACCACCACAGTGCTCCATTGGGCCTATCGTATCAGTAACTGTGGTTAGCACTAAATCTAGAATATTAGTGTCACGTGTAGGTTCATTTACCACCTGCGATAAGTTAAAATCCAATGACAGATTAACGAATTCTGTTGAAGTATGACAGGGCGATGACAAATCGTTCCAGTCAATGTTAGGAAAACTAAAATCTCCGAAAACATAAACGTGATCTCTAGGACAGCTCTTGGTTGCGGCAGAGATACTGCTTCGTAAGTCCTCTACGAACAAATGACTTGTGTCAGGTGGACGATAACAAACGCCTATTAGTAAGTTAACAGCGTGAGCCCTGCAAGTAGCCCATATTATTTCTAGACCGACAACTTCGAAATACCGCCATGCCTGCGTCCATTCCTGTGTACATATTTGTGAAGTTCATATATACTAAATATTTCACAAACTTCCAAAAGGAGTCAGAAAGTGTGCTTTTCAAATGAACGTGCACTCGTTGAAGGAAGGTGAGGATATGTTATTGAGCGAGAAGAGCAAGGGGATCTGAGTGACTCGATTCTTTGCTACTCGCAACCATACGAGGACAATGTAGCCAGATAAAATATAGTGTAAGGTAACCATTGTGTTTAATTTATATCTAGAAACAATTAAGGCAAAAGGAAATGAAAGTGGACGAAAAGACCATTTGCACCGGTGGGAACTAAACCTGCATCTTACGCGTGCGATGCTTCTTCAATTAAGCTGCTCCCGCGCCATCTCTCCGGCCACTATCTAGGGTACTTATTTACAAGATGAGCCTTTGGAGTGTTAGCCAGCGCCGCTCACTGCTAAGGCGGCGGGCATGGAAAGTGCTTGTAACAGCAGGCGTCACGAGCGACTGGCCAATTATTCTCCGTATTCTACCCCATGGCATCAAGACTACCTTTTGTTGCTCATGTGTAAAACAGTGATGTGCATGGCTTTTCGGTTTGTAGTGTTTTTCTTATATTGAATTTATTTTTGCTGGTACAAGTTTAAACCAACATTGTATTGTAATGTATTATGTTGTCGGTCCTGAATCAGTGCCTGTGCCTGCCGCTGCTGCCCTCAGACTGGATTTCAAGACCCGTCAAGTTTCTGTGCGGAAATTGTTCCTTAAATCCCCCATAAATTGTATGTTTGTGGAAAATAAAGGCAAATTCAAATTCTGTCGGGGCAGACTGCTATCGACCCCGACATTTCACAACAAGCCAACAAAGTTTCCTCAAAGTAAACAAGCAAGGGATGCGAAGGAGTAACAGAAACAAACACATTCAAGTACAATTAAAGTATTTTATTGCCGCGCGCAATTGCCAAGCAGCTGCCGCGCGAATGGCCGCTCGAGGCACTTTGCGTGTATTCGCTGACTTCTTTCACGCTCGCAAAAACACTTATGTAGCACGTATCGAGCAACAGAAAGCTGTATCGGGACTTTTTCACGTTGCTCTACAATTTTCTCATTGACACTTTTCATCTTATATATTTGAGAAGTTGATTAATTGAGACTATATTATGCAATTAGGCGGGATGCAAAAATAATTGTATCTCCAAGCGACGGCAAACAGCATTACCTTGGTTCTGTCCAACTACGGGGCATTTTCATATTTTTCAATCTTAGTGCATGATGGTTGGGACACCCTGTAACTTATCAGCAGCAGCGTCCGTAGCCGTAACAAACTGGTGATAGGTGCTGGGTACCCAGCTCCTCCACCAATTTGTTACGATGCGGAAGTGCATAAAAAGATGAATTTACACTATTTACAAGAGAAACAACGATACAACGAGAAACAACGATCGTCTTCTTCTGATTGGGGCCACTCTTGGTAGCGCCGTAACAATATACTTGTACACAGGTTCTTATTCACTTTGACACTCCTAATGCTGTCACAATAAAACCGCATGGAGGCGCTGGTAAAACTGGGCGTGAATACAGTTGCTGTATATGCTCCCCTTGGGGAGCAGAGTTGCGCACCCGATTGAACGCGCCGCTCACGCCCCTATTCGCTAAATCTGGTCACATGCACAAAAGCATCTGTTCCAGGGAAAGCCAACTTCACGGCTGCGCCTGCACCATAGAGTTCCTATGAACTGCGCTGCCGCCCGCCGCTCGACCGTCGTCGCGAGCCTCTGTGCGCTGCCGCCCGCCGCGCCACCTGCACTGCGCGGAATGAAGGAGCAAGCACACCCGGCAGCTGAGCCACGCCGTATCCTGCATTCAAGAGGAGTGGCTTTTCTGCTTAACACGGACGCGTCGGCGGTCAATATGGCGGCCCTATGCCCAATTCTGCTCCCGTAGGGAGCATATACAATAACTCTAGGCGAGAAGACTACAAGAAGACACGGGAAGACTACATATGAAGCTGTGTAGGGTGATATGGGCTGGATAAGTTTTGAAGTAAGGGAAGCTCTGAGAAAGTAAATGGGTTGCGAGAGTGGTCAGGTATTTGTACAGGAAAAACATTGACACAGTTGAAGCTTACCAAAGAATATGCGACCGGTACAGTAAGCAATATGGCAACAAATAACGTCAACCGCAACGTCAGATAGGTGGCGGCAATCGAAAAATAAGCCTGCTATGAGTAACTACCTAAGAGGAAAAAACGAAATCGGGAAAGAAAGAATTTATGATAACTCAAAGGGAAGCTCAATTCTTTTCGAAGCGAGATCAGGATGCCTAAGAACGCGTAGCTATAAAGCTATGTACTCCAAGGACGAAGCATGTGCTTGTTGCGGTAAAGCTAGATAAACGATGGACCAAGTTTTATTAGAGTGCGCATGTGCGTGCGCGTGCACATAGTGGCTCACCCTGTATTGTAGAGTCACCCCGTTTTGTAGAAAATATAGAAGAACAAGAGCTTGGTGGCGCAACCCACCACCCCGTTTCAAAGGGGACGCTCACAGCATTCATCCATCCATCCATCGAGGACTGGACAACACGAGTGCAACATGGCGCTCGTGTTGCGTACACTCGAATGCTAAACTTAAAATTCAGATGCTGCATATAATTGCATAATTCCATCGAAGATGCATATAAAGTTGAGATGATGCATATAATTTAGTGCGCACCAACCCTTGCCGGCTGCTATGATCAGACATCACCCACAAAGCACCAGATTCGTCCTAGACGTCGAAGTTCTAGGTCGAAAAAACAATTATATAATGCGTTGCAACATTTCGTCGTGCATTAGGTCAAGTGAAAAATGGAAGCAGGGATCGTAATAATAAAGCTGTAGTTTCATCGCCTCCCTACCTTGAACATTTGTGGTCAGAAAGTTGATATAACTTGAACGAGGATATGTAGTAGAGCACTGGATTAGAACATACGAATGAGAGTAACAGAATATCGTTGCATTCGTGAAAGCTTCGACACCCTCAGTGAAGCGCCATCGGTCAGTCATTGTAATTTGGCTACATAGTTTCGGAAAAATGGCCGCAATTTGAAAGGGAACTGCTAACAACACGTAGTCCGTCTCGCCCGTCATTGATATCTACGTATCTTTGATAACCTACGCAACATGTGCACTGATGAGCACGGTGGCCATACCCGTCAATCGCTCACTTTCAGCAAAACCAACAAAATAAACTTTACTATCACATTGCGTTCGGACATGGGAACACGGAACAAGTTCCGCTACATTAATGTAGCGAAATGTAATTAGCGAGTCCAGTGTTATGCGGCGAGCGCGCTGTCCCCCTTGCTCATTACGAGAATACGCAATAACAGGTTGGCGCCAACGGCTGGAACCCCGTGTGTCCTCGTTTCAGAAGGAGCAACAGCGTTCTCCATCGGTGGGACACTAAATTGGGCGTGTCATATGCCACGACACATGGGCCTACAACACGTGCTGTAAAGGCAGTATGGCAGATGCACAGCTCGCAAAAGTAGTGTAAGTAAGAGCGAAGATGATGATGTCGATGATGATGGCTCAGAGACACGGAACGCATATCTGTGTCGGCTCGCTCTCTCCGCCGATTCGCACCAGTTGGGCTGCAATCACAATGACTGGTAACCTCTTGGGATATTTCGCCCCGACAGACCTTTCGCTCTGCAAAAAGAAAATAATAATAATAATAATAATAATAATAATAATAATAATAATAATAATAATAATAATAATAAAAATACAAAAGAAAAGCACCGATATATAAGTCATATTTACCTTCATATTGGAATTTGACGATGCAGTGAAAAGTGTAGGGAATCTCAACACTACAGGCTCTAATTCAATATCGTCAGCTCTGCACTTCAGTTGGGAGCTCTGACGAACGCCATTTGTCTGCAGCACTCATGTTACTGCATTCGTTTCGTATCGTAACATTATGATCTAAATAAAACGAGCACTCGCCTGAGGATAAAAAACTATTTTAAACAATGCTGGGTTTCCCGTAATCTAGAGTAGATCTAAGCATGAAATGACTACCGGCAAAGCAGATTGGTGCCGTGACGCAGGCCTGAAAGCTTACTAAGCCGAAATGAACCTGTTCTGAACTGAACCTCGTTGCAAGTTTCGTCTCGGATAAACAACAAACCTCGGCGCGCCGGACGCGTCCAGCCTGGTCACGCAACGTGGCGCCATCTCTCGAAGGAGGCGGCACACAACCCGCGCCGCGAAACTCACGGACCGCTGCCGTTGAAAAGAGCACATGCAACCGTGTCTCAGCGCCAAAAGATGACAATAAAGTGTATGGTGCACTCTATCTGCCTTTTGAACGTCGCTATTGGAAATAGCTTCAGCGTACTAGAAGTTACAGCTTGAGTGAAATTGTGAACAAAAATTGGGGAAAAATCAGAAGCAATACTTTTTTGTAACTTGTTTAGGCAGTAACCAGCGTATGTAATGCGGTTCTGTACAAGGGGCCAGAGACCGCATTTTATTAAGTTTTCACTGATTGCCCTATGATCTCGTTTTGCTCTCGCAACGATGCCCGGATTTCTCGCAGGTTCTCCTTTCGTTCTCACGCCAATTCTCATCTTGCGTGCCCAGATAATAATTCTGGATTTTTGCTAAAGGTATCTTGAAGGTCGCCGACAGCGGGAGCTAAAAGCATTTCATGCTCAAAATTATTCTAATGAAGAACAAGAACAGGTCAGCCAGGCACTACGACAGCGATTTTTACGGGGCCAGTTCGCGCTGATCACATGCAAGGTTGGAATATGCGTCCGATCTTGCATACCTTCACTAACGTGGCAAATAGAAACCTTTACGATATAGTAGACGTTTAGGGGCTGCCACAGGTATAGCTGGTTCGCATGTTAGAGCAACTCGAAAAGGTCGCACTATCTATGCGTAAGCTGGTGAACAGCGCGGATGTTCCCTGAGCCTTAACGTTCTCCGCGTCCCGTAGGGTTGCCGCAACGGCCCCGAAACGTCACTTCTGCGCTTCTGTACATGATAGGCGAGTGCTCATTTCATTTCGTGTTCTCGGAACATTGCACTATACATACGCATTCATGTCACTGCCGATCAACACGGGAGACTGTAGCGGCGATACTCCTGGATCATATGCTTTTGCGACAAAGTTACGCGGTGTGGGTGGGAAACGCATATAGCATTTGACTCTATACTATAGGAACAAAAGCTGTCCTAAGCTGCCTGCATCCTGATAAATTAGTGAATGTGCGAGCAACAAGCGCGCGCTGTACTATAATTGAACGCCTGAAGAGCACTCGCCTGGTGAAGCTGTCCCAGTCGACGTGGCGGAAGAACGGGTGCTTCATTACCTCGTAGAAGCCCGTTGAGCGACAGCCCAGACGAAGCCGAGGTCTCTGAAGGAATCATTGCGACACCGAAATATAGATATAAATTGGCTCTACAGCGAGCATTTAGAGTTTTGAACTTGTCATATTCCCCTAATAACGAAAAAAAAATTACCTCTGGTGTATAGATACACACTGTGGACCAACAACACCTACACCTTAGTGGTAAAAGGATTAGCACAATGTGCTGCCGCGAAACTGCCCGAATTTGTGAGGGGAAGGAAGGCAACTGTTGCTGTAGAAAGGTAATTTACTAATACAGCCCAACTGGTTGCTCACATTAGGGTCCCTTTAAGGCATGCAAGAAAACATGCTCCACCAAGGTTTTAGTGCCATAGTTGATAGTAGCGCTGATGCGACAGTCTTGCGTTTAGAATTACTAGTAGTTTACCTTTGGCGTATGTTGCTGAAAAGACCACCCCTTTCCTGCCCCTTTCTTTACGAACCCGTTTCATTACCTCGACTAGGAGACCACTTATCAGGCTTTTTGCATGCGGAGGCATGTGCTTGGGCAGGGTAATGGGGACCACTTCAGCGTCTGGAAAGAGAAAAAAAATATGAGAACACACCTTGTTAAAGCACCTTTTTCCCCTCGCGCTGACACCGTCATTCTTAAGTCGAGCACGCCTTAAGCGCATTGCTGCTTCTCCTGTGAAGGGTGCTAGCTAGGGTTTTCTGGCTGGGAATACTCGATTCTGCTAAATTAATGCATCTTCCTTCCAAGGTATTCGGTGTTTTCTCCTTACAGTACGTGTTTCGCTAAACCGCTATACATTGGTCTTCCATTTTTCAGGTTAACTCTAACGGCATCTGTCCATGGGGCGTGGATGCAGTCAGTGCGTATTTATAAAGAAGGCGGGGGCGAGGCGTGAGGGCTACGAGTGTGTTTCCGTTTTTTTGTTTGGTCTCTTTAATGTCGAAAATATTGTACCTTTCGACCACGAGACCGAAATGTGGATGAGTGTAGCCAATTCCACATTGCCGCTGACTTGATCACGAGTGCCATGTAGTAACCCTGGCGCGATAAACCCTCTAATTTATTGCTAGTCTCAGAGGGCCGACGGCTTTTCAATGAAGCTGCACGTTAAAGAAAAAGTCACAGTTTCGCCCGAAAGGCCCTTGTAGACCTCTCACTTGTAACACACTTGTAGCCCTCTCGCCTCGCCCCCGCCTTCTTCCGGTGTCTCATTACGGTGTCGTAATGACTCATCGATTGCGATGGCAAATTAGTAGACGGCTATACGAAGTAAGGATAGTAGTTTTATCGGTCGTATAAAGTTGTAAATATTCGCTTACTAACTAAATAAACAAGCACGGTGTCACGCGCGCACAGCTAAACATCAACACATCTCGCTCGATTGCCGCGGAAACTCGTCAAAACGCTGCAGTGAGAAAGCGCGCCAGCAGCAGCGGGCAAACGGACCATCGCGCCGTCTCTCGTCTCGCTTCAACGCGAACGTTGACAGCATAGCGCATACGAAGCTACCGGCACTTGGCGCTTGGAGTTTGTACCCATCGCAGATCGCTTTGAAGATGAGGCCTCCGAGGGCGCACAATTCGGCCACACAGCAGATCGCTTTCAAGATACGGTGCCCGCGCGGCAGCTCCGTCAGCAGCAGCCGCAAGAGCAGAACGCACCCCCCCCCCCCACCCCCACCATCTCCGTCGCCTCCTTCCCATGCCCCGCGAGCGAACGAAGACCACGCGCTTCCGGCCGCCTTCCTCTCTCGCGTGCGCGAGATTAAGCTGCGGTTGCCGGCTCACCCTCGCAAGCTTTCACTCGCACACACGACGCGCGGCGACGGTTTTATCACCGGTGGAATTTATACGGAACCTCACGGCGACGCCGACGGCAAAAAATATGTCGCAGTAAAATAAACCTATAAAATCAGCTAGGTTTATTTTCGATTCGTACAGCTGGCGCACATCCTCATCATCTCTTCTGTAAGCTGCAGAATACCTTTCAATAAGGCGTTACCGGGACAGAATGAAATTTTTCTTCTTACTTTTATAACAGTCAATTAGGAATAGATAAAACAATATATATTCTACCGGCTAGCCACCGCTTCACGCGCTCTTATCACAACAAAAATGTTAGAGATTTTTCCTGCAGGACCAACGCATTTAAAAATTCCTTTTTCCCGCGCACGATTTCCGAATGGAACGCATTACCCGCCACAACTGCTGAGTGTCCAACGGTTTCGTCCTTTCTTTCTGCACTTTGTGAATAAACCATAGCGTTCAGCCCTCGTCTCTACCCGTCAAATCATGATTGTGAAAAGGTTTCTCTTGTGCTGTTTGTTCTGCAGATTCTTGTTCACTGTCTTCCCCCCGTCTCTCGTTTGATCTTATTTCATACTTGTGTTTTGTTCCAAAATCCCACTCCTGCCTAAGGCCTTGTAAGAAGGCTGGCAGTACTTGTAAAATAAAATAAAACAAAATAATTAAGACGAATTAGTAGAGACCTATACGGAGTAAGGATAGTAGTTTTATCGGCTGCATAAACTTGGACACATTCGCTTACTAACTGAATTAACAAGCACGGTGTCAGCGCGCACAAGCAAACATGAATAGATCACACTCGATGACCGCAGACAATCACCGTCAAAACGCTGGCGTGAGCAAGCGCGGCGACAGAAGCGACTGAAGGTTTGTGCGGTCTATCGCTTCGACGGAAACTGAGCGGCGAAAATCACAGTGCATACAAAGGTAAGAGCCGCGTGGAGATCGCTTTCAAGATACGGTGCGCACGACAGCCCTCAGCCGCGCAAAGTACAAGTGCGCAGTTGCTGGCAGAGTAGAAGCCGCACCAGCTTGCCTCCCGCGCTGCCTATCTGCTTTCCTCCTTTCGCGTGGGAGATTGAGTCGTCAGTTCCCCTTGCGCCCGGTCACAAGATACACATTTGGTGCCTCAGCTAAACGTCGCCTCCCCTCCCTCCCATCCCACTCGGCCTTTCGCACAACAGAAGACATCGCGTTTGCTCTCCGCCGTGCGTTCGCTCTCCGTGAAAGCGCACGTCCTGTCGCGCGCTTTCACTCGCACATACAATATACGGTGTGCGGCGGCGATTTTATCGCCTTTGGACTTTATACGGAACCTCACGGCGACGACGACGGCAGAAATCCGCTTGGAGTGTCCATATAATTGATATCGCAATAAAATGCGCTTGGAGTGTCTATATAATTGATATCGCAATAAAAATAGTGAAAGGTCATCCGGAGTCCTCCACTATACGATGTCCCTCATATCCAATACTGAGAGATTCTGGTACTTTACTACCCCCAATTAAAACACAACTGTGTGTGCCAAGATATCCCAGGCGAAGGCTGGAGCGGGAAGCACACAGAAGTGACGTATATTAGTTTTTTTTTCCTAATGCGAGCAGCATTGTTGACATTGTGAGACCAGTTTTCTTCCGGCTAACCGAAAATGGGGGCCGATTCTGAAGACGGTGCCGTCTAAATATATGTGCCTAACCTCTTTCACGGCACTCTCCAAGAAAAACAATTCAAAACATATCCGGTAGTAGTGCTTAATGGAACCCGCGTAACACGGATTCCTGAAGCACAGCAGCCGGACTCTCCAACGCGCTGTGCCACGAATGCCCGCGGGGAGGAAGGAAGGGATTAATTCTCAGTGTTCGCTCGAAATGGCGCGCCACGCATCTAGGAGGCCGTGCGCATACTTCGCAGGCGCGCCCCTAGATGGCGTAACGCGTCTAGAGACAGAAGCGCGAGAGAGGAGCTCGGCGGAAGTACGCGCCTCATACATTGCGTGCTCCTGTGCCTCCCGTTTGGAGAAACACCGAGTCGTCGACCATCCAAGCACTGGCGCGTTGTTATTCGCATACTTGGATAGCAATCTTAAATGAGTGCTGCCCGAATTTTTTAAGCGAATACGACTGCAGTTGTATACTGACAGCAAGCGCGCTCTTGTTACAAATGGGTATACGTCTGCCTCGCCGTCGCATGCGGGAAGACTGTTCATAAGAGACTGGCTACATTGTGACACAGTTAGGGGCGCATCGACTTCCCGCACTCACATTGGTACATGTAGTCCCTGTCGACCCAGTGGTCCAGGTTGGTCTTCGCCGAGTAGATGGACATGGGCGTGTGGCGGACGTACAGCACGTAGGCCAGGATGCCCAGCGACCAGTAGTCGGATGTGCGATCTGTGTTGCAGCGTGACAGAGCGCGTACGCGTACGTCACCGAGCCCGTTGAAATAACATTATATCTAAATAAAATTAAAAGGAGCCATTTATCCGAAAATATATGGCGCAAGAACAGCTCAGCAGTTGAACGAAAATTTGCCTTGGTCCTGGTCGGAAAATCGAATCTGCCATTGTGACTTCAGGTTGACCAACGTGTCGAAGTGGCCTGCACGTGACGACAAAACTGATTGACGTAACGACAGCTACAGGTCGTGCCACAAATTTATATTGCTGCAGCGTTCGACATGTGCTGGAATGACTTAACAGTGACAGTACTCTTATCAGATTTTCTTTTCCTATGGGTGTTCGAATACTGTTAATTTTGAATACTAATCAGATAGTGTTTGTTATTCGAATCGCATCTCGTAAAAGCATTAACTATACAAAAGTTTAGAGTATTCGTCTATGTTGGAAAGAAAGGATAACAATGCCGCTGCAATGCCTCGCGATTGAGGGTATGAGAGAGAGAGAAATAAACTTTTATTTTCCGAAACGGTAATCCGAGTCAGGACCCGGTTCACCCTAGGTGGGAGGATTCCTTATTCCAGGAACCCTCTGGCTTGGGCTGCCTCCTTGGCCCGGGCGACAAGACTGCGTTGATCGTCCAGGTCGTCAGAGGAAAGCTTCGCCTCCCACGTTTCAGTGGTGGTAGAGAAGTGCGCTGAGTTGGGTTGCTCCTCGTGTCTTGTGTCGTCTTGTTGAGCTTGTGATCTGGGGTCTGGGGATGTGTTACGCAGTGGGCAATCCTGGACCATGTGTTGCAGGGTGTCTGGGACGTCACAGTGGGTGCATGTGTATGAGTACTCTGTAGGATATAGTCTGTGCATGATTATTCCGTGTACATAGGTGTTTGTCTGTAGGCGGCGGAGGATGACTTGTTCCTCTTTGCTCAGCTTCTTGTGTGGTGATGGATACGTTCTTCTGCTGAGTCAGGTGGTGTTGCAGAATCTCCGAGAACTTTAGAGCGATGTCATCAACGTTGGTGGCCGGCCTAGTGTGGAATGGCAGGAAAGCCCGGCTGGTATGCTCGCGGGCAGCGGCGTGTGCCGCCTCATTTCCTGTCATGCCCTGATGGCCTGGAATCCAGTTGATGTGGGTGTCGGGGAGCGGGGCGCGTGCGATGTGATTTTGAAGTATCTTGAGTGCGGTTGCTGATATTCGTCCTTTTTGATAGTTGCGAGCTGCTGCTTGGGAATCAGTGAGGATTACGGCTACTTCAGGGCAAGTTGTTATCGCCAGAGCAATTGCCGTTTCCTCTGCAGTCTCGGCGGCTCTTGCCCGGATGGTGACAGCGGCGAGTTCATTGCCTTGGGGATCCGTGACACTAATGGCAAAGGCGTTTCGTTGAATATACCGGGCAGCATCGGTGTACCTCGTATCAGGGTTTGTCGCGTATTTCTTGCTGAGTGCGCGGATTCTGCTTTGCCGACGCTCCTTATGGTAAGTCGGATGCATATTGCGCGGTATGCGCGCAACGCTGATACACTCACGGAGTGCGGGTGGGATTCTTGCTTTCTGGTCTGTTTCGGCAATGTAGCTTTCACTGTAGTTGAGGTAGCGCAAAACTTCACGTCCGGTGGGTGTGAGCTTGAGCCGCTCTAGTTGGCTGATTTTATGAGCCTCGGAGAGCTCTTCCCACGTATTGTGGACGCCGAGCTTGAGGAGTTTCTCCGTTGATGCCGTGGGTGGAAGGCTCAAGGCTACTTTGATTGCCTTTCGAATGATGACATTCAGTTTCTTGATTTCAGCCGGTTTGAGTGTCAGGTAGGGGATGCCGTAGGTGATACGGCTAGTTAGGAGAGCTTGAATTATCCTTAGCGTGTCTTCCTCCTTAAGTCCGCTTCTGTGATTGGTTATCCTCTTGACAAGGTGCGTAACTTGTGACAGTGTACGTTGGAGACGCGGAAGAGTGGCCGCTCCTGATCCGTCTTTTTGGATGTGAAGACCGAGTACGCGAAGGGAGTCGACTGTAGGGATTTGGGTTCCGTTGAGGAAGACGCTAGGATCGGGTTCGATATAGTTGGGCGGTCGTCCTCGCGTCCGTGCTCTGAGCACGAGAAGCTCCGACTTTTCAGCTGCGCATTGGAGACCGCAGTCTCGGAGGTAGCTTTCGATGGCGTCGATGGCTTCTTGTAGACTGCGTTCTTGTTGTCCAGTAGTAGGTGCTTTGGTCCAGAGTGTGATATCGTCGGCGTAAAGGGTATGACATAGGTTTGGGATGGCATTGAGTTGTTTTGGCAGCTTGATCATTGCGATGTTGAAAAGGAGTGGTGAAATAACTGATCCTTGTGGAGTTCCTTTGTTGGGTAGCCGAAATTTATCGCTGCGGAGATTGCAGACGCCTACTGTTGCTGTTCGGTGTGTCAAAAAGCTGCTGATATAGTTATAGATCCGGGCTCCACAGCCTGTATCCTCGAGGTTGCGGAGGATGGCTTCGTGGCTTACGTTGTCAAATGCGCCCTTTACGTCGACTGCCAGTATTGATGATTTGCGTCTGCGATCAAGGTAGTCGAGCAGGTCTTCCTTGAGGAGCAGGAGTACATCCTGCGTGGACAAATGCTGTCGAAATCCGAACATGGTGTGCGGCAAGTATCCGTTGTCCTCGAGGTATGGGGTTAACCGGTCGTGCACCATGTGCTCGAGGAGTTTGCCCACGCAGGACGTGAGGGAGATGGGACGGAGGTTTTCGATGCGAAGGGGTTTGTTGGGTTTGGGGATCATGGTGACCTCCGAATGCTTCCAGGCTGCTGGTAGGTCCCCCTTTTCCCAGCAGTCGTTGTAGTACTGGAGTAGTGCTGTTGCAGCCGATTGCGGAAGGTTGCGTAGGAGCTTATTAGTGATTCTGTCCTTGCCGGGACTAGTGTTTCTAGTGAGTTTGGCTAAGGCTGCGTGGAACTCTGCTTGCGTGAATGGTCGATCAAGGTCTGGGTTTGGTGCGCCGTCGTACGCCTTGCCGCTCACCGACGAAATGGGCTTGTCGCAGCTAAGTTTCTGCTGAAGTTCACGAAGGAGATCATGCTCCGATCCAGCGTGGTTGTGGATTAGTCTGCGCAGATCTTGCCGTTGTTGCATTTTGGTGCGGTCGGTAGCTAAGAGAGCGCGTAGGAGGTGCCAGGTTTTCTTGGTGCTGAGTGTTCCTTGTAGGCTGTCACAAAAGGTGTGCCAATTTTGCCTAATAAGTTGCTCCGCGTAATCTTGGGCCTGTATGGTGAGAAGGGCGATTCGTTGCTTAAGTTTTCTATTCAGTTTCTGCCTCTTCCACCTCCTCAGGAGGCTTCTTTTGGCCTCCCAGAGATGAAGGAGATGCGGGTCGACTGCGGGGCTGTTGGTGCTTAGTTGGATGTTCTTGGTGTGGTGTTCTGCGGTGATGAGAAGGCCCTTGAGCCAATGGTCAATGTCGTCGATTGTTGTGCTGCCGCTGAGGTTGTCTCTGAAAGACTTCCAGTCTGTTAGTCGGGCAACTCTAGTCTTGGTTGCTTCCGGTTGTGGGCGATGTCAAGTTGGAGAATGTGGTGGTCGCTTCCGAGCGTCTCCGAGAGTCGGCTCCACTCGGCCCAGAGGACGTTCGATGTGAAGGTTAGGTCCGGGTTTGTGTCCCTGGAGACACTGTTTCCGACTCTCGTGGCCTGTAGCGGGTCGTTCCAGAGGGTCAGCCTGTGTTGTTGGGCAGTATCGTGTACGCGGGCTCCCTTCTTGGTGGTATTTGGATACGCCCATGCTGTGTGTGGGGCGTTGAAATCTCCCATGATGACAACTTGATGGCCTTTCGTGCGTTTCCTGAGTTCACGAATAAAGTGGTCGAATTCCGGAAGTTGGTCCCGAGGAGGACTGTATATGCTGACGATAAAGAGGCTTTGCTGCGTTTTTCTGTCTGGTAGGATCTCCACTAGGGTGTGCTCGATGGGGATGTCTTCTATTTCATGTCCCTGCGTTGTGAGAGTTTTCCTCGTTAGGATGGCTGTGCGTTGGGTTTGTGTATGAGCAGTGTATCCTTGAAGTCGAATGTTGCGGGTGTTGGTTTCCTGTAGCGCAATGACATCGGGTTGGTCCTGTTTGACGAATTCTTGTAGGTTTGCATAGCGGGGGCGGAAGGACCGACAGTTCCATTGCCAGATGCGCAGGGGTTTTTGCGGGCTCTTTGTTGTGGTTTTAGGTGTCGCCATCATTAGGCTCTTCAGTTTCACAGGGCGAGTCACGGTTGGGTGAGATCGAGCGGGATGCATTGTGACTGTTCGTGCGAGCCTTCTTTCTGCCCTGCTCGGTGGCGTTGAGAAGGCTGTCGAGGTAGGACTTGGTGACGTAATTATTCTTCGCGTGCGCTATGAAGTTGTTGACCTGGGCTGTTAGGCCGGTCACCTGGCTTGTGAGAGTGGTTACTTGATTTGCGAGGGACGCGACTTGCGTGGTAAGGGTTGCAATCTTCTCGACGATAGGCTTGGTGATGTTTTCGATCATGGTGAGGATGTTCTTTGTAAAGACATCCTCGAAAGCCAGGAGGTGCTTCTGAACTCTAGCTTCGACCGCGGCATGAACTGCCTCCGTGGTTAGCGTTGTAGATGGCTGCTTGCTTCCATGTTCGTAGTCTTTGCATCTTTGGAGTAGTCTTTCTATGAGGCTTTGTTGATTTTGCAGTTTGCTCTCGAGGGCTCTTACGGTTACCGTTTCGGCCGATTCGACGCTGGCGCTGCCAGAGCTGCCGACCGCTTCGGCGTAATTCACGCGTTTTCGGGAACGCGACCGCGACCGCGACCGCGATCTTGATCGTGATCTTGACATGGATCTGCTACTTCTTGTGGTGCTACTGGTGGTGTTGCTTGAGTTGGAGGCGTGTCCATTGGCAGCGCTTAGTTCAGGGAAGTCGTCGGGGTTGGAGCTCCATCGACTGTCTCGTTCATGGATCCTGTTTTGCCATTGCTGTCTGACTTGGTAAGGTGGTGGGTTAGGCTTGAGCTTTTTTTTTTTTTTTTGCAGTCTTTCCCGGCTGTTTCATGTCCTTCTCCGCAAATCCGCCAGTCCAGAATTTTTTTAAACCTCCTTGCACGCAATTAATGCAATTCCGAGCCTCCCTTATAGCGGCGCCATCCAGTTTAGGAGCCCGCAAACGCATCTTCTCACGCATCGTAACTTTTACATCAAAATTTCATAAATATACATCGGATCTCTCTCAAAAGTATACGGAAGAACGTATACGGATACGTCATATTGTCCATAAGTACGTGCTAAGTTTAAGTATTTGTTTGTGTGTCATATTTCGAATACATTTAGCGTTAAAAAATGAGAGGTAGCAAGATGGCGGCGTCGAGGCGGTTGCCACTTTTTCGCCCAGATTTTCCTCTAGAGTCAGTATAGTAGCTATGTGTGTAAATCCAACCATCATCGAACATGAATGAAGGTCGATTAACTCGACAAAAGAAAGTCGCAGTTTCATCCGGAAGGCGAAGCATCGATTGCGATAGCAAATTAGTACACAGCTATACGAAGTAAGAATGGTAGTTTTATCGACCGTATAAACTTGTAAACATTCGCTACTAACCAAATTAACAAACATAGTGTCACGCGCGCACAAGCAAAAATGGAAATGTCTCACTCTAACACCTCGGAAACTCGCTGTCAAAACGCTGGAGTGAAGAAGCGTGGCAGTAGCAGCGAGCGAATTGACCTTCGTGCTGCCTCTCGCTTCAACGCGAACTAAGCGGCGAAAACGCAGCGCACACGAAGCTATTAGCACTCGGCGCACTCTGTCCCCATCGCAGATCCCTTTCAAGATAGATAGGGCCCGCGCATGGCCGCACCATACGCAGCACCCCATATAGAGTGGAGCACTCTAAAACGGAACATCCGGAATGCATGAAATCCTCGAGCGGCGATGCAGCCTCCCAGTCCCAGCATGTTATAATTCGCGCGGAAAACTAGCGGCTGCAGTTTTTCTTTTTTCTTCTTTTTTTTAGAGCAAACTGCTAGTTTACTTGCTTGAACTCGTCATGGGGTCCTGAAAACATGATTTCCCTGATTCTTGAAAGAATTCCTGTGGAAGTATTCGTCGGCACAGGTGCTGCTGTTTCTAAAGCCACCAGCAGCTTGTGCTCCTGCTTTCGGAAAGTGCGAACACCCTATACCGGCCCCGCTCTGCGCCACTCTAATGAAGGTTTCATCCAGTCCGCCGGACAGTGCACAGATCGTGTTTTTGTTGAGGGCACCTTCCATAAAATTCAAGCTGTGCGTTCATCAACTCACCTTGTGCTGCTTAGCAATTCATCAACTCAATTCATTTGCCCAACTGCTGAATACAAAGAAATGCCGGCTCGCCAGTAAACCTATCAAAGTCCTGGGAAACGGGGGTCAGTAAAAATAAAATTCAGTCGGATACCGAAAATACCACTGCTTTCCTTACTTCCCTCGAGCGACCCACCTGAAGTGCCTTCGCAGCTTGGTCCGGCATCATACTTGGATCGCTTCGTTTGTGACTTATTGGTCATAATTACACCTACCTCTTCACCGCCTACTGATATCGGACACCTTTTTCGTAGACTGAGGACTGATGAGCCGCATTTCAAGCCTCGAGGGCCACACTTGCTTTCGGGCCAATGCTCTGGAATTTTGATGAAACCGCCTGCATCATTATTCATACCGACGCCAGCGGGAATCACATCGGCACTTCCTCTGCAGCGTAACAGCGTGTCCGATGTGCAAGCCATTGCGTACACCAGCCTTCCGTTTATAGCCTTTCATTAGCCGATCGCAACTACACAATCACTGAACAAGAGTGTCTGGATATTCTTCGAACGATGCCATAAATTTCGTCCTTACCTATATGGTCGTTATTTCGCCAGTGTGACGGATCACGCCCTTTGTTAGTTATCGTCTATAAAGAATTTGTCGAGACGTTTGGGCTGCTGAATACGGCGTGGAAGGACATAGGACTTTACTGTCACATGCAAGTCCGGTCAGAAGCACCAAGACGTGGACGCTTTGCCACGTGTTGCCCGCGTCACTACTGACGCAATCCAGGCCGACCGAAAATGCCTTATGACAAATGGCACCGTGCTACTTTATTCCGTCCTGGCGACGAAGCACGACAACGTATACTCTCGCTCGCACCACGGCTTGTGTAGCAAATTCCTTTCTATACGTCATTGTTAAACAAACTTCCGCCGTAGACTATCGCGTCATCCCCATTCTGGCAACAACCGACCGCCGTCGTCACAGCGCGGAAATAGTGCACATCTCCCGGCTCAAGCCTTTCACTCGTCATTTCCTGAATGCCGTTTAACCTCGGTCATGTTGGCCGATTCCATGGATGAGGGAAGGAAGTGTGCGAGCGCCAAGTGTGGACTTGGCCGTTTTCATATATACATCGACATCATCATTACTTGTCATCTTCGTCTTCGCGTTCGTTCCACCACACGTTCGGAATAAAATGTTCGGTCGGCCTCCGCGGCTCTATATTCGCATTGCTCTTGCTATCAACAAGCCGAAAAGCTTAAGAAAAGAATCGTCCGTGCAGAACTTAAAGAGAAAAGCACGTTCTTCAAAGAAAATGTGCTCGTCTCTAGTGACACCATTCAACCTAATGCTCGTTGGCCTTGTCCGATGCTTACCAAACACAGTCCAAGTATCGATCTATGCTGATGACATCTGTATCTAGGCGTCTGCCGTGACACGACTACAGGTACGAGCAAGGCTATAAAAGGCAGCTACGTTAACATCCTTGTAGTTGCGAAAAGAGAATTTAGAGCTGTCTTCAGAGAAATGCTGCCTTGTTACATTCACACGCAAGGCAATGAGGCCTTGCTCTGTAAGTGTCAATGGGCAAACAATTGCAAACGCACGGTTACACTACTTTTTAGGAGTAATTATCGACCACGACCTATCATGGAGCCCACACCACACACTTCATACCTAAAGAGCAGGTTAAATACAATAACACATCTCCTCAAGTTTCTTGGCGGAAAGTCATGGGGCACATCGGTACGGTCAATGCTGCAGCTTTATAATGCTTTGATCCTCGGTTTCGCAAGATATAGCCTCCCTGGGCTAGGCAACACCTGAAAAACAAACCTGCGTGCACTCCAGGAAATACAAGCTGAAGCCCTAAGGATGTGTTTCGGTCTTCCGAAGTGTGAGTCTCCAGCGGCAACGATTGTCGTGGCGCAAGATCACCCAATATCAACGTACATAGCCGCACACGCTCTCAGAACGCATATTCGGCACGATGCCCGACTGCCGTTTCACCAGCTTGCTTCTTTACCTGCAGAGGAGGAGAAAGAAAGAGAAAGACAGAAGACAGGGAGGTTAACTAGAATAACGTCCGGTTGGCTACCCTACACCGGCGGATTGGGAAAGGGGAACACAAAGATGACAGGGATAGAGAGGAGGGAAGGAAAGAAGGAAATTAGCAGTGAATTCGCTGACGCGTGTGGTATTGCACTATTAGTCACAGACGTTCACACAAGCCCGTCGTCCTCACGAAGCGCAAAAGTGCCTTCACCGCTTTATGGGCCGACGAGCGATGGGGGCGGTGTTCCAGCAGCACCTGCACGAAAAACGGCCGATTGTCCAGTTTTTGTAGCGAGTTAGCAAGTGTTTATCTTTCTGAGGCATATCGTGGACAGTGGCACAGCAGGTGGTCGATAGTTTCTTCGGTGCCGCAGACCTCGCATGCTGCTCTTTACCTGCAGAAAGGCCACACACAACTTTCAGTCGTAGAATTGCTGCCAATCTTACCTCGTTGCGATCGAACTAAGTAAGACCATTCTCGCCTTTATGGTGCCTGCACCAACCTGAAATACGCCTCACCATTCCAGGAATCACGAAGCGCTCGTCACCTCGATGGTAGGCACACAACAGCCAGAACTGGCTCGACTATGGGCTCGGCTTGTTTCTGCTCGCCATCGCCGCTTTGTGTAGTTCCATATTCGCAAAGAGATGAAGCGTTAATCTTTGGTTCTTTTTGATGCGAAAGCATCAAATGGACCATTGAGCAAAAAAGCCGGCGGCGTCTGTAGCATCGAAACGGCACCAAAATGCCAATGGGAATTGATGGCGCAGAAAGACGAAGACACGGCACTACCAACATTTGATGGTTTATAGCCCGTGGCCATTGCATATATACCATCGTACTACTGAATGAAAAAAAAACATTAATTACATCCCAACAAAACCCATCTGTCACAGGCTGCTACTTCCAAAATATTTGCTAAATACCACATGAAAAAGCGTATCCATGTTTTTTTTTTTTTTTTAGCTGCACCAAGTTTTAAAAAATTGCCTGTGGCAGAAAACACAATTCTAACCCTTGATCTAAATTATTCGATCAAGCGGTCATTACTTCTATGAGACATCAAAATGGTCATCGAATAAATAACAAAATTACGCTAACTAACTTTTTAATTAATTATTTTACGGCACATATTTCAATTTGCGAATTGCAGCCTGTGTGTTCGCAAGGCATACTCACTAGCTATAATTCGCAAGAGAGTATGCAAGTGAGTTCGCAAGTGAGTATGCCTTGCATACTCACCAGTTACCATTTGTAGATTCAAATATGTGCCGCAAAGTAATTATTTAAAAATAAATTCTGAAGTTTTACGTGCCAAAACCACAATATGATTATGAGGCACACCGTAGTGGGGGCCAGACTCTGGTTTAATAGTGACCACCTGGAGTTATTTAACGTGTACACAAAGTGCCTAATTAAAGGTTAATTAGCGCAATTAAGTTAATAATTCGATTAAGCATTTTGATTTCTTCGTAGAAGTAATGGCCGCCTCATAGAGTAGTTTAGATCAAGGGTTAGAATTGTGCTATCTGCCACAGGCAATGTTTAAAAATTTGGTGCAGCTAAAAAAATTTTATTTAGAGAAGATTGACCACCTCCTCAATGGATATACTAATCCTCCTGCCTAATAACAATATCGCTACTAGTGGGAATAGAATTACAGCGGATAAAAGATCCGTAATGTGAAGTGATAAGATGTCCTTACTCTTTCAAAGGAGTACGTATCTCATGCTCGATGAGGCGTGTACGCGTCTCATGCTCGCCTTGACGTAGACAGTGTGCTAATTTGGGCCGATTTGTACGTACTTGGATGAAGGAAACAGCGCTTTTTGAACGGGACAAGAGGTAACGGCACGCACAGCGCTCGCATCCGTCGTCTCTTCTTGTCCCGTTCAAATGAGCGGTGTTCTTCGCCCAAGTTGATGTAGCTTTTGAATCATCGCGCTCGTGCACTTTTCGCTACAGGATTGTCTACACGGATCCTTCAACTGCCTTCGACATAAAACAACACGTTTAATCAAACAGCTCGAACCATATTTCGCAAGGGACGCGCAGGGACGATAAGAATTTTCGCAGAACCTGATTCGGTTCCAGCTGTATAGCAACAGAAGGGATATCACCGCATGTTCTGGCCTGCCAAAAAAGTTTACGCCGCTTACGTAAGTGCGCAATCTTCCAAAAATGCAATCACCTTAACGCTAAATGCAGAAGTTTGCTTATTCTATCCTCTATTTTTCTTCTATTGGTGGAAAATTTCAGTGGAAAAATAAAAAAAAAGTGATTTCACATTTACCTCGTATTCAAGCTTCGTGCAATAATATTTATCCTTTAGGTTCTGCTATTCCTGTACGTGCCGCTAAATGAGGTGAGTATGGAACGATAAATCTGCTTCGCGTTTCCAGCAGATGCGCCATCCTTAAAATTGATTGTGCGTTTCGTAACACATGCGCTATTTTATACAGCGTATTATTATCTACGAAATAAATTAGGTATCCTTTCGAAGAAACGTAAACAGAATGTTTCGTTATCTCTTTGTGATACGCGGTAACACGATGAGCACATAGACATCATGCTTCTTGCGGTGGAAGTTTCCACCATTGCTGTCGTTTATTTCCTTGTGCCCGTGTTACGTAATCATATCTAATAGCAATTCGCTACAGCTGACATAGGGTCAAAAATATATCGAATACTGTTATAATAAATTTGCTATTGCAGTGTCTACTATCATGCGCACTTTGACCTTCAGCGCCTTGAAAACATACCCGTAACGAAAGCAACAGAACACAGCTGGGTGATCTTGTTTGTGTACCGTCGGAGAAAAAATAATGCCTGTAATGGAGGACCATACAGACATCGTCTGTTTCTCTGGTAACGCCAGGAATATGCTGGCGGCTTTCTAGACGCTATCTCTCATCGTCAAAAAAAAAAAAAAAGCCGCACTCGGGTATCTTTTGTCGCTGATGTTATCTTTGCTGGTATAATTTGTCTTCTTACTGCAAAAGCGTATTCTAAACACTTGCGTTTCGTTGCTGCTTTCGGCATCGGTCTTTCTTTCTTTAAATGCGCAAGCATTTCTATGCTTACCCAACGAGAAAAACCGTTATTCCGTCCGTCGGTCCGTCCTTCCGTCCCGTAAGACGATTGCTTTGAAGATTGCGCCTGCAACAGCGAGCGAATTCACCTTCGCTTCAATGCGAGCTACGCGGCGGGGACACAGCACACGAAGCTCTCGCACTCGCCACACTGAGCAGATCGCTTCCAAGATTGGGGCCTCGGCGTCTCTATTCAACGCGAACCCAGCGGCTAGAACGCCGAGCACACGCGAGGCTGTCATCAGTCGGCGCTCTCTATCGCCATTGCAAGATCGCTTTCAAGATACGGCCCTCGCGGCCGCTCCAGACGCAGCCGCCGCCGAAGTGCGGTTGATCACGGTTCAGAATGGTTCGAAGCGGATGAATAAGGCGCTAAACAGCCATAACAGCTTATAATGATCGGAACGTCGTCAACGCACCAGGCGCCGCCACCTGCAGTAGTTTGCTTGCGTCATCAATTCACTTTGCGCCGCCGTTGGAGCAAGGTGTTCGTGTCACCGCAGCGCTGTCGTTTGTGCTGGTCGGATCAAGTGTCATAACACTGATAACGACACCAGGCTACGTGAAGACCAGCAAGTGACACAATGCTTACGCATGCTTAGACAACTCCCGCTGGAGTTACTGCGTATTTTTTTTTCTTTTTCTAAAGCTTTCAAAAGGGCTGATTAATGTGATGGCCCCTTTTTTGTATATATTTGTTTCGTGTGCACAACAAAATGGTCGTCACACGAAATTCGACCCGCGTCGCCGCTACGCTGAAAAAAAAATTATTTGAACACAAGACGATTAGTTAGACGTTCTCTGCCATTTGTGGCACATGCGGCAGGAGGTTTCGATCCCCAGTGTACATCTCTCGATGAAAGAATCGACAATTCTCCATTGCGTCTTCTAGGCAGTTTAGCTAATCAATGTTCCTAAAGCACAGCGCGCGGAGCTATCAGCAGTCGGCACTCTGTCCGCTTCGCGGATCGCTTTGAAGATACGCTCCGCGCGACCGCACGTTCGATCGGTCCGTGCCGCCGCCGCCGGAGTCCTTTGATAACGCTTCATAGCGGTTCCACACGGATGGACAAGGCGCTAAATAGCGATAACGGCTTATGATGATCGGAACGTCATCAGCGCACCTGGCGCCGCCACCTGCTGTACTTTGCTTGCGTTATCAATGCACCTTGCGCCGCCGTCCGCACCGTTAGCGTCACCGCAGCGCTGTCGTTTGTACTAGTACAAACGTCAAGTACATCAAGTGTCATAACACTGATATTGACACCGTGCTGCGTGGAGATGAACAAGTGGCACAATGCTTACGCGTAGTTAGACAACCTCCAGATGAGTTTCTGAGTGAATTCTTTAGTTGTTCATTTGTTTCTTCCTTAACCACGCGGCTTCGGCATCACTGCCTGTCTCAGCACGGCCAGAAAAGTGCTATGCGCTGCAAACATTGACCAAATGATACCTACAAAACTATTACAAACATTTAAAGGTCGTCGAGTTGAAATGCGCCACATGAGTGCAGCAAACCCATTATTCGGCGTTCCATTCAAGTCGTGCTTGAATCATCGTATACTGTATGACGGATTGCACAGCCGGGCGCAATGCTGAACTGCTCGAGGGAGGCTTTTGGGAAACAGCTGAAGCGCCAATGTATTTCGTAGAACATTTTAAGGTCGCATATTTAATTTAGAAAGTGGTGCTAGTGTTACGATTTCTGCTAAGCAAACATGACTTTACTTTGCTCGGCTCCAATTTCAAAATTGCGCCATATGCCCTTAAGTGAATAATTAAAGGAAGTGCGAATTGGGAATGTTTTTATTTAGCTTAAATGAAATAACTATAAATGAAATAATAAGGACGGGGTAGATTCCCAACCGCATAAAAAGAAGTATAGTCAGGCCACTTCACAAGAAACGCAGTAAAACGACCTTTAACAACTATAGGCCACGAACTTTTTTCGCCCCCATCGAAATGCGAAAACACCCGTGTACTTAGATTTAGGTGCACGTTAAAGAACCCCAGGTGGTCCAAATTTCCGGAGTCCCCCACTACGGCGTTCCTCATAATCAGATCGTGGTTTTGGCACGTAAAACCCCATAATCTAATCTATCTCTTCTCCGGTAATTTTAAAATCAGTAACATAGAAGAACGCGAGCTCAAACGAATAGCGACATTTGAATTGCCACATGTGTACACAAAATATGGATGAACTCGTGCAGGTCATTTGTGACTTCCTTAGATTAAAAAGGATATTACATTAATAAATTTGACTTAATTATGCATTAATAAAGGTTCCTAGGAGTTTATGTTTTCATTAAATGAAACCTTTCTCTGATTCCAGTTGTACTGCTCTCTCTCTTTTACGTTTGCCTACCCTTCAAATAATGCACTGTTTCTCTTGTTTTCCTCTCTCTCTCTCTCTCTCCATATATATATACATATATATATATATATATATATATATATATATATATATATATGAAGAGAGAGAGAGAGAGAGGAAAACTATATATATATAATTTTTTGTATTCTCTATCTCTATCTCTGTTTTTTTTAATTCATTTCACACACACAAGCTAAGAGCTTATGGGGCCTAGATTATTATCCGTGTCACGGCTGTCACCTGTTCGTCGTCGGGGCGAGGTCGATCGACGGGGTATACAAGCCGGTTGGTCGCTCCGTGCTCAAGCGAACACAGTGAAAAGAGTCAGAGCCGGGAGTAAACAAAAAAACAAAAACAAAATATTTATCGCCTGATAGATATACACAAATAAAATAAAATAAAATAACACACTAGACAAAGTAGTACACCCGAACTTAATATAGCACAATGATGACGATAAATAACTATAGAATAAAAATGAAACAGGGCGTGGATCAATTATACAAGAATACACTTAACAGTAGTTCACTAAACAAAGTTCAACCGAAAACAAAGTTTAAAAGAAGCAAATGATGTCATACGCATAGCCGGGCAGCAGCAGCAAGTCCATAAACCGTGAAGTCGGCGCGCAGAGCTTTCCCGAAGAATGCTGGCGAGCCGATCTTGTTGAGGTGGATGCGATTTCTGGGCTGGATTTCCCGGGAGTCTAGATCTGACGACTTCCCTCAAGCAGGTTGAGCTATAACTTCAGGCGAACTACCGGGAGCTTCGTTGCAGACGCTGGTTTGATGTCCCGTACGTCAACTAGTTACTTGGAGTTCCGACGCGGCTAGGCGTGGAACTCCAAGCGGCTAGGAGCAAGTGGTGAAGGTGTATCATATTACTAATGTTATTCATATATGAACATGTTATATGCTTGGTTATCGCTTACCACTCAAGCAAAAACCGGCAAACTGGCATACATATAAAAATATAATATAGTATATTCAGTGCCTGCCGGCCTTGAGTGAACGAAAACTTACTTCTTTTTTAGTATCCGCGTTTACGAGAATACGACAATGACGCATTGCCGCGCATTTCCCTCACATCTCATTAATGTGCTAGGAAGCGAACGTCGCTCGGCATTGAGAACGGTAGCCGTGGCGTTGAAAGGATGTTTACCCAATAACGTTACGCACAAAGAGTGACGACTCATTCGGCTAGTTGGTATTCCACCAATGGTCTAATGGTATACTAGCTCTAACGTTCGCAAATGCACTGCTCTGCTAGAAATCGGAACTCTTGTCGGGGCTGGAGATTAACCATAGTGCGGCGGGCTGACTGACTTTGGGGCTGGGGCCCATGGTAAGGCCACAAATGAAGAAATACAAGGTGACATGGGTCGGCCTTCGTTTGAAGTCAGAGAAGCGTGCAGAGTAAGATCAGTTTTGAAGAAAGACTAAGCTACAAGAATGAGAAGAAATGACCTGCTAAAGGGCACACATACCTGCACTTCAAAAGCTTGGACACGGAATGGCAGAAGAGGTCAAGAAAGTTGGCAAACAAGTACACGGTAATTGAAACTGTACATAGGCATCATCATCATCATTATCATAATCATCATCATCGTCAGCCTATATTCACGTCCACTGCAGTATGAAGGCCTTTCCCTGCGATCTGCAATTACCCCTGTCTTGCACTAGTTGATTCCAATTTGCGCCTGCAGATTTCCGAACTTCACCACCCAACCTAGTTTCCTGCCGTCCTCGACTACGCTTGCCTTCTCTTGGTATCCATTCTGTAACTCTAATGCTTCACCGCTCATCCATCCTACGCATTACATGGCCTGCCCAGCTCCATTTTTTTTTCTCTTATTGTCAATTAGAATATAGGCTATCCCCTTTTGCTCTCTCATCCACACCCCTCTCTTCCTGTCTCTTAACGTCAGTACTAACATTTTTCGTTACATCGCTTTGTGCGGTCCTTAACTTGTTCTCGAGCTTATTTGTTAACCTCCAAGTTTCTGCCCCATATGTTAGAACCGGTAGAATGCAGTGATTGTACACTTTTCTTTTCAACGACAGTGGTAAGCTCCCAGTCAGAATTTGGCAATGCCTGTCGTATGCACTCCAACTCCCAATTTTATTCTTCGGTAAACTTCCTACTGATGATCAGGGTCCCCTGTGAGTAATTCACCTAGATAAACCGTACTATTTTACAGACTCTAGAGGCTGACTGGCGATCCTGAATTCTTGCTCCCTTGCTAGACTATTGAACATTAGCTTTGTCTTCTGCATAATAATCTTCAGCCCCACTCTTGCACTTTCTCGGTTAAGGTCCTCAGTCATTTGTTGTAATTCGTCCCCATTGTTGCTGAATAGGACAATGTCATCTGCAAACCGAAGGTTGCTGAGATATTCGCCGTTGATCCTCACTCCTAAGGCTTCTCATTCTAAGAGCTTGAATACTTCTAAGCATACAGTGAATAGCATTGGAGAGATTGTGTTTCCTAGCCTGACCCTTTTCTTGATAGGTAACTTTCAACTTTTCTTGGGGAGAACTAAGTAGCTGTGGAATCTTTGTAGATATTTGCTAAGATATTCACGTATGCCTCCTGTACTCCTTGATTACGCAATGCATTGTCATAATCTATGAAAGCCATATAGAGAGGTTGATTGTACTCCACATATTTCTCGATTACCTGACTGATGACATAGATATGATTCATCATAGATTATCCATTCCTGCAGCCAGCCTGTTCTCTTGGTTTATGGAAGTCAAGTGTTGCCCTGATTTTATTGGAAATTAGCTAGGTGAATATTTTACACAGTACTGAAAGCAAGCTAATGGGTCTCTAATTCTTCAATTCTTTAACGTCTCCCTTCTTATGGATTAGTATAATGTTGGTATTCTTCCAGCTCTCTGGTACACTTGAAGTCGTGAGGCATTGCGTACAAAGGACCGCAAGCTTTCCAAGCCTGATATCTCCTCCAACTTTGACTAAATTCACTGTTATTTCATCTTCTCCAGCAGCTTTTCCCCGGTCATGTCTTGCAAGGCCCTTCTAACTTCATCGCTAGTTGTAGAAGGAGCCTCTGTATCCTCTTCATCACTACTTCGAATTGAAGTAGCTTGGCTGTTCTGGGGAGTGTACAGGTCAGTATAGAATTCTTCCGCCGCTTTTACTGTCATCTTAATTGTTGATGATATTACCCTGCTTATCTTTCAGTGCATACATCTTGCTTTGTCCTATGCCAAGCTTTCTTTTCACTGATTTCATGGTGCGTGCGTATTTTACGGCTTCCTCAATCTTTACCACGTTACAATTTCGAATATTCTTTACTTTCTTCTTGTTGATCAGTCTTGACAGTTCAGTGAATTCTATCTGATCTCTTGAGTTGGACATTTTCATGTTTTGTCGTTTCTTTATTATGTCCTTTGTTTATTGGGAGAGCTTACCTACTCCTTGCCTTGATGCCTTACCGTTCACTTCAATTGCTGCTTCTGAGATCAGCCTAGTTACGGTTTCATTCATTACATCTATGTCATCTTCATCTTTCTGTTCTAAAGCTGCATATTTGTTTGCGAGCACCAGCCTGAATTGGTCTGCTTTTACCCTTACTGCGTCTAGGTTGGCCTGTTTCTTCTTGACTAATTTTACTCTTTCTCTCTTCAAGTTGAGAGAAATCCTGGACCTCCCTAACCTATGGTCACTGCACTTTACCCTACCTAACACTTCTAGGTCCTGCACTGCGCTGGGGTCGGCAGAGAGTATGAAATCTATATCATTTCTTGTTTCTCCATTACGGCTTTTCCAGGTCCACATCCTGTTGCTGCGCTTCCTGAAGAAGGTATTCATTATTCGAAG
This sequence comes from Dermacentor silvarum, assembly GCF_013339745.2. NCBI lineage: Eukaryota > Metazoa > Arthropoda > Arachnida > Ixodida > Ixodidae > Dermacentor > Dermacentor silvarum. The sequence goes on from NC_051154.1 coordinate 216,668,312, forward strand.
CCTATTCCATTCCGCGAATTCTACCAACATCTCTCCTTTAGTGTTCCTAGAATCGATACCGTAATTGCCAATTGCTTGCTCACCAGCCTGCTTTTTACCCACTTTTACAATGAAGTCGCCCATGACTACAGTATACTGAATATGCACCTTTCTCATCGCTAATTCAACATCTTCATAAAACTGTTCTGTTTCTTCATCATCATGACAGGAGGTTGGGGCGTAGGCTTGTGCTACCTCGATTCTATAGTTCCTATTCAGCTTTATTACGCCGACTGCTACCCTCCCATCAGTGCTGTGGAATTCATCAATGTTGCCCGCTATGTCCTTATGTACTAGAAATCCTACTACGAACTCTCTCTTATCTAGAAGACCTCTGTAGCAGAGGACGTGGCTGTTAGTCAGCACTGTATAAGCCTCACTGGTTTTACTAACCTCACTAAGGCCAATAATACCCCAGGAAATACCTGATAATTACTCAAACAGCCCTGCTAAGCTACCCTCACTCGAGAGCGTTCGCGTGTTGATCGTTGCCAGGTTCACTTTCCAGTAACGGCCTGTCTGGATCCAGAGATTCTTGGCACCCTCTGCTGCGTCGCAAGTCTGACCGCAGCCTTGGTCATGTGCTCCGCGGCCGCTGGGAACTGAGGGCCATGGGTTAATTGTAGGAGTCATGAGTGAGGTAGTGGCCGATTATGATCACCAGCACATAATCATAATCATAATCACCAGCACAAACGACAGCGCTGCGGTGACGCGAACTGCTGCCGACGGCGGCTCAAGGTGAATTGATGACGCAAGCAAACTACTGCAGGTAGCTGCGCGAGGTGCGCTGACGACGTTCCGATCATCATAAGCCGTTATCGCTCTCGCCTTGTCCATGAGTGTCGAAACGTTACGAACCACGATCAAAGGACTCTGGCGGCGGCACGGACCGATCAAACGTACTCTGGCACGGCCGCGCGGAGCGTATCTTCAAAGCGATTCGCGAAGCGGACACAGAGTGCCGACTGCTGACAGCTCCGCGCGCAGTGTTTTCGCCGCTCCGCGTTGAAGAGAGACGCACGGGGCCATATCTTGAAAGCGATCGTCTTACGGGATGGACGGACGGACGGACTGAAGGACAGTTTTCTCGTTGGGTAAGCATAGAAATGTTCATGCATTTAAGAATATAAACACAGCGAATAAGAATTATTTTGCCTCTTTCCTAGTTGAAATAAATCGCTATCAACGGAAGCAAAATCTCGCAACTATCTAGCCCATTAGCACCGTATAATCACTAATAAGGGAAGTATTCTGTATCAATTACAGATTCTGAAATTGTTCTTAGACTTCACATTACTCCGAATGTACATTTAGGAAGCAAATAAATGCAGACTCTAGTAACTTTAATTCAGTGGAAGTGCCGCTCACCAGATTTGGCCATTGTTAACAAAGAAGCGCACCCCCGCCCTAAAACAGCTAAAATTTCAAACCAAACTCCGCGTACCTTCTCCCTCGAGGAAGCGCGCTCCCAGCCAGAGAGTCATCGCTCACCATGGCTAATCATCCAATGCGGAAGGCGCAACGCCACAAGAAAGGACGCAGGGCTTACACCACAGTACGTCCCTCGGCTCCAGTATGGGATATGGGAGAAGGCACGGAACGAACGCCGCTTGGTAACGCTACTAGAGGCAGAGGGAGAGAGCGTCTCCGTTGGCAGTAACACTCGCCTTCTGGTGACATGCTAACAGGACAGTTAATTTCTTCTATCTCCTTCAATAATGAACTCATTTGATAAAACTATTTCGCTTCTTAAACGGCGGTTTATAGCTTCCAGTATACGTATAACAAAAACTTGCAGTCGGGCCGGATGAGGGCGCTTCAAAGGCCAACTGCAACGAAATTATGGACTACGTAAAAGCATCCCGTGCGAAATTTTACGCCTGAAATGCGAGTGGATGCGTCACGAAAAGCTCGCATAACTAGACGTTTTCATGATATTAGCATTATTTGCCTACTTCAGCTGTTTTGAATCTAACTATAATAATAATAATAATAATAATAATAATAATAATAATAATAATAATACCTTTATTCATGAAAACGAGTGATACAAAGCACCAAGGCATTAGGAAAAAAGCTGCTACAACAAGCAACTTGACTGGTCCTAATAACCAGAAGGTCCAAAAGGCAGCAGACGGCAAGGAGAGAACAGATGAAAGACGCTATCTATCTATCTATCTATCTATCTATCTATCTATCTATCTATCTATCTATCCTTTTACGTCCGCCCAGTGGGCGAAGTTGTCGACTAGCTTGCACCAGGTGTGTGCTCGTGGTGCCATCGTGGTCGTTCCATAGTCATTCCAGCTTGGTGATCCGACTCTCGATCGTCGTGCCGTCGTCGCACACAGGGTCGTTATGCATTCATATCATACCGTCGTCGCGATGCCGCCGGGATTTTCCAACGTCGTCGCTCCAGCTTTGCCATCCGATCCTCTTTATGCCGTCACCTTGACGCAATCGTTGCCACAGTGTCGTCGCCACGCCATCATCGTCGTATACACTCGTCGTCAACCCATTGTCCTCATACCACTGTCGTGTCATCGTCGTAATTGCGTCGTCGTCATACAATCGCTATCATGCATCCGTTGTCCTACCGTCGTCCTCATGCCGTCGAGGTTGTGCCATTGCCGTCATTGCTTCTTCCTCATCCGGTTGTCGTCGTCCTCACGCCTTCGTAGCCATACACTCGTCGTCATGTCGTTGCCGTCATGTCGTCGTCATCAAGCTGTGGTCGTTAAACCATCGTCATCGTCAAGTTAAAAATCTTCATCTCATTCTCGTCGTTCCGTCGACGTCTTTCCTTCTTCGTCGTTCCATCGTCGTCACTGCGTCGACGTCACAAAGTCGTCATCACGCTGTCATGCCCATGAGCGACCTTGGCAAGCGAGTGTCATAGCAGTAAAGTTGGACGATACTGAGTGAGTATGTCGCAGTATCGGAATGACCACTACAGATGTTAAATAATCCTGACTTCAGAAATACGCCGTGTGCCACTACATTGCTCGAATGCTAATCGCATTGTCATCGGCAGTCATCGTGAGCCTTAACTTTTTGATACTGAGACGGGGGGAAAAAAAAAGGCGCCGCCATTTACGCTCATCGGAAGTGACGTTCGACCGAGAACGCGTGGCTCCTGGGCATGCATGACCTCCGAGATCAGGCGGCGCGCCCGCGGCTGATCACTGTCCTCCCGAGCTGCTTGCTCTGCGATACAACGCACTCAGTGTGCCGTAGCACTTTCCTTCCATTGGCTGCAGCGCGTAGATTGGCGCAGAACAAGAAGTTTCTGCGCCTCCCATCCAAGCGGCGCGCCTTGACGTCACAGTCTTGCAGCGTGGTGACACATAGGTGATAATTGTTGCGAACCATGGAGGAAGAGAGGAGCTTCGGAGAGGACCAGGCCAGCCCGGCTGCGTTGGATATAGTGCGGCGGAAGTCACGTGCCTTTTTCGCACAGGAGGACTCTCACTGGTGGTCCAACCTGCGAGATAGTCATAGCGACGACACCTCGCTCGGCCTTGGTCATCTAGTCGCGTGGCCCGAGCGGACGCGGGTGACGCTGACGACCGTTCTTTCACTAGGAGGAAACCACATCCCCATTCAGGAGTTTAAAAACACTATTTCTCTTTTGCACTAACTGACTTTCAGGATGGTTTAAGTCCAATAATTTTCGTATTGCACCAGATAAGCCACACACATGAGTATATTCTTTTGTGACATCCGCGCCATCCTTGGGAGTCTGTGAAGGCATTCACAGCCACGAATGTGCGATTCTGCTTGGCGATAGCCCCGTGAACGAATCTAACTCGGTACATCACTTTATTTTTCGAAGCAAAAGAAAGAACACGCAAGAATGCTCACTGCCAGGAGAAATGATGATGATGATATCATGATGGTGATGATGATCATGATGATGATGATGATAATAATAATTTATTGATACACATCCAATAGCAATACAAAGAAACGGGCCTGTCTAAGTCCATGATGACTTGTGTGACTAGGCCCGGCAGAGTCGGTACAGCGATGTGGTTACATATTTACATATTAACTCATTTTTTAACATCTTTCAGACAAATAGTTGGTAGTAATTACATGTTAACAGACAATGACATTGCAAAGAAAGATACAAAAGCATAAATAATTGCAATAACGAATGGGAACAATAATTCAACATTTCGACAATAATTTCTTCAACTGTTTTTTTGAAGTTGAAGAAAAGAATTCATCAGAGAGATCATTAAATATTTTTGGGATGTATACTATTCTTCTAGATTCTCCATACTTATAGTAGCAGAATAGGGTATTCTAAAACGTTTTTTTTTTTTTCTCAACAATCGAGGAGCAACGTATGCCTCTTTAAATTCATCACTCCAATTATGGCGAATAATAACCGTCCTGATAAACAAATCCTTGAAAGTGCGAAATCCCAATTCATGAAATATATTATTGGAATTTAGTGCCCAGTACCATATTCCACATTTTTTAATATATTTTTTGTAATTTATCAATCCGATTTTTCCAGCTCTCTGAACAAAAGGCGAAAATTGTTATGCCATACCTCAGCACACTGTATGCTAGTGCGTGAACTATCATTTTCTTGATTGGTACAGGTACTAAACCCTTTATGTTAAAGAGTAGATATGCAACACTCCTTAGTTTACCACATAAAAATGCCATATGATATTGTCATGACATGCCGCTGTGGAATGTTATACCCAGGTATTTGAATGTCTCTACATATTCTATAGCAGCACATGTACGTGAATTGCATTGTTCATCCTGTAAAAATATTTGTAAATTTATGTTTTGAGGTTTTAATGGACTTCGAAAGCACATGAGTTTGCTTTTCTTAGCATTGATGAACACACAATTTTCTTCAAACCATTGCATGGCCTTATGAACTGCATTCTGTAGAGTGTTGATAGCTTCCTCATAACGTATGTGGCGTGTGAGTAGGACCGTGTCATCTGCATATTGATACACCGTCGCTTCTCTGATTATCGAGGGAAAGTCGTTCATAAATAAATTGAATAACAGTGGTGACAACACCGATCCTTGGGGAACACCAGCTGTAATATATCTCCTATTGCTAACAATTTCTTTACTACCCATGACCACCTGTGACCTGTCATGCAGATAATTATAGAGAAGATCAAAAAAAGGGTCCCCTGAAACCCAAACGAAACAACTTTTCCGATGAAAGGTCATGGTTAACAGTTTGAAACGCTTTTGCCAAATCCAAAAACAAAGCACAACTATACAGGTTCTTATCTAGAGCAGAACATACATCATCGGTAAACTCTTCTAACAGTGTTATAGTACTTCGCTCAGCAATAAATCCGAACTATTATTATTATTATTATTATTATTATTATTATTATTATTATTATTATTATTATTATTATTATTATTCTATTAATAAATGTGAACATTGAGTGCCCCACAAGAAAAGTGAGTGTTCGGGTAAAGGGCTACAGGGACATCGGAATTTCAATGTTCGCCCATCACCGAGCTCTGCGTCGGTTGTACGCGGCGCCGTGTACGATCACAACCCAGCACAGCAGGCGTGCGGGGCGTCGCGCGTCCCACAAGCGTAAGTCCGGGAGGCAAGCTGACCTGCCGCAGGCGGAAGTTCTCAACGTCCTCGTGCAAGCGACCCACTCAGCGCAACACAGCCTGCAGGCAGCCAGCGGCGATCCGGTCGTGAGCAAGGAGCCGGTAATTCGATCCCCGACTTATTAAAAAAAAAAGAATAATAATAATAAAGGGAACAGGTTGAGCGGCGGCAACGCTGAGCACAGCCTGCTGCTGTATAGGCTTTAACGACCCCACAGCGCGTTCGCAGAACCATCGCCGGGACTGGAAAAAGAAAACGCCAGTGAAGAAACGGGGTCGACTGTAAACATCGCGTGCGACGAGGCGGAGTCGTAGCGTGCAAGAAGTTAATGACCCATTAGCTGCGTGTAAACACCATCATTTACAAAAGTATTTTTGCTTTGTCACAGTCTCTGCTTTTTAGAGAGGCATTACTTCCTTGGCCGACGTTATAACTCGATGGCTGCCTCTTAGTGGCGGGATGACACACAAATGAACGCACTTAACTCACCTGGTTCACCGCTGTGCGCAGATAACACTAGAGAAGAGAATGAACGTATATCTAAGCTTCTCTCTTCGTGTCCCTGGATGCGCGCTTTTGGGCTTCGTTTTCATGTTGGTTTCTGACGGAACGACGGATATTCGTACACGATATGCGATGCAACAGAGTGGTTGTAGCTATAGCGTCGTATGTACGTTTATTAATGCGTTCTCATTCTTATAGGGTACTTCACGCACTTGCCGTGGGCTATCTATCTATCTATCTATCTATCTATCTATCTATCTATCTATCTATCTATCTATCTATCTATCTATCTATCTATCTATCTATCTATCTATCTATCTATCTAGGCGCTAGATGGCGCCTAGTGTTCTCAGGGAAGCGCGAAAGAGGAGTCCCGCTGCAGTACACGCCCCATACATATCCTTTCGATGGTGGCTGTAAGTTGTGTCGCTACATTGACTCAATGCTAAACGTATTACCGTCGACAGTCATCGTGAGCTATGGGTTCTACCAATTTTTTTTTTTTTTTTTTTAGTAATAAGCTTCATGCGACGCGCCTCATTCAGGTACTCATTCAACGCATGATAAACTCCGTTTGTCTTTTCGCGCCTTACAGTTTAGCAATGAAAGAACAGTTAAGCCCATTGCTTAGCAGTGAATTGACCGCGCCTCGTGAACAAAGTCTTTATTTTTATAAAACAATCTCGCTCGCTTGCGTGATTCTTCAGGGGACAGAATTGGCGGGGGACTAAACTCACAGAGGGATTATTACAAAAATGAGTGACACCTCAGCTCAAGGTGGCCTGCATCGTTTTTTTTTTTTTTTTTTGTTTCGTCGTCGCAGGAGCGACTCTGCATATACGTATAGATACGAACGTGTTTCTTTGCAATAGGTTTTTGAACGAGAAGAATTGTTTAGAAAGCCAGGAACCGACAGAACGATAAAAGAAAGGGATATATATATATATATATATATATATATATATATATATATATATATTTTTTTTTTTTTTTTTCTGCCGTCAGGCCTGCCCTCAGCTTTGACCATAGACCTGAGGTACGCACCTCCGTATTTTAGTACGTTCCGCCAGTCTACATTTCCCATTGACTCAATGGTGATTATTATGATTGTGATGGCGATGATTATGATGATGTTTATTGTTATCCGCTTGGAACTGGGGCGGCCACAAATAGTCACCTAGCCTGCGTAATGTATTCAACTTTTACTGGATTCATCGCTATCTAGCCGTTTGTCTATCTGATCTCGATCTTACCTTTCGTATTTAAAACCTATATCGCTATATTCTACCGTTACTTACGCTTGCAATGACTCCGGCCCTATCAATCTCTTCCCTGATTTTCTTTCCCCATCAATACTCTAAACGCCTCTTACTTATCTCGGCTGCTGACCAGTTAAGCCTTCCATCCTCTTTGAATGGAAACGATTCTGGAAGGTGGGCGGGGCATATCTTGGCTTTCCATTGCGATGTGCCTAGTCATTTCAGGGCTCTTTTTGCAGCAGATACATGTCTAATCATGTGGCGCATAATGAGGCATGGGCATGGAACCGATATGGCCGGTTCGCCCATATGTCCAAGTGGGTTCCACTCCCACCAAAGGTCGTTGGTTCGCGTGCCCCAATTAATCTTAATTAAATGTGCCTTAATTAACACCACAGGTCGTATTCTCACTTTTTCGCCTCGGCTTCACGTTTTCTTGTAGAGAAATAGGTAGCCTAATTCGCCCTAATTTACGCCAAAGGTCGTGGGTTCGATTCCCACCAAAGATCGAGGGTTCGACTCCCTACGAATTTTGGGGCCATGCATTTTGACGCCATAACGCCGCGCATCAGATTTTTCGTCCCACGAGCCGCCTAAGGATTTCGCCCTAATAATGAAGTAGCATGTGCGAACTGTTCAAAAATATATAGTTGCAACTTTTGTGCAACCAACCATGCTTGCTTAGTGGCTTTGGCGTTACGCTGCTAAGCACGAGGTCGCGAGATCGAATCCCTGCCGCGGCGGCCACATTTTGATGAGGGCGAAATGCGAAAACACCCGTGTAGCGTCATCGTGTGCACGGTAAAGAACCCCCAGGTGGTCAAAATGATTCCGCAGTCCCCCACTACGGCGTAGCTCATAATCAGATCGTGGTTTTGGCACGTAAAACCCGAGTCCAATCTAATCTAAGTTTTGTGCAACCTTAGCTCCATACTATTGGCATTTCAGGGCTCAAAATCGAAGGTACTCTGGGAAGGCGGGCATTTCGTTGACTTCGAGTAGAAAACTGCTTGGAGTGGGGGAGGGCAGGTGACCAGCGCACCCACACACAGAGGATCCGTATGTTGTTTTGTACCAGTCACAGCAGCATGGCCTTCGTTGCTACTGTGGTCTCAGCATTTACCTCGAGTATGCCTTACCATTCCAGGCACCACGAAGAAGGCACAAATTGCGTCAGCAGCATTGAAGCAGGTAGCATTATTGCTACTACATGAAGTCCACAGTGAGTTCTTACATGCGCTTGCATGTTTACACCGATGGATCGGCCTTGCACTCTATAGTTCAGCAGCTGCAGTATTTGGCCCAGCGAAATCTACAGTGATAAAATTCAGAACATCGCACTTTACATCAACCATGGCTGTCGAACTTGCAGCGATTGAATTGATCAATAAGCAAACGCCCCAGAAATGGTCCATATTCTGCGATTGCAAGGTTGTCCTCCAGAATTTGCTCTCTGCATTACACCGTGGACCCCACGAACGACTTGCCACGGACACCCAAGAAATTTACCATCGGGCAGTTGAGAAAGCACATGACACCATATTTCAATGGTTGCCAAGCCATTCCCTTGGAAGCGAAGAAGCAGACGCAGCTGCTCGATCTTCACATAACAGTGGTGATTGCGTCGCTATCCAGATGTCAAGAACAGACGCAGCGGGAAAGCTCTGTACGCTTGCTCGCGAGCTGCATCAGCAGCCTGTTTTTATGTCCACTGCAGAACGAACGCTTCTCCCAGCGATCTCCAATTACCCATGTCTTGCGCTAGCTGATTCGAACTTTTGCAAATTTCCTAATTTTATCACCCCACCTAATTTTCTGCCGTCCTCGACTGCACTTTCCTTCCCTTGCCACCCATTGTCACTCTAACGTTCCACCGGTTATCCAACCTACGCGCTACATGGTCTGCCCAGCTCCATTTTTTTTTGCCTAACGTCAATTAGAACATCGGCTATTCCCGTTTTATTTATTTTATTTTATTTTATTTTATTTTATTTTATTTTATTTATTTCACAATACTGTCGGCTTCCATGTGGGAGCCCAGGCAGGAATGGTACAAACATCACGTGATTTGAACCTTTTTCCTCAAGGGAACAAAAAAATAATAAAAAATTGTCGGAGTTTCACCCGAAAGGCGAAGCATCAATTGTGATAGCAAATTAGTAGAGAGCTATACGGAGGAAGGATAGTAGTTTTATCAGCTGTATAAACTTGGACATGCAGCAGCACCAGCAACGCGCAGAGATGTCGACGCCGTCGGCGTTATGCCCGCGTTCGCACTGAACGCGCGCGGCGTTTTTATATAAATACGCATTTGGTGCCGCAGTTAAACGTCGCCTCCCCTCTCTCTATACCTCCCGTACCCCCACAGCCTTTTGCGCGACGGAAAAAGTCGTGTTTGCTCTCTATATAGGGAAAGGAGGAAAGAGACGCTTAATTCTGCAGCCCTTCAGGGAGCACGGCGCAGAACGCGCGTTTGCTCTTGGACGTGCGTTCGCTCCCTGTGAAAGCGCGCGTCCCTCGCGCCCTTTCACTCGCACATACAGCGTCCGGAGCGCGGCGACGATTTCATCGCCGTTGACGTCATACGGAACCTCACGGCGACGCCGACGGCAGAAATCCGCTTTGGAGTGTCCATATAATTGCTATCGCAATAAAACGCAGGCTAATAGGCAAGGCAAACATATTCTAATACACAATACAAAAAATACGATCACGTCTTCACAATTGCTGACAATAGGAAAGGCGTAATAAAAGAGACATCAGAATATCCAACACAAGCAAAAAAGAAACAATGAACGCATGACATTACAAGTACGTCTGTACTGCAGATAAGAAGGAATCGGGAGTGGTTGAATTGACCACACTTGGCGGAAGGGCGTTCCATTCACGAATTGTTTTGCGCAGGAAGGAAGAAAGATATGCGTTTGTTCTTGCATGCGGCACTAAAATTGTGATTGTGCTTACCTCTGGCCAGTCGCGATTTATTAAATTAGATGTAACTAAGTTGTCAAATATCATTTTAGTGTGTGTATACTATGTTATACATTGTTTGTAGACGGTGCATTTTGCGACGAGTTTCTAGTGTCTGGAGCCCAGATCGCAATCTTAAATCGGTGACGGAAATGCGCCAATCATAAGCATTGTAGATAAACCTAACAGTTTTTTTAACGCTTTCGATCATGTCTATGCCAGCCTTTGTGTGAGGGTCCCAGACAATATCTGCATACTCGAGTATTGGCCTAATAACTGTCTTATATGCGGTTAATTTGGTAGCACTAGAGCAGTTTTTTAAACGGTGCTTTATTAACCATAACTTTTTCGTGGCTGCCGAGGAAACATACCAAACATGAGCGTTATAGCTCATCTTAGAATCAATTGTAATTCCAAGATATGTGAATTCCTCTACTTGTTTATTATCCATACGATTTATCTTGTAGGTGCAAATTAGCGGATTTTTTTTTACGTGTAATAACCATGTGCGCGCATTTCGAGATGTTTATAGTCATATGCCACTGGATACACCAGTCGTGTATTGATATTAAATAGTCGGTTAAGCTTGACTGGTCATCCACTGATTTGATGCTCGAATAAACAATACAGTAGTCCACAAAAAAAGCGGCACCAAGACGGCAAATTTGCAAGCCAGTTCATTTAGGTAAATAAGAAAAAGTGGCCCTAAAACCGAGCCCTGTGGAACCCCCGAAAGTACAGAGGCAAGCGATGAATTCGAAGCAGCTATGCTGACAAATTGTTTTCTATGCATCAAGTACGAATCATGCTAACGCAAAGTTTGTTCGCTGCGTATGATGCTGTTTAGCTTTATCTTTTTTGTGTGTGTGAAACGAGATCGAAGCCTCTCTCGAAATCTAAAGAAATAATGTATACCTGCCCACCTCTGCCTTTCACTTCTTTGATCCACACCGCTCTATTCCTGTCTCTTAACGTCACACCTATCATTTTTTCGTTCCATCGCTCTTTGTGCGCTCCTTAACTTGTTCTCGAGCTTCTTGTTATCCTCCCAAATTTCTGCCCCATATGTTAGTACCGGTAGAATGCAATTACTGTGAATTTTTCTTTGCAACGACAGTGGTAAGCTCCCAGTCAGGATTTGGCAATGCCTGTCGTATGCGCTCCAACCCAATTTTATTCTTCGGTAAACTTCCTTCTGATGATCAGGGTCCCCTGTGAGTAATTGACCTAGATAAGCGCACTCTTTTACAGACTCTAGAGGCTGACTGGTGATCTTGAATTCTTGTTCCCTCCAGGCTACTCAAGATTTTCCTTTTTGTCTTCTGCATATTAATCTTCAACCCCACGCTTTCACTTTCTCGTTTAAGGTCCTAAATCATTTGTTTTAGTTCGTCAGCATTGTTGCTGAATAGGACAATGTCATCTGCAAATCGAAGGTTGCTGAGACATTCGCCGTTGATCCTCACTCCTAAGCCTTCCCAGTCTAAGAGCTTGAATACTTCTTCTGAGCATGCAGTTAATAGCATTAGAGAGATTGTGTCTACTTGCCTGACCCCTTTCTTGATAGGTAACTTTCTACTTTTCTTGTGGAGAATTAAGGTAGCTGTGGAATCCTTGTAGGTGTTTGCCAAGATATTCACGTATGCCTCCTGTACTCCTTGATTACGCAGGAAATTGACAAAGTACAAGTGCGAGCACAGATTGCTACTGGCGGTAACGGCACTGTTGGCGTCATTTATGACGTCGACATTTCCATTTCGAGCGACGACTTGCCAATATTAATAAAGCCAGCAACTGAAGGCACGCTCATCGCTCATCTTACCAGACTCGGAAACACACGCTGCGTGAAGCTTGTGTTTGAGGGAGATTGCCTTCCCTCTCACCTCAAAGTTGGTCATGTCCGCCATCCAGTTCGACCATACATACCGAAGCCCCTGCAATGTCACAAGTGCTTCAAGATTGGCCACATAAAAAGTGTTTGTGCGAACAATGCCGTGTGCCCACGGTGCGCTGAATCCCATTTGGAAGACGCCTGCCGCGCGACCGTCCTGAAGTGCCCTAATTGCGGCGGTTCCCACGAAGCCTCATCGAAGGATTGCCCGCGGGTGCGGAAGGAATTCGCGGTTCTAAAGCGCATGGTTCGGGATCATTCCACACACCGCGAGGCTGCCGCTACACTTAGACGGCGACGGCATCGCCACCGAAAAGCGCAACGTAAAACCGCACAAAGCAACACAACGTCTTCCGCCACAACGGCTGCTCCATCAACGCGGAGCGCCAACATGAAAGATGCCGCGCAAGCGAAGAAAATGTCAAGTGTCGATCATCCCGAAGAGTGGCCCGCACTTCCAAGTGCACAACCTGCCACGGAGACACCTCGAATGCCACCTCCATCGACACCCTCACCAACCACTGCTCCAACGACGACTGATGATGGCCAAGTTATAATAATGTTGCGGTCACTGATGGATGATATGCGAGTTCTACTCAGCAACATGAAAACCCCGTCGGCGCAGAGCGCGCTGCAGGTGCTGGACGCCCTGGGTCCAGTGCTTGCGGCCCTAGGGTAAAGCAATGGCCCACCAGAAGTCATCGTTCAGAGAGGAGGTCCAGAATGCATCTGTCTTTGAATGGAACGCCAGAGGACTTAAGTCGCGTATGTCCGATTTTCGACAGTTTGTATTCCTAAATCAGTTTCCCATTATTGTCATTTGTGAGCCAAACCTGTCATATCCCATCAGACTGTCCGGGTATGAGTGCATTACGTCTTCCACCCAGGGGCAATGCAGCAAGGTTATTGTTTTCATACGCTGTGACTTGACATATGTTCATCATCCAGTACCACCTGACAATGAAAACCAGTACGTGTGTTTGACTGTGAAGAAGAGCAAGGTCACCTTCACAATTCTGGGAGCCTACTTATCACCATCAAGTCATCTACACTGCGAGCGCTTACGGGAAATTTTGACAACGACTCCACAGCCATGGGTTATCACTGGGGATTTCAATGCCCACCATTACCTCTGGGGGAGCTCCAAGATTAACTCGAGGGGCAGAAGATTGGTGTCGATTGCTTCTGAACAAGAACTTTGCTTGTTAAATGACGGAAGCCCCACCTATATGCAAGGAACGGCGTATAGTAGCTGTTTTGACCTCAGCTTTGTTTCGCGCTCCTTTAACAGAAGAGTTAAATGGTTCTCGGACTTGTAAACGCGGGGAAGTGACCACATCCCAACTTATCTCACGATTGAGGGGCTGACTAGCTCCAAGTGCTCCGGTGCCGTCCAATCCATCGACTGGTCGAAATTTAAATCAATCCTGGAAGACCACTGTCGAGACGAGATGCCATCCAGCCTAGGGGACGCAATAAAAGGTTCCTTACAGGTTGCCACACATTCGACTTTGAAAAGCTCCAAACGCACCGAATTCTACATCGAGCTAGAGAAACTTCGCGCACTTCGACGCCGTGCGGAACGAAGATATAGGCGCACAAAGTCCGTTCATGATTTGAGATTGGCCAGACGCATACAGAAGAAAATACAGCGTTGAATGAATAAGCTGGCTTCACAACGATGGGCGTCTTTCTGCGAGTCTCTGGATCCCCGAAAGTCTTTGTCTCTTATATGGAGAACTGTTCGGGGCCTCCGTGCAACCCCTGGACAGCGCCACCCATTTAATTCCCTCGCCCTTTACCTACAATGCAGCGAGATTGAAGTCGCAGAATCCTTCTGTAGGAGGATTGCCGGTGTAGCAAGTTCCACTGGAACGCAGACTCCTGACCACTCACCATCTTGACGTGATCCCCGTATGGAGTGCCCTTTTTCTCTGGACGAACTTGAAGCTGCGCTCGCTTTATGCAGGCGTTACTCAGCCCCAGGACCAGATGACATTACATACCGCGCTTTGTGTAACCTTGGTGAACGAGCTCGAATGGCACTCCTGCTCCTGTACAACGACTCGTGGCAGACAGGCACCGTTCCCCAGGAATGGAAATCAAGTCGTCTGATTCCGCTCCTCAAAGCTGGCAAGTCGCCTTTGGACATTTCGTCATACCGTCCGATCGCGCTTGCAAGTTGTGTAGGCAAAGTAATGGAACGGATGGTTCTAACGCGACTGGAGTGGTACCTAGACCACTGTTAAATTTACCCAGACACGTTAACAGGATTCAGGCGCGGCCGTTCGTCTATAGGCAACGTTGTCGATTTGGTAACGTATGTCCAATTCCAGAAGGCCTGTAAACGCTTGTCTGCTGCCTTGTTTCTAGACGTTAAAGGAGCTTACGACAACGTCACCCATGAAGCCATCCTTAAAGCGCTAGAATAGGACTTGGTGGCAAGACATACCTCTGGGTTCGCAGCTACCTACAGATGCGATCATTCTACGTGCTCACCGGGGATGGCTCGACACCTCAGTATTACAGTAGCCGCGGAGTCCCTCAAGGCGGAGTACTAAGCCAGACGCTTTTTAATCTGACCCTTATCGGACTAATCGAGAACCTGCCAACCACCGTTCGACTCTCTATCTACGCCGACGACATCTGTATCTGGACCTCGGGGGTGACACGGCTTCAGCTTCGCGCTCGGCTTCAGAAGGCGGCCTCATCGACATCATGCTACCTTCGTAAACAAGGACTGGGGGTGACGTGGGAAAAGTGCGCAGTGGTGGCATTTACGCGGAAGCCAATGTCTTCATACGGCATATCAATCAACCGACAAGTGATATCGTTCAGCAAGAGTCACAGGTTCTTGGGAGTTGTGATTGACAGAGATCTGTCCTGGACTCCTCACGTCAACCACGTGAAAAAGCGCCTGATAGCTATTTGTCATCTGTTAAAGTTTCTTGCAGGAAAGAACTGGGGGGTATCCACACAACCCATGTTACAGCTATACAGGGTGTTGTTTGTTGGGTTCCTCCGGTACAGCCTACCTGTTATATCCAACACCTGCAAAACTAATTTGCGTACAATTCAAAGCATTCAGGCGCAAGCTCTTAGGATATGCCTTGGAGTACCACGCAGTGCGTCAACGGCTGAAACTATCGCCATTGCTCAAGATTATTCCATCACAACGCACATCGCCATCGAGGCAATGCGTGCACATGTCAGGCACATTGCCCGGACCCCTTGCCACCACCTCGCCGCACTCACCGTGGAAAGACCCCGCACGTCATATAGCACAACTGTCAGTGCATATCGTGCCTCGATTACATCGGGGTACGCACCTCCGGTCAGGCTGGTGTCTCCTCCATGGTGTTTGTGCCGCCCTGAAGTCCGACTTAGAATTCCAGGACTTCAGAAAAAGTCAGATTTATCACCGTCTGCACTAAAACAATTGAGCTTACTTCTGTTGTACGAGAGATATAGCAGTCACGTGCACGTCTATACGGACGGATTGACTACATCGACCAGTTCTGGCGGTGCTGTGTTTATACCGACGAGAGGAGTAGCAATGCGATTCAAGACCTCACATGTCACGACGTCCACGGCTGCAGAGCTCACGGCTCTGCGCAGTGCACTTCAATATATAGACGCAGAGAGTGTTGGTACATGGGCCGTGTTTTCCGCCTCGAGACCGGCTTTACAAAGTATGCAGGCAGTTCTCCGACGTGGAGCTCACGAACAACTAACGTATGAAATTGTCGACGTCAAACAGAAAGGCCACGAAATTATTTTCCAATGGCTACCTGGCCACTGCGGGATCAGTGGAAACGATCTCGCTGACAAAGCTGCCCGAGAGTCACATCAAGAACCACACAGCGTTCCCATTCCTCTTTCCAGGACAGACGCTGGAAGGCAGCTTCGTCACCTGGCACACAAGCTCTCTTTAACAGAGTGGAACAACCCAAATATAAGGCGCACGAGGCTACACGAACTGAACCCTTCGCTCCAACTCCGACCTCCACCCGGGATTCACCGACGTGAGGCATCGCTTCTATACCGGCTGTGGTTGGGAGTGGCTTTCACGAAGGCGTACTGTGCTTTGATTGGAATGACCGAAAGCGCCACGTGCGACGTCTGCGGCAGCGAAGAGAACATAGAACATTTATTGTGTCACTGCGATCGATAAAGACAAACTTTATCGAACGCATTGCGACGACTTGACGATCGACCGTTATCCGTGCAGGTGCTCCTTGAAGACCGTCCCCATCGCTCGTCAGCCCACAAAGCTGTGAAGGCACTGTTGTCTTACTTGAGGACGACTGGCCTATGTGAACGCCTTTGAATTTCTCAGGCCCTCCGCGTGCGTGCGCGAGCTCACCGTGTCCTTCCTCCCCTCCCCCCCCCTCCTCTCTCTATCTCATCTTTCTGTTCCCTCTTTCCCGTCCCCCAGAGTAGGGTAGCCAACCAGACGCATTTCTGGTTAACGTCCCTGCCTTCTCTTTCTCTCCTCCTCCTCCTCCTCCTTGATTACGCAATGCCTCTAAGACTGCTGGTATCTCTACTGAATCAAATGAATTTTCATAATCTATGAAAGCCATATAGAGAGGTTGATTGTACTCCGCAGATTCCTAGATTACCTGATTGATGACATGGATATGATCCATCGTAGAATATCCCTTCCTGAAGCCAGCCTGTTCTCTTGGTTGACTGAAGTCAAGTGTTGCCCTGATTCTATTGGAAATTATCTTGGTGAATATTTTATACAGTACTCAAAGCAAGCTAATGGGCCTATAATCCTTCAATTCTTTAACGTCTCCCTTCTGATGTATTAGTATAATGTTGGCATTCTTCCAGTTCTTCGGTACAAGCTCGCGAGCTTACGTTGGCCCAATGGAATTCGGCAGACTGGATCACCATCTGAAGCTTCGCCTTCTACATGGATTACCACTTTGGGAGGTAACTTCTTTGTCACCTATTGCTTGGAGTAACCTTCCCTAATGCGTACTCCTACCTAATCAGAATTTCCACAAGTCCAGAATGTGAAGTTTGCGGGTGCGAATTGAGATGATAGCGCACCTTCTGTGTGATTGTCGTCGTTTCAATGCACAAAGAAAAGTCATCAGCCAGGCTCGACAAGACTGACAACCATCCCCTTACGGAAGCCAGAATTCTTGGACCCTGGTCTCAGCCGACGTCGGCCCAAACTGTTTTAAAAGTGCTAGTGTGCGTTTTAATAGATATGGGACTCACTGAAAATCTATGGAATGTGCAAACTGATGTGCTCCTTTTTTTTGTAATGTTCTCTTGTTTTCTTATTTTTTCTGCCCTTACCCCATCCCCCTGTGGAGAGTAGCCAACAGGACACTTAATCTGCTTAACATCTCTGCCTTTCACCTCTTGTTTCCCTCCTCCTCACATATGCTTAAAATAAGTTTTTGGGTCCCCCCCCCCCAAAAAAAAAGGGAATGACTGTTTTAGATACATGTTCGCATCTATATTAAAAGTAATGTATGTGTGATATTACCGTATGGATCAGGTAATTTCTTCAATGGCGGATGGTTTTGTACAAGTTTAGCCTTTTCCTTTCAATAATTCATACAAGCTACAGGGGCGCAGCCTCAGAGTTAAGTGGCTGCCTTTTACATATTTAGAGACTATCTTTGATTGAGGATTTCTGTTCATTCGTTGCAATGAAGGGAAAATCTGAAGATAAAATTATGCAGATTAAGCACACACGTTGGAATATACGTGAGGCGAAGCTTAAATGAAGCGGTGATTCAAATACTTCACAACTAACGGCAATAGCTACAATTGTGTTTGCTTTCATTCTATGCAGCGTGTCACCTGATAAAACGGTTATCTTGAACCACCATGAAAGCGAAAACATTAATCCTATGGATTTCTGTCGTTTTATGCATGTTTAGGAACTACAGCGCGCACAAGCTATACAGAAATAGAAACACTAAATAAGGGGGGTACATTGTGAGACGTATACATAGCGATGTCATGAACATGAAGGCGATGTATGGCGTTTGTGGAAGGAAGAATAGTGATGACATGTTTATGTGTGACGTTACACTTACTTACCGGTGCCGATGTTTCTGTGCTTAATTGAAGAAAAAATATTGGTAATAATATTAATCAGCTCTTTTCCGTTATGCGAGAAATAATGGAGTTTAAAAAAATACACATCCAGAGCGATTTCACGCTGTTCTTTACTGTCCCCTTAAAGCGGCCTTGTCGGCCACTCTCTAGCTGTGGACGGCTCACGCCTGACGGTGACTTTCTTTGTGGTGTAAGTGCAGACTTCTGTAGAAGTGCGTGTTTTTCCGCTCCTCTTGTATTTGTTTTTTTTCTTGGTTTTTTTCCTCGCCCCCCCCTCCCCCCCCCCCCCCCCCCTTTTGATTTGCTGCTTTGAGGTGGCTGCAGCGCAGACCGAATTGTGGGAGCTGTTTTCCTTCGTGCTTTGTTCCGCCGTCTTCGAACGGGGCGATTTAGCCTCGGGGGACGTGTCGCGGATGCAATAAGCTGAGCGGTGGAGGTCACTCGGCTTTTACTCTTGCTAGTGGGACACGTTGTCTGAGAGGGCCGTTTATTCTAAGGTTCATTTCCTCGCGTCACGTTTGGGCGTTTTTATAGGTTTAGGTTGATATCCATCACTGCGCTCAAGTCGCAATCACGCGGTTCCTACTGCGGCTGCAGCTGCTGTTTGCTTTGCGCCAGTTGTCGTGGCCATCTGCGTAGTGCTAGAATTAAGATCCGCTTTGCTGCGACTCTTTTATCATATTGGCTCCAGTTCCGAGCTGCGGCCTGCAGAGGTACCTGCCCACTCGAGTGCCACAGCACGTCGTCAGGCCTGCATGAGATGCCATTTCACCGCGCTGCAAGTATGGAACCTCTACTTCAGGGAAGACGTCAGTCCAGCGGCAGCTTTAGGCATTAACTGGTGAGGCGTACTTTTTTTTTTTTTTTTACTTTGCCCCGCGAACCTTTCTTTACGCTCGATATCGTGAAGCAATTATGCTACGTTGAGCCTGCGCAACCAAAGATTTCGGTCGCAAGAGTCGCAACGCTTGCGTAACTTTTGCCCACCAATCATGTATACAAATATCTTATGCGTGCATGAGGAGTCGCTTCATATTTATTTCTCTCTCTCTCTCTCTCTCTCTCTCTCTTTCCAGCTGAACCTTCACGCAGCTTATTCTCAACAGTCACTCACCAGTGCCGAGAACGCCCCACCTATAGATGATTTTGTAGCTATTAATACTTTTTTTTATTAAAGACGAAGTTTTTCTTAGCCAGTTACCACCACTTTTCCGTATCGGGTATGTTTCTAGCCTCCTTCGTTGGCCGATCCCGGAGATAGTGCCACCTAAAGATGTGGGCCGATTTGTGGTGTCGCAGCTGTGCTGCATCGCACCAAGATGTCGCACCCGCGTATAATTTGCACACCGTCCGAGGAGTCTAGGCACAACGCTGAACCTTGCTGTCAATGGAAACTGCCAGTTTTCTTTTTTTTTTATAACTGAATTCGTCCGACGGCCGGATTCGAACAGGTGACCTCTGAGCACAGAATTCCGACACTGTAACCATTTCGCCATGGACGCCTTTCCCCCACAACGGCGTGCGTCATAATCAGATCGTAGTTTTGGCATGTAAAACCCTGCGAATCATTTAAAATTAATTAACACCTCATCATACGTCCAAGTGCGGGCCGATCTCGAAAATAGTGCAGTCTAAAAATGTGTGCCGAGCCCGAAGATAGTGTAGTCAAAAAATTAACAGTCCGATTCTCCTTCTCCCCTCACTCGAGGGGTGACGCATATAGTGTCGTGCGCAGTGACTCCGTTCCTATCTCACCACCAACTCGTTCACGAAGGGTTTGTCTTTCATCGACTTCAACTAGAGCTTGAATCGCCTTCCAATTCTTTTTTTTTTTCGCCTTGTAACGGGCCATCAGTGTTTAATTTCATTTATTTACTCTCAAGGCCGTACAGCCATTACAGAGAGGAGTGGCAATAGAAAAAGAAAAAATGGCTAAAGATGCAGCACATGATCACAGATAGCCGACTTGAAGACACCATGATCTGCGATAGTGGCGATGGAGGCGGGAAGGCGATTCCAGTCTTGACTTGTTTTCGGGATGAAGGCTTCGAGGTATGCATTGCTTTTACACTGAGGCACCCCAACCTTCATTTGATGATCAATACGGGATGACAAATGGTTCGGAGGCGGGAAAAGTGTCATTTTTAAGGCATTATTAGTGTAGTATATTTTATGAAACAGGCATAAGCTGTGAAATTCGACGTCTAGTAGAAAGGAGAGGTAGGTCAAGATTTAGCTTCATGCGAGAAACGCTGGCTAAGCGTTAGTAGTTAGAGAGGATAAACCTAGCTGAGCGGTTTTGAACCGATTATAAGGCCTGTGTTAACGAGCTAGTGTACGCGTCCCATATGGGTGAAGCGTACTCTAGTATAGAACGCAGGAGCGTTTTATATAGTAGTAGTTTCAAGGGAACGGGAGCAAGTAGGGAAATTCCGCCGAAGAAAACCAAGGGTACTGTTAGCTTTGTTAATAACTACTCTAAAATAATCAACTCTAAAATACTCAAGAATACTACTGGTATTTCCAGTCGTTTTCTGTGTACTCTATTTAACCAGTCTTTATCATCAGGCGAGCTGCCTGTGGATTGGAAAATTGGTAAGGTAATTCCTCTACTTAAATCTGGTGACAGACACTCACCCCGCAATTATCGTCCAATTTCACTAACTTGCATATGCTGCAAATTTCTTGAACACATTATAGCTTCTCATATCTACGATCACCTTGAATCAAATAACTTTATTTTCCCTAGTCAACATGGCTTCAGAAAAGGATATTCATGCAACACTCAGTTATTCGAATTCACAACTGACCTCCACTTCAACATAAACACTAACGATCAAACCGATTGCCTCTTCCTCGATTTCGCTAAGGCGTTCGATACTCTACCTCATTGCCGTTTAATCTCCAAGTTGTCTGCCCTTTGTATAGATTCTTTAACCCTGTCTTGGCTTCGTAACTTCTTGTCTTCACGTCAGCAATTTACAGTGGTCAATAACATTTCATCTAACCTTTGCGACGTCACGTGCGGTGTCCTCCAAGGCAGTGTGCTAGGTCCATTACTTTTTTTTAATATACATCAATGACTGGCCCGCTAACCTTTCATCCTCAGTTAGGTTCTTCGCTGAGGACTGCGTCATCTACCGCAATATTAAATGTTTCGACGATCATTCTAAACTGCAAAATGACCTTGACCTTACCAATAGATGGTGCGTAACTTGGCAGATGTCCCTGAACACCTCAAAATGCAAGTTAATTTCGTTTAGTAGAAAGCGCACTAACTCGGTATTTCACTATTCAATTGAGGATACCATAATTTCGGCTATCCCATCGTACAAATATCTCGGCGTTCACCTTTCATCGGATTTATCCTGGACAACGCATATAGCATCTATATATATATAGCAGCTGTCTCATCGAAAGCTTCTCAGTCTCTCGGCTATCTGCGCAGAAACTTGCGCAACGCACCTTATGATGTACGTAAATTAGCATACCTTACTTATGTTCGCCCACAATTAGAATACGCTTCATCCACATGGTCACCATATCAAGATTATCTAATCCGTATGTTAGAAGGTGTTCAGAAGATTCATATCTGGCAACTACGACTATCATTCAAGTGTTACCCGAATAAAGCAAGACCTTGCATTTCAGTCATTGGAAGATCGGCGTGTCATCGCTCTTTTATGTCTTTTTCACAGGTACATTTATAGTAATAAATTTCAGTGTTTGCCGCTTCATGTACCTGTGCGCACATCTCGACGCATTCACAATGCACTTAGCTTTGCACGCATTCATAGTCAAACGAAGGCATTTAACTCATCACCACTACCTCGAGCTATTGCACATTGGAATAGTCTTCCGGATCACATTGCATCCATCTCTAATCGCGAAACATTCCGTGATTAACTTGAATTCATTGCGTATTAATATTGTATAAATATGTTGTACTTTGCTTTTTGTAATATTGGCATTGTTGCCTTTTTTTCGTCTGTATCCTTATTTTTTTATTTTTTGACTTGTCATTACTGTTGCCCCCTTACTCAATGCCCTTCAATGGGCCTGTAAGGTATTTTGAATAAATTGAATAAATAAATAAACTAGGTGGATATGTTTCTGCCATGACAGATTATTAGTGATATGGACGCCTAGATACTTGTAGCTGTCGACGAACTGAAGAGGGCAACCGTTAAGTTCATATCCCTGAGAAATGGACTGGTTAATTTTTCGAGACACCCTCATTGCTTTACTTTTGTTAATGTTTAATTTCATAAGCCATGTATCACACCAAGAAGAAATTTTATTTAAGTCATATTGAAGAACGGAGGAGTCAGACTCATTAGAAATTACACGGTACAGAACGCAGTCGTCTGCAAAGAGCCTTATATTAGAAGTAACAGAATCAGTCAGGTCATTAATATAAATT
Source organism: Dermacentor silvarum (assembly GCF_013339745.2). Classification (NCBI taxonomy): domain Eukaryota; kingdom Metazoa; phylum Arthropoda; class Arachnida; order Ixodida; family Ixodidae; genus Dermacentor; species Dermacentor silvarum. The sequence continues at coordinate 216,691,117 of NC_051154.1, forward strand.
AGAAGAAAAAAAGAGGCCCTAGGACTGACCCCTGAGGAACACCGGATGTTACATTGCAGGATTTAGAGTCATGATCATTAACAGAAACATACTGTGTTCTATTCTGCAAGAAACATTCAATCGATTTAAGCAAGCTACAATCAAGATGGAGTGCGCTAAGTTTCAGTAATAGTAGTCGATGTGAGACGGTATCAAAAGCTTTCGCGAAGTCAAGGAAGATGCAGTCAATAACTGAAGCTCGATCTAAAGTGGAAGACAAATCATTAGTAAAGGTTAATAATTGAGTCCTACAAGAATAATCTTTACGAAAACCATGCTGCTGTGACGCAAAAAAGTTATTAGACTCGAGAAAACTAATCAGGTTGCAGTAGATTGTGTGCTCTAATAACTTGCATGGAATGGAAGTTAAGGAGATCGGCCGGTAGTTTAGGGTGTTATGAATATCATCAGACTTGTGGACTGGAATCACCTTCGCCATCTTCCAGTCGTCCGGCAGTGTTGAACTCTGCAAAGACTGAGTAAAAATACATATGGCAAGGAAGCAGATGAATACGCTACAGTACTCTTAAGGAATTTGTAATTTATGTTATCAACACCTGCCGATGAGGAAAGTTCAGCTTTCTTTATCAAATTGTATATGCCATCAACGTCGATCGAAATCGGCTCCATTTCAAGGAACATAAAGGCACGTGCGGACGGTGAAGTATCTATTAGAGCGTCAGAAAAAGATAGCGAAAATGCGTTGTTAAAAGCCCTTGAGCAAAGCTCACGGAGGACAGGAAATCCAGCGTCAGTTTTCAGAACCATTTCTTTAGGTTTGCGTACGTTGATAACGTACCAAAACTTCTTAGGATTAGTTGTGAGCAGATGTGGTAGTGTTTCAGAAAAAAAGTAATTCTTGGCTGAGCGGACAGCCGTTTTATATTCAGATACAATAGGCAGCTTTTGCTTTGGTTTCCTCAGTCAGCTTGAAACATCGAAAAAAATGCGTTTTTTCTTGTTAAGAAGCCGTTTTAAACAGAAGTTAAACCAAGGAGCCTGATTGCATGGAGATAATAGGTGAGTCGGAATATATTTTTCAATTAGTGTTTCAACCTTGTTTTTGAAAAGGAGCTAGTTTTCTGTGATAGGCCTTTCCCAGAACTGTGAGAAAAGGAAATCGGCAAAACTTTCTAACTCGTTATTGATCGAGGAAAAATCTGCTCCACTGTAGTCATTAATTTTCTTACAGTATTTTCAGACGCTGGGGCGAGCGTAAGGGGCATTGCAAAATGAATCATGGAATGATCGCTTAAACCAGGTATAATTGATAATGAAGAAATTGAATCTGGAGATGTGGTGAAGACGAGGTCAAGGATGTTCGCAGAAATTGCAGTGACACGGGTAGGCTCTTTAACAAGCTGGGTGAGGCCAAAGGTGGAACATATATCAAGAAAGGTCATGGTCATGAATGTTGTCAAGGCCATAAGTAGCAAATCAATGTCGCGTAAATGTTGCGGCAACTAACCTCTTTCTGCGGCAAAGTACAAGCTCCTGAAATGTTCCAATAGTCGTGCCAGACTGTGGCGTCATCACGCAGTCCCAACAAAAACACAAGAGGTTAAACGCTGCGCGCGTGGAGATCGTTTTGCAGCTCCTCCTATTCTTCCATCGTGTCTGGCGTTGTGCAAAGCGCGTCAGTGTACTATACAGCGCGGTCATCGCGCGTTGTTCAGCATATCCGAGAATTTGACTTGGCCCAGTTCATCGTTACGAGAGTTTGTTTGACCTAATTCATGAGGTTTAACTGGTTTAACGTCCCAAAGCAACACTGGGGCTATAGACACACCGTATTTGACTATATAGACCAGCGTTTCGCCTCATCGAAAAGCGTCCGCCGCGACCACGTGCTCAGCAGCAGAACGCCATAGCCACTGCGCCACCGTGGCGGGTCATTACGAGAGCCTACATGCATGTACAAACGCTCTGACGCGCGCCTATGGTTATCTAACACGTGATGCATCCCTCGTTATGTCTATCCTGCTATCGCAGAACGTCAGAAGACTGTTTGTGATAGATGCGACGTCACCACACACGTGGTCGTATTTGTAGAGCTACGAAGACGTTCACGAACCTGACGTGTGGGTGGTAGGCTAGGTGCTGTATCTTCTTTCTTGCGCCGTGACGAATTCCAAATCTTCCGCGGCGAATACTTACACCTCACGCTGCAGCACGCGTAGAGAGCCGGCGGTGTCACTTCGACGCTCCCTGCTCGTTCTTATTTGGAATACTTCCCCAAAAATACGGCTCAACTACGGCACAGAGTATGGCTCTTGAATTGATCTCTAATTACATCGGCTGTCTATCGTGTACATGAACCATGCACCTGCCTAGTAGGAAAGCGCGATGACGCCACTGCAATGGATGAGCCTGTTCAGGTGAGGACAGTCGCAATACCGGTCCCGAATATTTTTCATTGTGGGCTCTCGCTTCGTGCGTACGTGTCATCAGTTATAGCGCCTATTAAAGACTAGTATCCGTTTCAAAAGAAGCAAGCCGCCTGCCACTGGGTAGCACAAGAGACTGCAAAAATAAATTAGACACCCACAGTGGTTTTCCCGCTGGCCACAGAAATGACGCATCGACGTACAAGCACACTTTTCGTCGCAGCGATCAAAGGCACAAGCTTAACGACAGCTTCAAATGTATCGGCGTCGGCACCGCAAGCTCCTACTCAAACACTGGATAAGGAACGTACGGAAAGACGGCATCGTCAATGACGGCGAGAGTTTGTGAACAGGTAGCAGGTTGGTCGGCAAGAGGTGATAGGAAAACTTCGCCGGCGACGCATTCAACAGTGACACTGCACACTTGTAGGAAATCGGAGCTATGAATTACGTTTGCGTGGACTTAGCAAGCACCGAAAATTCTGCTTGATACACATTGTTTGCGGTGCACAGACCAATTATATATATATATATATATATATATATATATATATATATATATATATATATATGGAAACAAATGGTAGTAATGGGTGATTATTATTCTACATACAGCACAGTCACCAGTGGAGGCCCACAAGAGTCTGTGCTCGTTCCCATGTTTTTCTCGCTGTACATTAATGACCTCCCCAATTCTCTACAGAACTCAAACGTCCTAATGTATGCAGATGAGACAGCTTTATTATATACAGGAGACACACTCCCTGCACTGAAAACAGATGTGGTGGCCGAGTTATCAAGAATTTTCTCGTGGTTTTTAAAAAAGCAAATGACCTTAAATAGCAATAAGACAAAATATGTAGTTTTTCGACCCAGGAGAAACAATGTTGACGCCAGTCAAATAAATATTATGGTAAACAATAGCCCCATCGAAGAAGTTGATTCGTTTAAATATATTGGTGTCATATTTGACCAACATATATATTGGAAAGCACATATTCATAGTGTATGCAAGAAGGTCGCATACGGTTGTTACTCCGTAATTAAAGCAAAGCGATATTTCCCTCGTGAAGTACTCAAATCCCTTTACTATGCGTTTTGCCATAACCATATTAGTTATTGTTTAGAATCATGGGGCGTGACTTACATGACGTACTTACAACCTTTAAAAAAACTGCAGAAAAGAGCTCTAAAAATAATTAGCACTTCAACCTACAGCAGGGATACATTTAATGATACTTTCCAAACACAAAATGTGTTATCGGTTAAGGCACTATGTAATCATAAGATCTCAATTTCAGTGAATAATATTTTGTGCACTAACTTTCCTATTCCTCGAAACGTCTTTTCTTTTCCAACTCGCAGTACTAGACATGCTTTGAAAGGTAACCTCAATTTACCAAAGTGTTATAATGTATACGGCGAAAGGGTAATTGAATTCAGTGGCACAAAAATCTGGAATATTTTACCCCTAGAGGTGAAAACCAGACGTAATTTCATGCAGTGTAGCAAATTCTTTTTTTCTTGATAACCAGAATCTCTAACTTACTTGCTTCAATTATTTAGGAATATTTCTTAATGTTTCTCGTCTGTTATAAATCGTGACATGTTCCGGAATACCTTACTGTTAAATTCTGCACCTGAGCTGTCTGTTGTATTTTGACACTGGACCGGAAAGTAGCCTTCCCTGGATATCGGTCCAGATATCTGTATAATCATGTTTATGTGAAGAAAAATAAAGCACTTGCACTTGCAAAAAAAAACCTATCCACTCGACAGCACGAAATGTAGTAGTGTGCTTCCAGCGAAACATCCCTTCACGGCCGACTATATAAGGTTCTGAAATCACGGCTGATAAAGGAGACACTTGCTCCTGTGTCTACTAAGGACATCGTAGTAACATTGTACACAAAAACCCAGACCTTGTTATGGCACTCGCTGACTGCATAATGCCAGAAATAGGTTTCCCCCACTAATCTTAAAAAACTTGCTGTGCGTGCTCTCGCGTGCTTGCTACCTCACCGTACCGTAGTAGGAATACGGATGCAGGAGCCCTGAAAACTCAAGCTCAACTCATTTCATGGCTAAAAAGAAGCAAAAAAGGCACCATATGAATCACTCTTCATTACTACAACAAAAGTATTTAGTTCAGATTTTAATATCAGTGTGATTTTTATCTTATTATTATAACAGAATGAGACACTTTGCTGGGAGGACCATACATGGGTATGAAAATAGGCTCAATTTTCTCACTCAAAATAAAACAATGCAACATTTTTGTACTACTAGATTTACCACTCCTGGGTGGAATTTTTTTTAATTTTCATAAAAATTGGCCATGATAATTTTTAAACGTTTCTAAAATTTTCCAATTTTCTTCATAGTTGCAATTTTGGCATTTCTGGGATTTTATAACGAAATAAATACGCGGTGTAGTGTGTAGTTGCATACTTCATTCTTTAATTTGCGAGAAGCCTTTTGAAGATTTGTCAGAATTATTTTTTCAACTTCACCGCCTGAGTTAAAACAGCCCCGATAAAAAAAAAAGCTATGACGGGTTCAGGCAGGGGCAATTGCTCAAAAAACAAAGTCTGGTAATTTTTCAGAAGCATACCGTGGGTGACATCAATTTCACTTCCCGTGGGCAAATATTACTAGTGGCGGAAATTCGCCGAAAAAAATGCGTTGATTTTAGAGTGATATGCTTTCGAATTCATAAAATATGCAAGTCGTTAAAACGCTCTTTTCCACCGTTAGTGCAATAAGATCTTTTTTTTTTATTACGTGCTAAGTCTCGCAAAACGAAAGTTGATTGCTTTCTACAGAAACATTTTCCCACCTCATATAAAAATTTCGCTGGAAACTAAACATAGTCGGACCCCCCTTAGTCTGTTCTTACCTGAACACACCCTTATTGTTCTTAAATTATACAGATGATCTAGTATCTGTGGTGCCTCATGATGTGACAGTAAAATTATTCGCTGACGACTGCAAAAAAAGAATCTCCTCACAAAGCGGCCCTGACTCATTGCGGCGTGCTGTTCCGCTATTCAAGAGTGGTGCAAGCGTTACGGCATGTGTAACGCTGAAAAAAACTGTGTTTATGCGCATAACACGGAAGAAGGCTCCCAGTTGTTATTCCTCTCAACTACAAGGTAACTATTTCTGAAGCAGGAAAATACCAATACCTTGGTGCGACTATTGCCAATAACTTAAGCTGGTCTACCCACATATCTGACATTTTGGCGGCCGCCCTTCGTAAATTATGGTATTTAAAAAGAAAACTGAAAAGAGTGCCCGCAAATGTTAGTCCTTCCATTTAACGCATGCGAAAGAAGCAAGCTGGAATACGCTTCCATTGTGTGGGGCCGGCCTACTAAGAAATATATCATTAGACTTGAACGCATGAATAGGAAGTGGGTTGGATTAATCTCTGGTAGGTAAAGAACCATATCGTTTAATGCAAACCAATAATATCCAGACGCTGAAAGTTCGCCGTAAAGTTAGTCGTCTTACATTTCTTCCTAATATTCTATTAGGTAAAATTATTTTTTATCCCCCGAATATCTGAAAACTCTTAGGAACCGACGATCTTGTTAAGGTCACAGTCACTCATTTAACTTCAATATTTCCAAGAACGAACAGTCATAAGCACAGTTTTTTTCTGCGATGAATATAAAAGTGGAATTATTTAGCACTCAATATTTTTGAATCCAACGACTTTGTATCGGCACTGGAACGCTACTTTTATTATTCTGTGTTTTCATATGTTGCTGACCACCACATGTTGTTTTCTATGTTGATTTTTCTGTTTAAGTTATTTGTAGTCTTGTGTGATGTAACCCCTCCTGCTTGGGTCAATTTCTGGCCCGCAGTATTTTTAGATAAAAAAATGATAGCTATCGCAATAAAAATTTTTCCTGTCACGTACGTGCTTCCTACGTTTGCTCAAGTACGTGAAACATGTATCTGCGAGAAAATTATTATAAAAGTTATTTATTGTTTAATGCTGCACAACTTCGTCTACTGAACCTACAAAGGTTTGTCTTCAATATGAAGTGGAGCCTATTGGCAACGTCAGTCAGAAAAAGTGCTTTAAAAGCCCCAAACTTTTACAAAAATTTGACAACTTTACCATTTTTTGCTGGCACAATGGCTATTCATTTGTTCATCGTAATTATATTACTTGATTGTCCTAGAGGTGTACTTTGACGTAAAAGTTCTCTTCGTCAATACGTGGCATGAATTTTCTGAAAAAGCATGACAAACGCATCAAAATGTCGGTTTTGGTTCACCTTCAGCCCTCATTTTTGAAATAAAGTGCTCAACAAGATGGCTAACAGATGTGACGTCAGAGTTGTGTTTTCTGCCCATGCAAGTTAGCGCAAACCTGCCCTTTGCTGACCAAAGAAAAAAAAATTGTGTGCAGAGAAGCATGCTCATCGTTACACTGATTATGTAACGCACGTGGTGTACAAGATTCCTACCCGCCGCGGTGGCTTAGCGACTATGGTGCTGCTGCTAAGCACGAGGTCGCGGGATCGAATCCCGACCGCAGCGGCCGCATTTCGATGGGGGCGAAATGCAAAAGCGTCCGTATCCCGTGCATTGCATGGGGACACGTTAAAGATATCCCCTGGTGGTCAAAGTTAATCCGGAGTCCCCCACTACGGCGTGCCTCATAATCAAGTCGTGGTTTTGGCACGTAAAACTCCAGAATTCAATTTAGTATAAGATTCCACTAAGTTGTGGTCAAGTGTACATCGGCCAGACGGGCCGATGCTAGCAATGTGAGGGCACGCGAGCATCACCTAAAAGGAAGAAACAAATCCGGCGGACATCTTGCAGATCACTGCAGCAGGTGTGGATGAAAACCCGTACTTAAATCAGACGACTTTCCTTAAGTATGCAAAAAACAGAAAGGGAGATAGAGGCAGCGCACATTAGGAAAACTGGTATTAGCTGTGTGAGTGTTCCTAGATTTAATGTTACAGATAAAGAAATGCAGTTTCTGTTTGGTCACCTATGATACTTTCCGTTTGTGATAACATGTTCGCACGTATAAAAGTTACCTTTCTATGTTTTTTTTTTTTCAAATAAAATAGTTGGAAGTCAGCGCCAGTCCATGTCGTTTCTGTGTTCCGTTCTTGTCTCCGTTGTTATTGAGCTGCACAAACTTTGCACAATTCAAGAAGATCTACCAACTAGCTCGTGAGTGGATTCTTCTGTGCATTATACAGGGTGTCCCACGTAACTTTAGCCAACCTTTAAAAATATGCAAATGCCACGTAACCGGGCAGAACCAAGTAATGTTGTTCGCCGTCGCTTGGAGACACTCAGATTATTTTTTGCATTCCGCCAAATTACATAATCAGTCTTAATTAATTACTCAACTTCTCAAATATTATAATTAGATGAAAAGTGTCGATGAGAAAATTCTAGAGCAACATGAAAAACTCCCGGTACAGCTTTCTGTTGCTCAATATGCGCTACATAAAAATGTTTTTCCGAGCGTGAAAGAAGCCCGCGAATACACGCAAAATTGCCGCGCGACTGGCCACTCGAGGCACTTTACGTGTATTCGCGGGCTTCTTTCACGCTCGGAGAAACTTTTATGCAGCACGTATATTGAGAAACGGAAAGCTGTATCTGGAGTTTTTCATGTTGCTCGAGAATTCTCTCAATATAATCACAATATAATGTTTTTAATATAATATAAAATTCATCACAATATAATGTTTGAGAAGTTCATTAATTAACTAATACTATTTACGTAATTAGGCGGAATGCAAAAAATAATCAGAGTATCTCCAAGTGACGGCAAATAACGTTACCTTGGTTCTGTCCACCTACGTGGCATTTTGCATATTTTTTTAGTTGTATAGGCTGTACACCCTGCATAGGCCGGTTTGTTGGCCTACCATTTCCGTCATTATCTCATTTTGATTTTTGTTTCGCGCGACATATGAATTCCTGAATTTGGCCACTGTTGCCTCAGGTTCTCACATTACAGCGTACGCTGCAACTTTGCCTCGTAATTAGTTCTCAGATAGTCGTGACGCCACCGCGCACAAGCCCGAAAAAGAAAAAAGACGGATGTCGAAAAGCTTTTGTTGTGTACTATTACAGCGTGCCATCGTGGCGGAAAGACAGCGTTGTATGATTTCAGCGTTTCCCAACAGAAGAAGACAACGCCCATCGGAGAACGACTTGGATAAGAAACGTCCGCATTAAGAAAATGTGAGTGATACTATATACCGGTTTGTTCAAAACACTTCACTCGGGACGACATCTTTCTTCCTGGCGAGTTAACAATTGCTTTCTCTTTAACTATTTTAAATACCTTGCTTACGTTTCAAATCGCGGAGTGTACTTGTTTAGCCAGGCGCTTTAATAAATTATAGTGATGTATACGCTTAAGCTGCATTTTGTTTTGTTGGTTTATAGTTATCTGTCCCAACATTAGTGCTACTAATGCTTTAAGCAGCAGGAATGTTCTTGCTAATGTACTTTTGTCTGCTGACACGGATAGCAGGAATGATAATTACCACGGAAGGGCTCTCAAGTTCATTATGACACATGTTATGCGCCGCGAGGCGACATATTGTTTTCATAACATGCTTTAGTTTAGCGGTGCAAGCAGAAGATGCTATCTTCGGTCATTCAACGCGGTGCGTTGTCAGTTTATTTCATCATCACATTAATCTTCTTCTTCAGCTATATTTATGTCCACTGCAGGACAAAGGCCTCTACCTGCGATCTCCAATTACCCCTGTCTTGCGCTATAGCTGATTCCAACTTGCGCCTGCAAATTTCCTAACTTCATCACCCCACTTAGTTTTCTGCCGTCCTCGACTGCACTTCCCTTGTCTTGGTATCCATTCTGTAACTCTAATGGTCCACCGGTTATCCATCCTACGCATTACATGGCCTGCCGAGCTCCATTTTCCCCTCTTAATGTCAACTAGAATATCGGCTATCCCTGTTTGCTCTCTGATCCACACCACTCTCTTCCTCTCTCTTAACGTTAGACCTAACATTTTTCGTACCATCACTCTTTGTCCGGTCATTAACTTATTTTCGGGATTCTTTGTTAACCTCCAAGTTTCTGTCCCATATGTTAGCACCGGTAGAATGCAATGATTGTACACTTTTCTTTTCAACGACAGTGGTAAGCTCCCAGTCAAGATTTGGTAATGTCGGCCGTATGCACTCCAACCCAATTTTATTCTTCTGTAAATTTCTTTCTCATGATCCGGGTCCCCTATGAGTAATTGACCTAGATAAACGTACTCCTTTACAGACTCTTGAGGCTGACTGGCGATCTTGAATCCTTGTTCCCTCCAGGCTACTGAATTAACATTTTCCTTTTTGTCTTCTGCATATTAATCTTCAACCCCACTCTTTCACTTTCTCGTTTAAGCTCCTAAATCATTTGTTTTTATTCGTCCCCATTGTTGCTGAATAGGACAATGTCATCTGAAAATCGAAGGTTGTTGAGATATTCGCCGTTGATCCTCACTCCTAAGCCTTCTCAGCCTAAGAGCTTGAATACTTCTTTTAAGCATGCAGTGAATAGCATTAGAGAGATTGTGTCTCCTTGCCTGACCCCTTTCTTGATAGGTAACTTTCTACTTTTCTTGTGGAGAACCAAGGTAGCTGTGGAATCCTTGTAGATATTTGCCAAGATATTCACGTATGCCTCCTGTACTCCTTGATTACGCAATGCCTCTATGACTGCTGGTATCTCTACTGAATCGAATGAAGTTTCATAATCTATGAAAGCCATATAGAGAGGTCGATTGTACTCCGCAGATTTCTAGATTACCTGATTGATGACATGGATATGATCCATCGTAGAATATTCCTTCCTGAAGCCAGCTTGTTCTCTTGGTTGACTGAAGTCAAGTGTTGCCCTAATTCCATTGCAAATTATCTTGGTGAATATTTTATACAATACTGAAAGCAAGCTAATGGTTCTATAATTCTTCAATTATTTAACGTCTCCCTTCTTATGGATTAGTATAATGTTATTGTTCTTCCAGCTCTCTGGTACACTTGTAGTCGTGAGATATTGCGTATAAAGGGCCGCAAGCTTTTCAAGCATGATATTTCCTCCATCTTTAATTAAATCGACTGTTATTCCATCTTCTCCAGCAGGTTTTCCACTGGTCATGTCTTGCAACGCCCTTCTAACTTCATCGCTAGTTGTAGAAGGAGCCTCTGTATCTTGTTCATCACTACTTCGTATGAAAGTAGCTTGGCTGCTCTGGGGACTGTACAGGTCAGTATAGAATTATTCCACAGCTTTTACTATGTCATCGAAATTGCTGATGATATTACCCTGCTTATTTTTCAGTGCATACATTTTGCCTTGTCCTATGCTAAGTGTTCTTCTCGCTGATTTCATGCTACGTCCATATTTTACTGCTTCCTCAATCTTTTCCACGTTATAATTTCCAATATCCCTTACTTTCTTCTTGTTGATCAGTTTTGACAATTCAGCGAATTCTATCTGATCTCTCGAGTTTGCCACTTTCATGTTTTGTCGTTTCTTTATTAGGTCCTTTGTTACTTAGAAGAGCTTACCTACTGGTTGTCTTGGTGGCATACCTCCCACTTCAATTGCTGCTTCTGAGGTCAGTTTATTTATTCGCTCGCAAAAAAATTTAGAAGCACTTGCAAACAAAGCTCGTTCCAGCTTTGGAGCGTTTGGCCTTCGCACAGCGCCGCTAGTTTGCTTTCAGACACTGTGCACTCAGCTAAATTGCATTATAAATGGTTCAATTCGTCTCCAAGTCATGCATTCACACTAATACAAGTGACTTTGCCCAAAAGAAACGCAACGCTAAATTTTGCAAGCCTGTTGGAAGAAACTCAACTTGGTCCTCCGATTGGCTGTTATTTACTTCTCACGTTTCAGCGGGATTTGAGAGTCCCTACGGGCGGCAGGTGTCTGCTGTGTTGCCAATCCAGGCCCTATTTCGAACATTGCGTACTGAGACCACGAACACACTCCAGTCATCGGACGCAGACGACCTTATCACACGTATCAGCTAACTACAAAAAGAAAGGTGCACCGCGACTCACAAACGGAACTCTAATTTGTTTTTACCCCGAGACACACTGACCAGGTTACATTTTTAGTTTTAGCCTCGCTCTCTAATGGGCAGAATATCCATATTCATCTTCTGAAAGCACGACAGACGTTACTGTCTATTATTGTGAGATGCTATACAGGGTGTTTCAGCGAACACTATTAAAAAATGTTTAAAGGTTGCCTGTGGCAGACAGCACACTTCTAGCTCAGGAGCCAGTCTGCTCCAAGAGGCGGACATTACTTGCACCGAAAATTGAAATGCATAATTGACTAACTAACAAAAATTCACTAATTCAGTTTTTAACTAATTAGCTTATGGCCCATATTCCTGAACTTCGGGGAGAAATGCATTGTCGTTTCAGTTACTTTCTTAACATAACGTCGTTTTATTAAAAGCATTGAAGCACGAAAGTAACTGGAATGCCAATTCATTTCTCCGCAATTATAAGTTCAGGAATTAAAATCTCGAAACTGGTGTCATCCTGAGAATTCGTTCTAAGTGGATCCACCTTGCGAACTCCGCAGTTAGAATTTGTAAATTGCAATATGAACCATAAGGTAATTACACTTAAATCTCGTTATAACGAAGTCGAACGGGCGCCGAATTTTTTCGTTATGACCATTAGTTCGTTATATCCACTGACTAATTATTATAGGCTAATTATTGCCTGCAAGGGTGTACTCCCTACAGTTAAGTCATCGTGGAGGTATTAGCTCCCGTCGCAGCCGAGTGGCTGTGTCTAAAGTAAAGTGTTAATCGAAAAACGGCGAAAAACTGGGATCAAACACAAAAACACAAGAACTGATTTTATTGCGCTCGACGCTAGCTGCGTAGCCTTTCATGTAGATGGCGCGAAAAAGTCTGTGATGCTTCGCTGCTGCATCTTCCCCAAGCGAAGGACGGCCTTCTCAGCAGCAGCTGCTATCTCGAGACCACCTTCTCCGTCTCTGTACCCGCCAAAGTCTCTGGCTTTTCTCTGGAGTAGTGCGCACAGCACGCTAACAGAATTTAGGCTTGGCCAGCTTGGCGTAGCTAGCTTGGTCAGCTTGTCTTGGCTTGGGGTGTTGCCGGTGCAGCGCAGGCGCGGGAGATTTAAACTGGTACATTAGGAAGCCCGCAAAGCGCCGCGTATTTTAACAAATCAGTATTTCGGGTGCAAAGCGGGCGGTTAATTGTCATTTTGTAACGAAAATTTTTCGTTATATCCCTTGATGAGTATAAAATTTTTTCGTTAAAACGAAATTTTAAACACGTGTGTTTCTATGCAGACTTTCAAGGGGAATTAAGATTCTTTCGTTATACCAATTATTTCGTTATAAACAGTTTCGCTATAACGAGGTTTAAGTGTAGTTAAAGCTGAGTTAGTGATTTTTTGTTAATTAGTCGATTATGCCTTTCAATTTATTATGCGAGTAATGTCCGCGTCTTCGAGTAGACCAGCTCATTAACTAGAGTTGTGCTATCTGCCACAGGCAACCTTTACAAAGTTTGGAAGTGTTCGCTGAAACACCGGATATGTGGTATACTATATACGGATTTGCCTATGAAGGTCGAAAACAGTCGAGTATCGTACCTGTGCCAGCGAGGAAACGCCCCGAACAAGTGCTTGCACCTTTAGGAGAGGATCGCTACGGACGAACACTTCCCTTTTAAATTCGTAAGCATTTCTATGGTTTCCCAACGAGAAAACTGTCCGAGCGTCCGTCCGTCCTCCGCGTAAGACGATCGCTTTCAACTTCGCCAGCTGTGGAAGAAGACGACGACGAACGCGCGAGCAGTGGCACGAGCGTGTCTCTGTGACTACGTGAGTATGTGCAATCAGGCACGCACTAGGCACACCTTTAGTAAGCCAGAACTGTGGAGCAGCCATGGCTTCGGACCTGGCGCCGCCACCTGCAGTAGTTTGCTTCCCTCATCAGTTCACGTAGCCCCGCTTTCCGCAGCAGTTCGCGTCGCCGCAACACTGTCGCGTTTACCGTAATCGCGCCAAGACGACCGCAGCTGCTGAGCAGTACTACGATTACCAGCAGGCTTGAGTGTGAGTCGCTACTACGAAATGCTTACGCATGATTCAGATAACTACCTGAGGAGATTCTACGTAATTTTTTTTAACCGGCGGCTCGTTTCAAAGGCACTTTGTCTTTAAAAAATTTGATGTGTCTCGCTGGGGCAGGCCGGACGTTTGCACGCACAGCGAGCGCAACTATATCCGCGGTTTCGTCCCTGAAATCCGTGACACCTATCTAAATAAAGTGATCGAAAGCAAGGACCCTTTCGGCTTCGACGAAGCACCTCGATTCGACGCCACAAACAAGAAACGTGAGCACAGCACCAAGCGAAAGAGCCGCGGTGAACCTGAATGCCGTAGCCTTCTTTGTTTATTTGGACTGTGTCGCCAGTACAAGTGATGGATTCTGGAGTTGCCAATAAACGGTCACTGAAGCCGGCGCACTTAAACAACGGCACTAGAGCATGAATGTATTTTTGGTACAGCGACAGGTATGACCTCGGTCCCAGTATTTTTTACTCAGAAAATGGTCTGAGTACTGAATATAGGTAGAAAACAGGTGCTCGGTGGTTTTATCCCACCTACAATAGTTACACATCAGTCTATCGGCCATTCCAATACGGTATTAGGAGTAAGCGTTCGTAAACGCAGTTCCCGGTCATAAGCGGTGAAGCGATGTTGCTTCGCAGCGGGAGAGGATATAGATCGCACTTGAAGCCGTAGCGAAGTGTCCGCTTGGCAATTGGAGTCGCTGGAAAAACACCAGAAACCTTGTGTGTTTGCGTGGGCGAGCAGACAGAGTTCCCTGGCAGTGTCCGTCCTCGCCAAATGAACTAGAAGCATCTTCAGAGCCAGGGACGAATGATTGGCCTTCTTTTTTAATTCCGGGAATAGCTTTAGATTCACTTGAGGCTGTTGTATATAGGTACCACAGGGGAAATGAAGGCTTCGCCACCGGTTTATAAGCTGACTGTATACACTCTTGATCAGCACTGATCAATCGTGAAAGTCCAGTCGTCGTGTGTGCCACGTCTCTTCTCTGTCCTTCGTCTTTCGACTGGTTTTTACTATTCAGGTCTATTGAGGTCTTCGTACCGGCAAGGAAGCTGAGTGATGGTCAGGAATCCTTGAAAGGGGGTGAATATGCGCTCTGAGAAAGTTGGCAGCTCCGTGCGTCTGGATCAGATGGTCTCTCGCGATGGCAATTGTTGCTGTTATTGAGTTGTATCGATGCCCAAACACTTGCGAATGGCTTGATTCTGTATACTCCGCAGAGCACGAACATTGGTCTTCTACGCATTTGACAGGACTCGCACACTGGCACGTAGCAGTCCCATGAACGGTGTCCAGTGTACAGCTGCAGCATAGATTGCACAGGTGTACCCCAGGATTTCCCAGAATGGAATTTGAACTCTTGATCATTTGCAGATGAGGGACTGTGCGGTAGGTGCAGCGTTCAGAAGTTTGGCCATCCTCAGTTTGCGAGAAGAAGCACTTCTCGGTAAAATAGTCGCATATGAATGTATACATCTGACCAGCAACTCCAACAGCCTCTAGTGAGCTTAGGATGGATTCATGGGCAAAGTTGTCGTATTTGCTCGTTTGACGTATAGTGAAAATATAATTGATAGGTGTTTGAAGCTTTTTTTGTCCTTGGACACACACTCTGAAAAAAGTTTACACTCTTTGGGTTGTATCTTGTCCCCAAACAATAATCGTCATCTGCCTTGCTTGCGTTTCCTTTCTTGAAAACTCGGCGCTCGCTACTTTCCTGTCGAGAATGCAATGTCACGTTGATAACGCGCGTGCCGTTCGTGACTAGCAAGTACCGGGCTCGCAGCGTTAAAGAAAGGAAATGCGGACAAGACAGATGACGATTATTGTTTGGGGACAAGAAACCACCCAAACAGTGTAAACTTTTTTTTTTTTAGAGTGCATGTAACGAGACCAAAACGTCAAAAAATTCAGAGCCCTTCCCCTGCCGAGAAAAGGGGAGGTAAGCAAAGCTTGTGGCAAGACGACGCTGTCGCAGGCGTTCCGCTTCGTTTACCCTAAACTCAGGGTCCGCGGCTCTTCGCTGACGTTTCGCCTGGGCTTCGGAAGCCCTCACGCTGGAATCGGACGACGAGCTTCGCTTACCTCCATTTTCTCGACAGGGGAAGGGCTGGTGATTTTGTCTCTTTGGGTCCCACGTGTGACAAGGCTATAGCCTATAGTTACAGGTCCTCAAGCACACAAGTGTATGTGCCATTGAGCTTGGACCCTTTCTGCATTGTCACGAGGATCGGCCCACTTTTCAGCGTGACACCTCCACCACGACCACCCCCAATACCGCCGACAGTTGTGAGCCTATAAACCTTCGCTTAAAAATGTTGTCGATGGAAGAGCCACCTCGCCCAGAGCTCTAAGTACCATTCCAGGTGAGCAAGTATCATTCTGTTCATCTCTTTGACGACGCAGCTGGAAAATGCAGTCGGACGATAGGATGATAATCTGAGTGGAGGCTTCAGAGATTTCAGAATGGGGATCAATCGGCTCGATTTCCACTTTAGGTGCGATGCCATTGGGCCATGACTCATTGTAGTAGTCGAGCAGCTCGCCACGTGCAGTATGTCCACGGTGGCACAGGGCAGCGTAGGGTATATGGTGCCGATGACGAAGGATGCCTGCAGTTCACTTACGCAGCGTCATACTCCTCTAGTGAAAATTAAAAAATTAAATTATGGGGTTTTACGTGCCAAAACCACGATCTGATTATGAGGCATGCCGTAGCGGGGGACTCCCGAATAATTTGGACCACCTGGGGTTCTTTAACGTGCACCTAAATCTAAGTAACGGGTGTTTTCGCATTTCGCCCCCATCTAAATACGGCCTGTCATGGTCTAGTGAAAATGAGATGTTCATTTCTGGTACGCATTTCTCAGGTACGACATTCAGAGCTGCGTCACTGATGGTGTTCGTAGCGCCAGGAACTCGTGCGCCGAAACTTTTCAGCCACCTAAAGCAAGCTGCGAGCGGCGTTGGCAGATGGCCAGCGCAGAGAGAGCATTGTTTGCCGTCGGTATCGGAAGGGCTACTCTAGCAAGCAACCTCGGGAAAAAAAAGTATCCCTGAAACAGCAGAAAGTAGCGGCCGGGATGAGAAGAAAATAGCCGTGATACCCTATATCCACCAGGTGCCGCACAGTCTGAAGAAAATAGAATGCCGAAGAAACGTACGGGGCGTCTTTTCAGCCCCCAACAAGTTAGCCTCTCTTTGCAAAAATAGAAATTCGATAGAAACTAGAAAGCCGGTTTGTGGCAAGAAGCACAAAGAAAGATCGTCGCATGCGCAGTAAGGGTGGTCCATCGGATTCTGCTATCCTGCAGTAATAACGTACTTATTGTTTTTTTCGTAGTTACATTAACAGTCGTGAACAAACAGCTGACATAAACCAGATAACATCACTCCCTCAGTGTCTGCGAGTTGGGGTACCGCAGGAATGCATACTTGGCCCCTTGCTCTTTACAATTTATTACAATGACTTACCCCAGATTCTAACGTTCTGTAATATGCTAATGTATGGAGATGACACTGCTGCAAATACAGGTAACAACATCGAGAAGGTAGAAGAAAAAGCACAAATAGGAACTTGCTAAGGTTTCCGATTGGTGTATTGAAAATAAGTTAAGCCATTAATGCAAAAAATTGTTTTTCCTCTGCCCATTTCATGTCTCAGTACTTCGCATGCCAGCTTGCCCAACACAGAATAAAACCTTTGGCGACTTTAATATGCCCACTCTGGGGAAATATATATGCCAGCAGGTTGGTTCAATTTATCGGTGTAAAACTGTGGAGGAACATGCCATTCGAAATGCAGCAAGAAAAACAGCTAGAACATGCGTTAAACAAAATACTGTTTTCGGCAATTATCCGGCGAATAAATACAAAGTATTCATTTCATGTGTACGCCCATATTATGTACATATCTTTTTGAATGGCTACTGTTTTTTTTTTTCCTCGCTGTAAAACGGATAAACATTTATTGAATGTTTCTTTTTCTTTGCAATAAAGTCAGAATCGAGAGCGAGTTTTCTGTTTATTAGTTAACTGCTCTACGTAACTGTTATGTAAATTTTTGTGCATTTTTCCCTGAGTGTACTTTTGTTACTATTTCAGTACTTATACAGTCATATGTTAATAACTTCAATTACTGCCAATTGCATTTTTGTAAATGGACCCACTACTAACCTTTGGCTGTGGGGTCGTACAGTGTGCGCACACAATTGTATTCATTTTGTGAATTTTCTGAAATTAACTTCAAACGTAAACTTGATACTTGAAATGCTACATAGCGCAGACCGGCAGATACCTCAATGATCGCTTGAGAGAACACAGAAACAAAGCGGAAAAAATGTATCAGGTGATGGTTTTCTAGCATTTCCCTGCAAAACGTGTACATGCAGCCCTCTTCTGGAAGGCACCGCTATTGTAGACAATAGTAATCTGAGACTAAGGTTAATCATAGAACTTTAACTGAAAGGATCTTCTCATGCCACTGACCAATGCATCCGTCAAACTTTCCGGTCATTGTCCACTAAAAAACTGAATTATTTCCGCATGCCTTGAGAGATGGCTACATCTGCAATGCTCGACTCATTTTTGTTTTTTACTTGTGAAATACTTTTCATGCTTCGTGCCGAAACTGTAGCGCGCACAAAGAACCAAAAACACAAGTAGTTTACAAACTAGCGCTTCAGTTTTACCATGAATAATTACCAACATGCCCAGCTTTCTGTTCTTTTGATCTTTTCATAATTCCCTGTTATATAAGGTAGTGGCACTGAAATATCTGTACACGTGGTCTTGTTTGGGTATAGGTACAACCTGTTCCAAAATAAAATGTCGTTGTTGAACATTCGCGCTTGTGTGTGTGCGTCATTTCTTCTTGAGCCCTTGTTCTCGTTGCGCTACACTTCATGCAATTCCAGAGAAAGCGTTCCTTTGATGCGAAGATGAACGAAGACCCGTCACGCCAGATTTCTACACAAATATTGCGGCTCCCCACCCAATAAAGTTAGAGCTAAGATAAGGCGACAAATTTTCCTGAAAAAAACACTTTCAAGAGAGATTCCAGACCAGTTTTTTTTTTTTTAACTTGACCGTATTTAAAGAGGGTGAAACAGCGCGCCCTGTAACTATTGCTCGCCTACGCGAAACCATGTCACTGAATGACACAGGCTTTGGACGCATTTGGTGCTAGACATTCCCAGAGTCGGCCGCCCGTCAACATCACATACCCCTACAAATATGGAACGTGTGAGGCAGTTGCAAATCACCATGTTACTGTGCACATGATATCGAAATCTCTGAAATTGAGCAAAAGTCGTCTCTCGCACACTGGCAAACGAATAGAAAGAAACCAGACGAACAATTGCTGCTGATCTTTTGCTGCTGAACTTCTGGTGCTATAGCACCAGAAGTGATCCCACCTTATGCTCAGTATCATTGCCGGAGATGAAAGTTGATGCTACCCGTATGACCTTCAAACGAATCGACAAAACGCTGAATGGCGAGGCCACGGTTCACCTCCCTCTAAAAAAGTGAAGTTGCAAACATTGAAAACAAAGGTAATGGTGATCGCATTTTTTATGTTGGAGGCTTGATGTACCATGAATATATATATGCCTGAAGGCGAGGCAATGAACCGAAACTGCTACATTGACTTGCTAAAACTATTGCGGCAAGGAAAGCAACGGCACCGTCCTCATTAGTCATCTGGACAGCGGTTCGAACTTGTTGGTCCACACTGCTGCATCAGAACAGAAATATCCCCTCCAATTACGCACCGCAATTTCTGCTTTACCACATCCTCCATTTCGTCCGATCTGTCGCCGTATGATTTTTTTTTAGCCCTTGTGAAATTGGGCCACTAAAAGGGATAGCGTCATGAAGATATGGCAGCAATTCAAACTGCTGTGACGAATGTGCTGACGATCATCCCGGGGCCCGGGTGAAGCTTTTTCTGCGTGCTTCCATGAGCTCCTGCAGCAGCGGTGGCAGCTGTGAGTAGATAGCCGAGGGGGACTACTTTCCCTAGCCCTACAATCATTAGTTTGTAACTTGAATAAATGTTTTTTTTTCTTATGAGTTCAGGCCGCGAACGTTCTTGAAAAAGGTTGTGAAAGCGAGAGCCCGCCAGTTTTCTTCCATCCTTCACCCATGGCAGCAAGCGCTTTGAATTCCGTGCTTTGAGGCGCTATGCGACATTGTACCATCTGCGGGATCAGCCCAGGTCGTGACGGAAATGGTTGTAGCGTTTCTTCGCCGAAGTACAAAAAATCAGTCGTCATGTTGTCGCCGTCATACCATCGCCGTCCCCTTGCTGCTGTCGTCATATATACACATGCTGGCATCACGCAAACAACTGCTCACCTTACACAAACATGCTGGTCAATCTGATAAGGTTTTGCAGAACCCCAGACGACGCTAGATTGACTGCCCGTGTTCGGCTGAAGTATATCGCGGAAATATTTCACTCCCTTCCTTAATTTAACAATTTATATAGTTGTGGAGAAGCCGGCAACATATTGTGCTTGTTTCCACCATCTCCAATCTACACAATAAAATTATTACTAACTCACAGATGACCGCAATATGCTTCGCATAACGATTCGCACAGTGCTTTGAATCTGCATAATTTTTATTCATTCTTTTTATTTAGTTTCGTTTCTCTTACATCGAAACGCCAACTTCACTTGGCTATGTGTATGCGAACTGTTTTTATATATGGTTGATATGTAAAGCGGATATGGCGTTTATCGCTACCGAAATGGAACGATCTTCTTGTAGGAGACATGCAAAGCTTTCAGCAGCGTTCGGTTGAAATGAATTGACTTTCATATAAAAATGAATTGTTCTTGGAGCACTCCTTTTTCTAATCTATATTAACGACCTTCCTAACTGCCTCAATTTTTCAACTAATAAATTGTTCACTGATGACTGTGTTATCTATCATAAAATTACTGACTCTTCTGACATTAGCAAACTTCAACACGATCTTAATAATGTGTCACAGTGGTGTTCTAAATGGTGCACGGCATTAAATACCGAAAAATGTAAAGTCATGCAGGTGACTCGTCGTTCTAACACCATTCCTACGCGCAACTATATCATTAACGGTTATCCCTTGTCACCTGTCACATGCTACAAGTAACTTGGAGTTCAAATCGCTAACAATCTGTCATGGCACGTCCACGTAGACGACATTCTAACAAGGCTAACGGCGCGCTTGGCTATTTGCGTCGGAATTTTAAGTCTGCACCATCTTCTCTTAAAACTCTCTCTTTACAGAGCACGTGTTAAACTGAAACTGGAATACGCCTCTGCGATCTGGGACCCCGGTCAGCTGACTCTTATTAATACACTTGAAAGTATTCAGAATAGAGCCGCTCGTTTCATTCTTTTTAATTATTCCCGTCATACCAGCGTCCTGTCGATGAAGAGCAGTTTAAGCCTGCCAGATCTTTCAGTGCGTCGTAAGTGTTCCCGTCTTTGCCTCTTCGATAAAATTTCCATTATAACCCTGTTTTGAAAGAAGCTAGTTTTGCTCCACCCACCTACACTTCATTCAGGTTACATTAGACCAGAAGTATAAAGTAGAAGTTTCTGCCTCCCTTACGAACATGTTTAGCGATTATTTCATCCCTAGGACAAGTGCTGACTGGAGCCACCTTCCTGCCGCCATCGCTCTTATCCCGGACTCTGTCAAATTCAAATCTGCTGTTTACAATGCCTTTTCTTGAACAAATTGCATATGTATTTTTTCTCTCCCACTCCTCTCTGTAACGCCATCTGGCCTTGAGAGTATTTGAAGTAAATAAATAAATAATTAATTGAATAAATAAAGCGGGTGTGTCTTTAACCCACGATTATTTCGAAGAAAATCTGTGACAGTAAGCGACGCGCGTTGAACGCTTGGCGCATGACCAATATATGGTGTTGAGACATTTGTACTCACTGGTGCTCTTTTGTTGTGTTCGTCTGGTTCTTTTGTTTGTATCGTGAATTGAGATAGTCCAGATGTTCTGCCGTAAGAACAGAACGGCGCTTACCTCCGCCGACGGCTTCTCCGTATACCCCGAGACTCTCCTTAAATGTGCGACCTTTGTTGGGCTTGCCGGGAGGGACGTCTCAGTGAGGAAGCTGGGGCTGTGGGAAGCTGGGAAAGCGGACACGAGACAGAACGACTTGGAGGAGCAGGTGCGTAAACATCTTATTACGACCGCTCTGACGAGATGTTAAGATGTTATAGAAAGTGCTCTTATTTGTATGACTGTAACTTGAAGAATAAACGACAGTATATACATCAAACGGCAGTGCCTTCCTCAACGATCATCAACGACAACAACGATTAAGTATTACTACAAAACTATATATGGAAGTTTACTTCCTGGACCAACGTCAACTTTATCTTTCATACTGATCTTTCTGCGACAAGACTAGGTTTCACATCGGAACGTCGGGTTGGCCTGAGTTCTTTTGCCAACTTCGAAGCAACTCTGGGTCACGAGATCTTGGGCCGACGTGCAGCCGAGCTCAGTTTGTCGACAATACTTCGGTTCCCGATGAAAGACCGATAAACTGCGGATGATCTGAAGTTGTTCAATGTCCTTGAGTTATCTTCATTATAGGCTGTTTTGAGGACAAGTACAACTGTAACAGACTTCCCTTATAACGAATAATATTTAAGCAAGGAAGGAGTTTGTCGTGAGCGGACTTCGATCTTGTCACCCCGATTATAACTGACGCTTCTATACAAAAAATATCCGATACTGGAATTAAGAGAGGTTTGTTAGAATCGAAGCTAGGAGATATTTAGAAAGAACAGTAGTCAGAAATATCGAGGCGCTTAGTTTTGCGTTATTTTGTATTTTATCCACTCAAGCCTCGACATCACTCTGATCCTGCTATCTCTCGGTGATGGGTGCTCTAATTGCGCACTCCACGTGGTCGCGGTAGCATATATAAGGCCGAAACTCATCCACCTCGATGCGCCAACATCCCACGCGTGATACGTCACAGCGTATCCCTTACCTGAAATAATTTTTCAGTGGCTGTAGGGTCATTGCGGCATCGTTAGAAATCACCTTGCCGATGACGCTGTTCGATGTGCACACGGCGGAGCGCCGACAGTCCTAATACCCCTGCCGAGAGTGGACGTTGCAAAAGAGTTTCGCCATTTTGCGCGTAATGTAATTCTGGACCGCTGGAATACTCCACCGAGCTCCAACCGGTGCTCACGACGTGAAGCGAATGCGTCGGCTGTGTGTCGGAGCAGCCTTCCCTAATTCATGCAGCTGTCGCATTGAAATGACAGACTCACCCACGTGCGCTTAGTGCAGGTATAAGGAGACTATTGATACCCACTTCTGCCACTGTTCCCGCTTCGACGAATAACGCCGCAGTCTCCGGTGTGACGATCGGATTTTTACCGAAGAAAGCCTGGCCTCCACCTATATAATCATCGCAGAAAGCCACACCGGCTACTCCAAGGAGAGGGCTTCTCTCTCCATATGGTTTCGACGCCTTACCTGTCCTGCGGTCTCGTCGTCGCAAGTGCATGCTGCTCCCCGACCGGCGCCGTGCCCCTTCAAGCACCTCCTTAAGTTCCTGGAGGACACGGGACTGGTGTCCAACTTGTAAATGCGCCGCCTGCCTGCCGCTGTCAGCCATAGGTCCTGTGACCGCGGCAACCTGCTTTCTCTCTTTCCTCTTTATGACTGCCTTGCCCAAGGCACTACGTACATGGCACTGCGTCCCTAAATGGTCCGCAGAAAATAGCGCGTCTTCCTTTCCACAGTCACTCTCTGCCTCAGCTCTTCTGCAGTATCCGAAGGCGACAGGCTTGACTTCTCGAGTATAGACATGCTGCACCTTGTCTGCACAAGTGATTGATATGAACGCATGCTTTCTTTCTGTCTCTCTCACTCCTCCTTCCAACGTAGCCAACTGTACAAAGCCTGCTTACTAGTTAAGCCCTGTGCCCCCCCCCTTCCTCACAAACACACGCACACACATACGCACACACGCCCACACACACACACGCGCGCGCGCGCGCTACCCATAGAGTTAATATAACTGACTCTAGAGGCAAAGCTGGCCCGAAAAAGAGGGGACGGCTAGGGCGCCGTCATCTTGTCGGCGCCATCTTGTAACTCGTCAATGTGGCCAGCGCAATTATTTTTGAGAGATGAAAACAAGTATAAGTTGTCTTATGCTGTGTCAAAAAACGAATACCTGATGGCATTATGAAGGTGACGTGTGAAATTGGCTTACAGGAAGCGCTTGCTAACGTAATTTATGCAATTCACGATGTACTCATTCATTCAATAACGCGAATTTCGGTTTCGGATATTTTTATTTGTGTTTTCGGATGCGTGGTAGTTTCGTTATGGGTGTTCTGTGGTTTCGTTTGGTATAGTTTAGCTCTGACACGTGATCGCGCGACGACATCGGTTGACGCGATGGCACCTTCGTGCCTATTGTGCAAAACTAAAGCTCCAGAGGGCTCTGGCATTTCCCTTCACACGTAAGTAAACGTCTCTGACTTGTTCAGATCATCACGCGAGTAGACAGCTTTCGTGATTCATCGCAATCGTTCGAGAAGCATCACAGTACAGCATTTTTTTTTTTTTTACATATTGCTCGTCAAGTGACACTTGTGACAGCAAACAGGGAAGCCTTAACAGCTATACAGTATTTTCGCTAGTGCGTGACCGTTGAAAACCACATACCGCCGGAAATTTTAACATGATCATCCTTGGGTTGCGTAAATTCCAGCTGCACGGCAGCACGGCCAACACATCCCACACCCACGCGCACACGGCTGCATACACACTACAAGCTATAGGTTGCCAGATTAAAACTGACTACTATCGCCAAGTCTAGCAAGCGTTTCAGGAGCTGGCAACATCAGCGTATCATAATGGCGGCGCTCTTGCGGTGACCGATATAATGGGCGGCTAAAATGCACAAGTAAATGGGCGGCTAAAGTGCACAAGTATCTCTACATGAAAAGCGTGGACACAGAATGGAGGAAGAGGTCAAGGAAGTTGGCAACCAAGTACAGGATAATCGAAACTGTAAATAGACAACCAGGGGTCATCAGAAAGAAAGTGAGAGAAATAGAGACCGTGAATTGGGTACAAAGAATGGAAACGAAAAGGACAATGGAGATTTACAAGAATGAGAAGAAAGAAATTAGAAGGGAAAATCTGTACGATAACACAAAGGGCAGTGCCTTGCTATTTGAGGCTCGAGCCGGTTGCCTAAGGACGAAAACATATCGGAACAAATATTCGGAACTAGATGAGACATGTGTATGCTGCAGTAAAGATCCAGAGACAACTCAGCACATCCTAATGGAATGCGACGGGATCCACCCAGCGAGAACCGTAGGTAACGTGCAACTCCCAGAAGCGCTTGGGTTTAAAGTGGAAGGAAACATAAACAGATCAGCCGTAGAGATCAGCAAGAGACGATTAGAGTACTGGTGGAAAAAAAGCAGGGAAAAGATGGATACGACCTGATCTCTTAAAATCATAGGCAGCGGTACAAGCTAAATTTTTGAAAAAGAAAGATAATGAGAGGGGGTATACAAAAATGCTAGATAAAGAACATGTGTAGTATACCTGATTAAATCAAGCAGGCTAGGTGACTATTTGTCGCCACCCCGTTTCAAAGGGGATGCCAATAAATCATCATCATCATCATCATCATCATCATCATCATCAGTGCATGGGTACATTCTAGCCACTGTAGCATGGGCCCTATGGGCAGCTTGTCCTCTAGAGTCAGTATGTTAACTCTATGGCGCTACCCCTCTGGTGATTGGAACGGAGTAACGTCGATGGGAGAGTGAACAGGGTGAATCTATTCTTGCCAAAATTGTGTTTCAGAGTAGGGTAGTTTAATTCCTGTTTGTTCGTACATTGCTGCCGAGAATAACATGTCAGCGTGAGTCAGTTTTCAGACATGTTTTCACTTATCTCTGTGATTGAAGACAAGAGAACGTCTGGCAAATGAGTTCTGCAGAAATCCGCAAGGTGGAGCAAGTTTCATTATTGTCGAGGAAAACGTCTGAAGAAACAAGTTATTGCAGAGCACTTTTAAAGAGAGCCGTAAACACGTCAATACTCATGCCCTGGTATGCCATGACCAAGCACGAATTGGTCAGGTCAGCCTTAGGAAAGTAAATTGTGCTATGCCGTATAGGGATTGGCATCGTCCTCACGTCGGCTGTCTACACGGGTGCGGATGTTGGGCCATTTCTCTTGTCAATCTAGCCAACCTTGTACATTGCATGGTTCGCGAGACATTTTCGGATGACCCCGATCTGTCGAATATTTTCGCCCAAGAGACTACAAAACAGATTTTTGGGTAGACTGCATAACTTCGTAGCCACGATCATTATGTTTACAGCTGTCACAGAGCGCAAAACATATCGTACACGGGTGACGTGCAGTTCGTGTAATGAATAATGAATGATAACTTTATTTATAATCCGGCGAGTTATTCGGGGATTTGGGCGAATACCCCTGCCTAGGTGTCGGCCAGGAGCCCTTGAGCTCTGGCGCCTTCCTCGGCCCGCTGGACGGCCCAGAGTTGGTCTTCGAGGGCGGAATAATTAATAATTATTCAAGATGGCATATGTACGATGACGAAAGACTGACTTATTACCTTTATCGTGGTTGCAGCAGTATGCCGCCGCATATGGCGGCAAGGCAATTATTCCAGCTTCTTATTCCGGCCAGCCTGTTACGAAATTATAAAATGGCCTTTCTGCCTTCTTGGCCACAGGCAGTGTCTCGCCAGTTCTGTACCAGCATATAGCTGGCTCCCAAACTTTGCCCGGCTTTTGCCCACATATGGCTGGCCGAGATAATAGACAGTTTTAGTTTAGCGTTAGCGTAATAGCGGGGTTACGGGAAATAGCGTTACCGTTCCGCAAACGAACTTTGCAGAAAGAGAGTTTTAGTATAGCGTGATAGCGTAGTTTACGTGCGGGACGCTATTCCATTACGCTTTGAATTTCGCATACACAGGGCATGTGTGCGTGCGTCCGGAAAGTGCGATAGGCAGCGCAATGGAAGCCAGGAGCGCGTTGTATTTTTACTTCACATGTCCGTCGATCTGCAACGAAACAGACAAGCAGTACAAGCTGTCTACCATAGCCTCCGAAATCCTCCCATCTCAGAGGTCATATGCCGTCGTCGCGCCTATCTCCCGACATTAGCGACAGATGGCGCTCACATCTCAGAAAAAATTTCTCTCGTTAGGCTTAGGCGCGTTCGAAACGAGAAGCGATCTCGAAAATTCCTCAAGATTAGCCATAACACTCTCTCGGCGAAGCGGCATGAGACTAAACAAAAGCCGTTTACGCAGTCATTTGCTACGAACGAAGTGAATTCTACAAAAACAACGCGAAATTCAGTTCGAAGCGGGCGACCGGGACCGCCGCCATGTTTTACGTACACTACGTACACCACGCTAACACGGTAACGTTAACTCTGAGAAATAGCGTGCGCACGGTAAACGGTATGAGTCGGTTAGCGTTCTGCGCATGCGCACTTCGATCCCGCTATTCCGGTACGCCCGCTATTCCTGTAACCACGCTAAACTAAAACTGTCTAATCAATCTATCTCCCCACATTTCGCCAGCTATCGTCAGCCCTCAACCACTTCCGTTTAGAACGAGCGACCAGTCGCCAACGACGTCACCAACATTCGCCGGCACCATACCCATGGGAGCCACCATAATTGCTCAAGTGACGGCGCCCGCCATTGAGCGCCTTCTGATTGGCATTTGCTGGCTTGTTTACAATGACCACGCTGGTCGCAGGCACAGCTCAGCCAGCCGCTATTTCGACCACCATGGTGAGCTGTGAGCGGGTAGATGACACAAGACTTTGGCCAAAGCTGCAGAGGCAGTATAAGTATACATTTCATTTCCCCATTCTGCCTGCGCTGCCATCTTAATAGTGCGTAAGCCTATACCGGCTGAAGGCGACGAATGTAAGAGCCTGATGTTTGCTTTTACCTCTTATATCTTGGTCTTTACGGCAGTAGATTTGTAGAGTTGTTACGGCCGTGTGCATGTTGTCGCCGTTAACTGTATGCGCAACAACTTCGTTTGATAATATGCGTGTGTGTGCGCGCAGGAAATCATTGTTTGCGAACTGCTCCGAACACGAAGGTTATTTCCGTACGCGCAACTCTTGTCACGAGAGCTGATCAGATATATTGGGAATAGTTTTCTGATTACTTAGATATAGCGCGCAGATTAAAATGCATTCGTATACGCGTAGGCAAACATGTTGCAAGTAATCGCTCGCCTGCTGTTTGATTCCCGGTGCAGACAGAAAACTCGTGGTATACCTGCCTATTGTTCCGCGTTTAACTTCGCTATTATGGAAAGTGAAGTTGCTCGAGTATGTCGGCAGCGCTTGCCTGTGGAGAACTTAGCGCTGACTTGCGTGCTTATCGACGTTCAACATTATGCCAGTGGTGGTGGTGGTAACGCTGCGTTGTTTCTTCAGGTGGTGTTAGCCTGGCGGTCACTGCTGGCAATCGGTTGCCGGTCATTGCGCTGGCGGTAGAGCTTGTTGTGCTCGCCTTGCGTAAATGTGTGCATGTCGGACGGCCCTAAATACGGGTACTCATTGTGCAGCTGAGGCGGATGAAGCTCGCACACTCATCTCAGACATTCAAGGGCGCTATAACGTAAAATTATTCCAAACTGTTTTGATTCCAAACTCCTGACGTCAAATATACGTAACCACCGACGCAAGCATCGGGCGGTGACCCGCAGCGTTGTCTGAACAACCCAATCAAACACTCTCCTCGTTTATAGGAGGTCACCTTTGTTCGCTTTCAAAACCAATAACATTGTCTACACTAAGCGGTTTTTCTTATGTAATTGGCAGACAAGAGGCGAGGAGCACGCTCTAGTGAGAGGGTTTCGATGGGGCCGAGCCAGCACAGTGAAAATAGATAACCGCATGAAGAGGGTGGTACCCGGTTTCTCCGACTGGTCCGCGTCGCCTTACTAGCCACTGTAGCCTTACTTAGCTTGCGGTGGCTGGTCGAAAATCGCGGCAGCGTGCAACGGAAGGATAAGAATGCCGCTAAAACGGATCCTCAGCAAGGAAGAGTAGGCAGAGCGATGTCGTATACATGCCGAAAGGGCTCGATAACGTTTTACTGCTACGCAAAAAGGTTTATCATGCGCAAATAAATACATGCTCACCGGCAGGTGCGAGTAGCGAGGGCCTGAGCGATCGGCGGGCAGCCATCTTCTATTCCTTTCGGAACGGGGCAGTCTGTGGCTATTCAGAAAAATGTTCAGTTTTGTTCGGCATATTAATGCATTTTTTTTCGCGTACACGTCACTTTGACGTGGTGAGTTTTCGCGGTTTTGTGAGGCCGCGTGACAGACAGGCGAAGTGGGCGTAGCCAGTAAACATTGGACCAATAGCAGATGGCTAATGGTCAAAAGGCGTCGAATCAGGAATGATTATTTTTATTTGTGCGGTTTAATCAGGCATAATCAGTGTGTACACATTATATCAGATGGGGAGCTAGCGCTGTTTTCGTGACGTCGCGTGACAAACAGGCGAAGTTGGGAATGGCCCGAAAAATGTTTTGTCCAATCGTGGAGGCTGATTGCAGAAATTGGAATCAAAACAGTTCGGAATCATTTTACGTTATAGCGCCCCAAGTCTCTACCGCATTTCCTGCAGTTCACGACAGAGCACGTTTTCTCACTGCTCTTCCAAATTTAAATAAGCAGTACTAGGTCACAGTGGCGCACCCACGAGGGGGGATTAGACCCCCCCGACGCGTCCAGCCCCACCAGTCCAACGTGTACCTTCAGTGCTCTGTTCACATTGTCATTACAATTCAGGCGGTGGCTTGAGGTCGAATTTTCCTGATTAACAAAAACACTCATCATTGCCTTGTATTTATTCATTCACTCCTAAATTCAAGGAGGGCCAACCGCGTGCTCTATGGCTTTGCGTTGAATGCCATTTATAATTATTAGGCATTTTATTTGCTGTTCGATTCCTCTGGCTAAAGCAAGGAATTTACATAATATGCAAAGTGCTTGCTCCCTCTCCCCGACAAAAATTCACCCCCCCCCCCACACACACACACCCTTCCCCCTTGGCAGAGGTCCTGCGGGTGCGCTACTGCTCGGTCATTCTTGGCCTGTCGGCGGAACGTTGCTGAAGCGACGGGCGGCGGCTGATGCCTGCTTGCTCGCGATTAGCCATTCTACTCTCGATTCAGAAGGCGTTCAATGGCGGCGGGCCTGTGGCGGCCCCTAGCGGTGCGATGACTGCCCAGTGTAAAAGGTCAGACATGGTGCAAGAGCACCGCAGTCGCAGACTCAAGCGGCAGGAAGGAAATCATGAAAGGGCCTGACTTACCACTGCGCACTCACTTGCGCAAAACTCGGAGTGCATAGCGCAGATAGGCGCCTGACGAAGGCGCCACGTGCAGCATAACTGAAAATTATTGGCAGACTTAAACTGCAATGGCGTTCTTATTGCACTACTCTGGCTTATTACACTCGCGGGGAACACCATGCAATAACTATTGTCCTCGTTTTTCGTTGCGGTTTACACTGCACCAGCTTTCTATACGGGGGACATCCTGCACGGGCGTTACAGATCAGCTCGTTAAATCGCTCCCACGGCGGCCAGTGGCATTAATAATTATTGGAGCCCTCTCCGCGTCACGAATCACGGCGCGCTGCGCATCACCGAATTAACTTTCACAGCCTCCTCTATCCTAGTTCCGGATGAAACGAAGATTAAAAGAAAGCGGGAAAGAAAAAGCGCGCTGCTCGGCATGAGCGCGTTTCGAGTCACGCGCGCTTCCTGAGCCAGGCCTACCGTACATCACCGCTCATAAGACGCGCGCTTGACGGCATCGTGTTTCAAGCGAGCGAGCGCGAACCGCGACGCCCTGAAGTTCAACAAGTATCCGCCGCGGTGAATCCCGACGTCGCTCTCGAGTGCACGCGCGCTCTTCGCCGCCGCCGCGACGAGGCGTTTCGCCGCAACAGCTCCGGGACGGCCTTCTCCAGTGATTACACCCGATCGGGTTTCTTTTTTGTAATAACCTCATCAGCGGCGCTCGCCTTTAACGACCGCAATCCGAAAAATAAACGTGACTCCCTGCGGCTAACACAATGAGGGAGCAGAGCAAAGCCAAGGGCTCTCTCCGCGCTCTCCGCGGCAAGAAACTCGATAGAAGAAAAGAGGTCCCCCTTCCACATCAACCTTCCTCGTCCTCGACGCTCACGGTTGTACACGCGTAGCTTCAAAAGAGTAAAACCCGCAAAGACTCACGCAGAAACGTGACTGGGTGGCAGTGGGTTATAATTGGAGAACGTGCTAGAGAAGAAGAAGGGGAAAAGAAATCGCGAGATGCGGTGTATGTGTTTATGGTGGACGAGTGTATAGCAAGATATGAAAGACGAATCGAGGAGATACGATGGAAAGAAGGTAGACAAAAAAAGAAAAGTTCTGTACTCACGTTAAAAAAAAAAAAAAAAAAG
The DNA here is from genome assembly GCF_013339745.2 of Dermacentor silvarum. Taxonomy (NCBI): domain Eukaryota; kingdom Metazoa; phylum Arthropoda; class Arachnida; order Ixodida; family Ixodidae; genus Dermacentor; species Dermacentor silvarum. The sequence continues at coordinate 216,722,260 of NC_051154.1, forward strand.
CAAGAGAAGACGGGCAGAAGAGAAAACGTTTATCGGAAAAGCGGCCATTAAAATAGAATAAAGGGCTCAGCGAAGGCGAATAGATTTCGCCTTTATTAAAGAAACAGCCACCCCGCGAGAGAACAGGCGGTTTGGGGAGAGACGAGAGTGAACAGCTAGCGACGACGAGTTGCCGAGAGAAGGAAAGTGAGGGAGAGGAGAGTGGGATTTATTTTACTTTTTAAGCGCACGCACGCGCGGACGGGAGAGAATTTCGCGGGAGGAGGAGGGAGCAATCATCCAGTTAATTATCCAAATCCTGTTCTTTGCAGCAGCGGGATCAATAAGAGCTCGGCGGAGGCGGCCCTAATCGAATGCGTTTTGCGAGAACGCGTCCCCTCGCTCTTCGCGGCCGACTGTTCTGACCTCCCCCTCTCCTTTCCTAGCCTCGTTGCCAACGGCCATGACGTCATGGCGTCTGTCCCGCGGCTGCGCGCTGGCATCTAGCGTGCTTCGCTTTTCCCATAGACGCTCAAACTCCGTGCCCAACAGCCTCCCCCCTCCGCGTCCGCCCCTTTTCCCCTAGCCCTCCACACAACGTTTCTTCATCAACTTCCTGACGAAACGAACGAATCGTTCCAAATACGGAAAAGAATACGAGTGCACATGTGTCGCCATCTATGGACAAAATAATAAAATGCATCCCTTCAAGGTTTGTAGATGGCACTACCGTGCAAATACGCCTGTGCATCATCATGATGAAAAACGACAAAATTTGTGTAAGAATGAGATAAAATGAAGTAACATTATTTACAAGTTGCAATAAATTACCTTATATTTATTTACAATATACTTTCTGAGGGCTAGTTTGGCTCAAAAAGTTGCTAAAGTAGTTACCTTTCATTTTGCTAACTACTGCATTGTGCTAATTATAATAAATCGAATCGCAAAGAATGGGAAATATGCTTTAAAGTTAAAGATGTAGCTACTGGCTACGTCACTCCCCGCGCTGGTTGAGTCAGCCGGTCCGACCGGACTTGTTCTTGCCGTAGTGCTAACAACTCTGTGCACAACAAACCGTTTCGTGTTTCTGTTGAGTGACCGAAAAATTGTCTTCAAGTTGCAGCTCAATAGATTTGTCTGCTGAACGAGTCAAGATTTACAGGCTAGATAAGTCATAATGATCGAAATTACATGCAACGACAGACTGGGGAAAAAAGTTCGGGTCAAGTGCAAGTATCCTTTTTTTGGCGCTCCACAGTCGGAGTGTGCATTACAGCGATTGCTTTTGTCACTTTTAGTAACACTGAAAGTTATTAATGCGCGCAAATATTTTTTGAACAATTCACTCCTTAAAAAAATGCTACAGCCAAGATGACACAATTGGAGATCTGAAGAAACTCATAGCGGCGCAAACGGGAACACGATGGGAGAAAATCGTCTTGAAGAAATGGTAGGTGCTGGTTTGTTGCTTCGCGAAGGGTTTCAATTACGTAATATTCTGACGCGTAAACGGTATTTCTTTTTAATAATCACAGGTGTCATTGCTTCACATTAAGCAATACAATGCGCACTGCACATTAGCAGACATAAGACGTGTTAAGCAAGCGTTATTTACACAGTGATTAGCCCAGAACGTTAGCTCGTATAGGAGTAATACTTGTTCTGTTTCGTTTGTTTGCGTATTCGTGATACGCCGTGTGTGATTTACAGGCGGTGAAAGCTCCTGGCCATGCCTGTAGGTGTAAAAGGTTGTTGACGTGTTGCTTGTAGATGATGTGCCTGCAAGCTTTGCTTTTGTGTATTTTTACAACAAAATGCCCGCGAAGCAAAAGGTTCTATTTGTAGGTTGCCATCAGCTTGGAAATTTTAACGTGCCCAACGTCATGTGGCCATAGAATTCAAAGGTATCGCCCTGTAGTATTTACTTGAATACCGTCTTCGATTTTAGGCCGATATCTGTAATGAAGAGCTTCTTCGAATGTTAACCCACCGGGAAGAATAACAATAACAAAACTGACACACGTAATATTCTGAGCTACTTCTGGAATGCTGAGTCTTTGTCATCTGTGTCAACATCACTTAAATTCTTTTTACTTTTTTCCTCCCACAAGTGCATTACCATGAGCTCCGTGCAAAGCAGTTTAAATGCGGCATTTCTGGAATGGTTGTGTGTTCATTTCAGTAATTACACTACTCTAATAATCACTTCAGTGGTATGTTGTTCAAAACAGCACTAATCAAGGACTGTATTCTGACTCCTATCCCCACAAAAGCAATCCTCGCCAGGGGGGGGGGAGGGGGGGTGCAGTGCTAGTAAAATGGAAAAGCATTTTAGTCAAAAAAGCGAAAAAGAGCCGGGTGCCTTTCGTTGAGTGGAACAGTGCTCTGTACCACTCAGCGAAAAGTGCTCGGTCATGGCCTGATGCACTGGCTACACAGAACAAAAAAAGAAGGGGAATTTGTAGGAGGGTGCCCTTAGCGAAGCTTAATTACTTGTTCTACTTTAGAATGTGGAGTTAAAATGAAATAAACATTAAAGGGACATCCCCCCTCCGAGGTACATACAATATTGTTTAGCGGATACACCTGCATAGCACTCGTAGCTGCTGCAGAAATACTTCCCCACCGGGGCTGACTGTGCTAATGGATAGTGCGAGTTTAGCATAAATTTGTGCCTAAATTTACTTATGAAAAATCCTTTAAAATACCACTTATTCTACTGAGACTGTATTCTTCTTTGCTTAGACACCTACTATTTCTGGCTCGTCTTCATTTTACTCTCTTTTCAAGTTTACTCCTTTCAAGGTGCTTCTTTCAATTAACTTCACTTAAAAATGTGAATAATCTATTCTTGTATATACCTATGTGGCTACATATGCAATTTACATTGCACGTGGCAACGCATACACATATCGCTGCAGTTCTTTCTACATTCTCAAAGTTTGAATTTCTTGTGTTTTGTGTGCGCATTTATCTTTATAATGCTAATCTTGACATCCATTTGACGAATGGACCGTGACATGGTCCTCTATATTTTCAATTTACCATTGTAACTGAGAATAGAGAGGCCTATATTGTTATTCACACAAAAAAAGAACTGGGCTCTCCGCGCACATTATAACTGGAACTATCAATTTGAAATTGCTGCCTTTAAGCCCCTCCCACCAATAGCGACCTCTGTTTATTTTTTGAGCATTGTCCTTTTTTTTTTTTTTAAGAAAAAAGAAAAATTAATTGCACACCTGTTTTTGTGCCTGTTAATACAGTATTAACATGTAAATAAGTGCTTTTGATGTGATGGGCTGAATCGGAATTTGTTTAGTGCACTCATTACTTTGGACATTAAAAATAATAATAATAATTTATCATTAACTACAGAAACCAATTCACGCTGAAGCAAGCCATGAGGACAAAACTGCTTCATTGCTTGAAACAAGAGGGTGGGGATGGTGTCACAGCGGGCCGCCGTCCTGGGTGTCCTGGGTGCCACTGACTCTAGTGGCGCCACTGACTATAGGCAGGCAGTTTATGTTTGATAGCCACAACTTTTGAAATTTAAAATGTTCTTTGTAATCTTACAAGCATAAAAGACAAGTATAAAGCTTGAAATATAGGAAATTGTTCCACTCTTGTAGCATAGAAACATTTTGGCCCGCAATTTTTTTTTTCATATGCAGATTTTTTCAAACCACCGTGGATGATTGAAGTTATTTTTTTACAGAGAAAATGGTTTAGGAAATTCTCTCTTCAGATAAAATTTTTCTTTGAGTGAGTGTCATGTAGATATCTGTGAAAATTTTTATTTGCTATGCAAGGATGTGAGCACAAATAGTGTCAAGTATTTGTTTAAAAGGGCCAGGGCATGGTCCTCTAACTATTCTCAGTTTATCATTGTAACTGAGAGTAGGGAGGCCAATATGGTTTACACAAAAAAAAGAAACTGGTCTCTCGGCACACATTATAACGAACTATCAATTTGAAATCGCTGCCTTTAAGCCCCTTCCACTGATAGAGACTGCCGTTTTGGCATGCATTATGTGGCGTTTTGAGACATTTTGTGCAAGAAATTCATGCTGCAGGCAGGGTAAGACATGGTGAAAGCTTCTGTCGACATTCCTGATTTGCTCAAGGACCTTTTGGAAACTGACAATGAAACTTTAACAAAGTGAACACTTAATGCTTTGAATAATGCCACCTAACTTCCAGTGTGTTTTTCAGTGTCATATATTGTTGCCAAATTGTCAGCCAGCAAGTTGTTGGCGCTTCTTGGCTATATGTTTATCAACTATTATTGTTAGTGGTGCAGTGTGACAGGGCAGCCAGCAGCACGTTTGTTGTCATGTTGTGGACATTATCGGCCAACTTGTTAAAAAAAGCGGTGCTGAAGCAGTTACACACCAAGAAGAGATCACCGCGACTTTGTGTCTGTTCTCTTTGTATGTTGTTTATGCTCCCCTGCCCACGTCGGTGGTTTTTCACCATTCCTGTCTTTAATCAGGTACACTGCATGCACAAGGTGATGGTGAAGCGTGAGATGCAGTCCATTCTTCAGAGGCTGAACACCGGGAATTGCAGTTACACTCTCACGCACACGTTGCAATATGTGGGCACTGTCATAATTGACTTTCACTCAGAGCACTTTTCAAAGCCTCTAGCATTTCTATAAATTGACATGTTAGAACGAGCCGCTATGGTGACGGAGTGGCTAGGACGTTCTGCTGCTTTGCATGAGGTCGCTGGTTCAATTCCTAGCTACTGCAGCCATGTTGATTCAAAAGAGCTTGCGTGCCATGGTTTGGGTGCACATTAAAAAACTCCAGGTGGTCAAAATTAATCTGGCTCCTCCCACTGCAGCATCACTCATAGCCTGTGTGTTGCTTTGGCACCTTAAACCCAATAAATTGGTCAGTTTTTCGAACTCCTATTAAAATGGAGCACCAACACAAGTCAGCTGCAGTGTGATGAGAGCCCATGAACAACGAAGTCCATAAAAATGTTGTAGATGTTAAGAAAACAAAAACAGAAGCATCATCTCCAGATGACCTACTACAGTAATGTCGTGCTAGCATGTCTTTGTTAAAGATGCTGCCAGATCCTGTTGGCTAGGTTAAACTGAAGCTGTGTTCAAATTTTCCATGTACAGTGGCAGTGGAAAGAAAAAGATTTTGCACAAGTGACTGGCGGGAACCAGATTTGTGTCACTGTGTGTCCAAAAACAGTGAAATTGCGATACACAGTGCCACTGTTTAAGAAATGGCAGATAGTGAGAGTGCTGGTCTCTTCTCATGTTTGCTGTGCAAGGGAGGCCTGTAGTGTTTTACAAAAGTGATTGTGCGATTGTGAATTTATATCATGATATTTCCATCTTGCAATCATAAAAGGCGAAAAATAATTCATCTCAAACCGCAGCTGCCTACCAAACTACCCTCAATTGTGAGGAGTGGGAACGGCCTGGTACTCGTGCTATGACTGCCACTTACTCCAATTTTATTGCTCTGATCGCTGCTTACTGGTGCTAATCTTTTCATTGTGATGGCAGTTATACGGACTCTCGAGGTAGCTGCACGGCGTCGACGTTGTTGTACTGCCCCAATATTGTTACGCGAAGGACGAGTCAATTAGACGAGCAACTTTTTACTGATTATATTTACAACAACGGTTGCAGCGCTGACCGGTTCGATTCACAGCGCGAGCCCAGTTCGTTCTTCCTCCTCTTTTTTTGAGTGATGGCGCCCACGCGCCTTTTTCAAACAATCAAATACCACACGTGTGTAGCATAATCCCCCGGCAGCAGAAGCGATGTCCCGGAGCGTCTAAATGTCATCACTGTGAGGGTGATACTGCTTCAGTCGTGTAACGTGCACAATATCACTGGACTGGGAAGCAGATGGGTCGTCAGGGGCGATCTCGTAGGTGACTGGACTCATGGCACGAAGCACTCGGTATGGGCCTGTGTAGCGAGACAGCAGTTTTTCTGACAGGCCGACCTGACCTGATGGAGACCATAGAAGCACCAAAGAACCAGGCAAGAAGTGCACGTCTTGGGTGTCGCCGGTCGTACAAACGCCTTTAGCTCTCTTGGGAGTTCAGAAGGCAGTCACGGGCAATTTCCCTTGCGTGGGCAGGGCGGGTGATAGCGTCAAGTGCATATTGACTGGTCGGTGCTGCGTGAACAGGAAGGGTTGTGTCAAGGGGCAGTGCTGGTTCTCGGCCGAACAGAAAGAAAAATGGGGAATAACCGGCTGGTGGTCGTGGCGCGAGGAATTATAAGCAAACATGACAAACGGTAGAGCGAGGTCCCAGTCAGTGTGTTCTAAGAGACATACTTCGCGAGCATGTCTGTGAGAGTGTGATTGAGACGCTCCTTGAGGCCATTTGTTTGCGGATGGTATGATGTCGATAGCTTGTGCCTTGTGGCACAGGACTGCAGGATGTCTGCGATAACTTTTGATAGGAATGTCCGGCCACGGTCTGTGAGAAGTTGTCACGGAGCTCCATGTAATAAAATCATGTCGCATAGAAGAAAATTGGCGACATCTGTGGTGCAGCTTGTAGGAAGCGCTCGAGTGATAGCATAGCGCGTGGCGTAATCCGTGGCCACAGCGATCCACCTTTTCCCAGAGGTAGAAAGAGGAAAAGGGCCAAGTAAGTCCAAAACAACCCGAAAGAATGGCTCCACGGGAATGTCGAGTGGTTGAAGGAACCCGACAGGGAGCGTGTCTTGGTGTCTTGCGTCGCTGGCATTTCTCATACGCTGCTACTTATCTTCGAATGGAGTGAGCAAGCCCTGGCCAAAAGAAGCGTCGGCGGATTCAGTCGTAGGTACGTGACACACTGAGGTGGCCGATAGTGGGGAGGTCGTAAAGTTCGTGGAGAACATCCGAGCGAAGGTGTTTAGGGATTACAAGGAGTAATGCTGGGCCGTCGGGGTGAACGTTGTGGCGGTAGAGTACGCCATCTTGAAGTATGAATAAATGAAGGGAACTGTCGGCAAGTGACGATTCCAAGCAGTCAATGATGATACGCAAGGACGGGTCACGGTGGTGCTCGTCGGCGACATGGAGCAGTGGAAAAACGGAGATAACGCAGGCGTCGGTGTCAGTATCAGACATAGAGGTCGGGTCTTCGACTGGGTAGCGAGAGAGGCAGTCTGCGTCCTGGTGTTGGCGTGCTGACTTATAAGTCACTGTGTAGGGATATTCTTGTAGTCGGAGGGCCCAACGACCGAGCCGGCCATTAGGATCCTTGAGCGACGAAAGCCAACAGAGCGCATGATGGTCTGTGATTACTGAGAAGGGCTTGCCATATAAATATGGGCGGAACATTGAAACGGCCCAGACGAGAGCAAGACATTCGCGCTCGGTAATCGAATAGTTGCGCTCTGCAGTTGTCAGGAGCCGACTAGCGTAGGCTATAACACGGTCGTGTCCGTGTTGGCATTGCGCTAAGACGGCGCCGATCCCATAACCACTGGCATCGGTTCGGACCTTTGTAGGTGCGGACGGGTCATAGTGGTCCAAGACAGGTGTATTCGTGAGAATCGTGATAAGGCGTGAAAATGCGGCAGCCTGAGGGGAACCCCACGTAAAAGGCACGTCTTTCTTCAGAAGTTCAGCGAGTGGTCGAGCAATTGCTGCGAAATCTTCCATGAACCGTCTGAAATAAGAACAGAGCCCCACAAAACTTCGGACATCTTTGACAGACTGAGGTTCACGAAAAGCCGTTACTGCTCGAACCTTCTCCGGGTCAGGTTGTACTTGAGTACTTGTACATGAGTTTAATTGGAGCCCAGCCTTGCGGAAAACATCAAGGATAGCTGCGACGCGCTCAAAGGTGCGTCTGAAATGTAGGATAAAACACAAGGACGTCGTCTAGGTAACAAAGGTAAGTTGACCATTTGAAACCTTGAAGCAGAGAGTCCATCATCCGTTCAAACGAGGCAGGGGGCATTGCATAAACCGAACGGCATAACCTTGAATTGGTAGAGGCTATCTGGAGTGACGAAAGCGGTCTTTTCTTGGTCTTGGTCATCGACGGAAATCTGCCAATAACCAGAGCGAAGGTCTACGGACGAAAAGTATTTGGCACCGTGAAGACAATCAAGAGCGTCGTCGATTCGTGGTAAAGGGTAAACGTCCTTTTTAATGATTCTGTTTAGGTGCCAGTAATCAACGCAGAAACGCCACCTGCCATCTTTCTTTTTGATGAGCATGACTGGTGACACCCAAGGACTCGACGAGGGCTCAACAATGCCTTTGGCAAGCATCTTGTTTACTTCCTGCTGAATAACTTGCCGCTCTGCTGTGGACATGCGATACGGTCGGCGGTAAATGGGAACAGCATCACCAGCGTTTATCCGATGCTTAACAAGGGACGTCTGACCAAGTGGTCGATTGTCAGTGTCAAATATGTCGCCGTAGGAAAGCAAAAGGCGATATAGGGCGGCTGCTTGATCAGGTGCGAGGTCCGGAGCGACCGTGGGGCGTAATGGGCCGTTGAGGTTCAAGGCATCCTGCGGGTAATCGGGAGGATCTGGAGACGCATCGGCTGCAAAAGCAGTGAGGTGGTCATCGGTCACTGACCGGAGCATGACCGCCACTATGCCTTCAGGTAACACTTGCTTCGTCAAGCCAAAATTGATAACGTGGAGGCACATCCGATTACCGGCAAGGGTTACGACGGAGTGTGGCACAGAGATGTCGCGCGCCAGGAGGACAACACGAATAGGTGCGACGACATAGTCGCCATCAGGCACGGTTGCCGTTGAGGCCAATTTGACAAAGGTTAGGGCTTTTGGAGGTAAGCGAACAAACGCTGTAGTGTAGAGGGTGTTCAGTTGTTTGGGGCGAATGTCTGAAAGAAGAGGAAGCTCGAGGCACAGCGTACCGGTGCAGAATGCGTCATCAGAAAGTCGAGCCCGAAGATTAGGTCATGAGAGCAAAACTGGTCAGCACGGTGAACAGGACTGGAACTTGGCGGCCAGTAATTCCTATGTGAGCAGTGCACGTACATCTGACAGCAGCAGTGGCGCCATTGGCAATTCGTATGGCTTGAGTGATGGCGGGCGCAATAACCTTTTTAGAGGCGACGACATAGGTTAGCGTCATTACGGACACTTGGGCTTGTAAGAGTTGGAGTCGGGCATATTCTAAGGGGTAGCTGGCCCATGCCGTTGTCCGCCTCGTCCACACTGAAGACGTTGAAGTCAGGAATACGTTCTCATCGAGAATGAAGAGTATTGGGTTTATTTACAGTATTTACATGAGAAGTAATCAGTCTAGCATGACTGGGTCGGAGCATACTAGATCGAAGCACTGGCTACATCTCAGGGCAGATGGGAGAGCACTCTATGGCCCGCACCGTCTGCTTAAAAGCCCTTTGTCCAAGCTGCGGTCCCACCATCCTCCAATCGGAGCGTCTAGAGTCACCGAAGGTCCGCCTTGAGGGCGAGGGTGCGCATAATCCCCCGTTGCCTTCGTTTCCCGAACACATTCGGAGAAGTGCCCTCGGGCACGCACTGCTCACTCCCCCACATAAAGGAGGGGATACTCGTAGACAGGTGGCTTCGCGCCTGTATGTTGTTCCTGGAATGGGCCAGCCATCGACGAGTTTGTTTGGAGAATGGCCTTGGCAGCCGGCTGGTCTGTCGAGCGGCCGGGAGAACGCGTCGTAGTAGAGGCCCTTTTCCAAGAGTCTCCTCTTCCTAGTGTCGTGACACATACTCTTAGAAAGGTGTAGAGGCATGGTGTCGCCGCTGATCTTTCCCAGCGGGACATTTTTCAGCCTCCCGAAGCGATTCGTCACAGGCAATCAGGAGATACTTCAATCTCGCTGCCCCCGCTGGTCGCCGAACAGGCTCCAGTATCAACCAATGCTGTCAACAGAACACCATCTATGTCTACTTCAATTAGGTTCGTGTTCGTGAGGAGCCTCAACGAAGAATTTGGACAGGACAAACGTGATGCAGCACTACCTACAAAAGCTGCATGGCCTAGTTTTCCGTCCGGCAGGTTGGCGAGGAAAACCAGTGAGGTTGGGGTGACGGGGAGCGACGGCGTTGAGGCGATGGCGATTGCACAGAGGAGCGTCTGTCAGGGCCATCAGAAGTAGGGTACAGACAGCGAGGTGAATAACAGCAAGCGTCAGCGTATGGGCGAGGAGCAGGGAATGAACTCCAGTATGGCGGCATCCAGGGGGTGAGGCAGTGGCGGGATACGTGACCCAACTCGGCAGTGGAAGCAGATCGGTTTATCGTCTGGGGTTCGCAATTAAGCAGGATTGCGTGGTCTGAGAGCGAAATACTGGTCATTGCAGGTTGTGGACATAGGAATGGTGCCG
>NC_051154.1:216732679-216897550 GCF_013339745.2 Dermacentor silvarum
GTAGGTCACGAAAAGAGCCGCCTACGTTCTTGGTGCTCTCATGATCGTTTCGTTAACTTGGTAGGATCCGCGCACAACTGCTTCGCATAACAACGATCCCACAGGGCGTGGGATCTGCCGGTTTGTTTTTTCTCTTTCCTGAAACCAGGAGCCTGCAGCCCAGCCGGACGTCGCGGTTACGTGTCGTAGAAGTTTCTCTCGTGAACACTTTGAAAGACATACTGCCTTTCCGCAGCCATATGCAATTCAAGTTGCTTTCACTTACTTCTCCCCGCTTCACGCCGTCCACTGCGTCGTTTGCTTGTATGTTTTCGCTCACGCATTTCGGCGCATTCATTCTTCCTTCCCCGAGCCCCCATCTCTCGTGCGACACGTTGTCCCTAACTTTCCTCGTTTGTTTACGCTACGACCATCTTGTCGCTGCCACAAACTGACGACGGCGCACTACAAGCTTCCACATTGTTTCGTTAACTTAATCAGCGAGACTTTCCAGCCCTCCCGTTGTTTTCCGACGCTTCTCTTCGACAATTTTTTTTCTTTACTTCATTTTCCCACCTCGGCGTCGTGGCAGCAGCACTGTGCGCCATCGTCACCGCAAGCGCGTGCGTCGTTGATGCCAGCACGCGTCGCGCGTTTTGCGCTCCCCTGAACAGCGGACCGTCGCACGGAGCGGCGGAGGGCTGTAAACCACAGGGAGAAGAAAAGGAAAACACACAGACCAGATACCTGGGGTTCTTTAACGTGCACCCAATGCACGGTACATTCGAAATTGTGACTCCTATCGAAATGCGACCACCGCGGGCCGGGATTCGATCCCGCGCCTTCGGGCTTAGCAGCGCAACACCAAAACCACTACACCACCACGGCTGGCATTAAACAAACATTTCACGGCTTCCACACGGAAACCTTGTTCAATGAACTAAACGGCCGGATTCGTTAATCATTTCAAGCATCTTCTGGGGGCAAACGGGAGTTTACAGTCGTTATGAATCAGCCACTTTCTGTTGTTATCTGAACTGTGGAATACTCTAGATAATGCCGTTGCATCCACTTCCTTTCTCTGGCAGTAACTGCTGAAACATCTTTGAACCCTCTTTAACCCCACCACGCTGGTCGACAATCTGCTTTTGTTCTTGTTTTATTGTAATGTGGCATAGCCATATCTCGTAATTTCTCCTAGTCGGCGGACCAATTTGACTCTAGCTCAGCGCTGCTTTAACCCATTCTGTATACGAAGCAGTACGAAAATATGAAAACGTACGAGTCCAGCTCAAACGAACTTGCCAACCGGATATAAAACAAAGATGCGCTGGTACGTGCTGTGCACAATAAGAGGTAAGCGAGGAGAGTAAACATTTATTTATTAAGCCATGAGCCACTTAACGTGAAATAATGCGACGGTATACGTTCACGGACAGCGTATGCAGGAAGCACAGCTGCTAGAGGACTGAGTACCACCGTGTTCTCGTGTTTACAAGGGCGCAGTACCAGGCACCACCACCATAAGGAGGCATTGCCATCAGCTTTAGTACACGTAGATCCGCCGTGGCGGGTCAGTGGATATATGACATTCTGCTGCTGATCACGAGGTCGCGTGTTTGATTCCCAGTCGCGCAGGCCACATTTCGGTGGAGGCGAAATGAAAAACGCTCGTTTGATCTAGGTGCACGTCTCAAAAAAAAAACAAGAAAAAAAAAACAAGCTCCCACATACGGTGCATCTCATAGCGAAAGTGCTGCTTTGGGATGTTAAACGCCACGACTCAACCAGTAAGTATAAGCAGACTGTACTGGTTCTCGTTGAGTGGCAAGTGAGCGTGAGCTTGTAGAAATAGCAGGCTAATGCGTGAAACTGCTGACGTCTCCTCTCTCTAAATATAAGCTTAATACTCCTTTATCAAGATTACAAGAGTTTTCTTACAAGAATAATGCTGTTGAAAGCAGCTTATTACGAAGAACATATTAAGCGCATGCGTGCTCACCTTGCCGACACCTTGCGTCGCGGCTTGCTTTGTGTTCGGCTTCTTGAGACGCTTGTGAATATTTAAAGACTATTTAAATTATATTTAAGGCACACCACTTAAAGTCCCATTAGCGCAACTGTGTTATAGGCAGGGACGGCTCACTGGATGGCCAATATAGGCATTGCGTCTAGAGGCAATCCAAACGGCGCTTACGTTGTTTCCATCAAGTAAGCGTGTGGGCACGTGTAAATGCATCTGCAGACGCGCAGAAAATCGAAATCCGCCTCGAAGGAAGTGCAGCTATTTTCAGCCTTCATGTCGGTACAGAAAACTAGGTAGTGATGATATTCTTTCGGGCAGCACACACACACACACACACACACACACACACACACACACACACACACACACACACACACACACACACACACACACACACACACACACACACACACACACACACACACACACACACACACACACACACACACACACACACACACACTTCTTCTTTCTGGGGTTTTACGTGCCAAAACCAGTTCTGATTATGAGGCACGCCGTAGTGGAGGGCTCCGGGTTAATTTTGACCACCTGGGGTTCTTTAACGTGCACTACAACGCAAGCACACGGGCGTTTTTTGCATTTCGCCTCCATCGAAATGCGGCCGCCGCGGCCGGGATTCGATCCCGCGATCTCGTGCTCAGCAGCGCAACGCCTTAGCTGACTGAGCCACCCCGGCGGGTACACACACACACACACACACACACACACACACACACACACACACACACACACACACACACACACACACACACACACATACACACACACACACACACACACACACACACACACACACACACACACACACACACACACACACACACACACACACACACACACACACACACACACACACACACACACACACACACACACACACACACACACACACACACACACACACACACACACACACACACCACACACACACACACACACACACACACACACACACACACACACACACACACACACACACACACACACACACACACACACACACACACACACACACTTGCGTGTGCGTTGCTGCGGTCTCGCGGAGGATCAGAAACGCCCTTTATTTACGATGAAAAGGCTTTTCTACGCGATGTCGAATGTTTTTTTTTCTCTCTCTCTCTGTTCTGCCCAGCGTTAGCGATTTTTTCTTAAGTTAGATGATTGCTCTGTTCGGGAAAGCAGCAGATAAAGCAGGGCACGCGGCTGATCCCGCGTGCCCGCTGGATCAGCCGTCGCTGCTCTTGCGGTCTGAGCTGGTCAGCGCAGTCTCCCAGAGGAAGGTGAAGGTGAAGGAATAGGGGAGTAGCCAGTAGGATGTGAGCACTCCCAGGTTCAATGATCTACTGTGGGCATAGGGACCTTATACGTATCTGGTTGAATCTTGTTTACCAGACGGGTGCGATGCTGAAAACAGCTTTTTGCTGCTGTGCTGCTGCTGTCTTGCCGTATAGCTCACACCTCCGGCGTCACTTAACGAATTGACTTATATGTAGCCGCATCCGTACTACCCCTGGATATGTAGTGGCTGTTGGCTCTGTTCTGTACTTAATTATGCAATGAAAGAATAAACAGAGCCTAAACATCTTCAGTGCAACAAATATACGCCTTCAAACGCATAATTCCTTTATTAAAGCGGAGGTTCTTTAGCACTTCTTTCCGGAGGTTTCGTGCGTCTTCTCGATCGGCTTCTTGTCGATTAAAGTGGGCCGGTCCTGGAGCTATTGCAATAGTAAACTGGGCTGACCCCGGAGATGGCGTGATGAAAGTGGGCCGATCCGTGCGTAATCCACGGTCGTGTACGTCACGTGGGTCACGTGATGGGTGATTCTGCGTCTTGTTGATTTACCTGGCAGGCACGTAATCACCATGCTGCAAAACGCGTCGCAGAAGATGAACAGTTGCATAGCCTTTAATTACCCACTTGAAGAAATCTTCGCTTCACATAGATTCCAAAATGTACAGTGCCGTCCACGGCTGTGTAGAGCGCGCGAACGGCTGTGGATGGATGGATGGATGGATGGATGGATGCTATGAGCGTCCCCTTTGAAACGGGGTGGTGGGTTGCGGCACCAAACTCCTTTTATTATTTTGCCTAATGTCCTACCTTTCTTTTTGAGAAACACACGAATACAAAGAATTCCAGGCATCAACCTTTTTGAAACCATTACTGGGAACTCTGTTTCTGTACGTCTCCGTTGTTTGTGGTCTCCATACTTTTCTGCCACCAAACCTCCAACCGCCTCTTACTAATCTCTACAGCTGACATGTTTACTTTGCCCGTGCTATTTCTGAACACAAGGACTTCAAGGAGGTCAGAGGAGCCTAGACTTGCAGCTGGGTAGATTTCTTCACATTCCAATAAAACATGTTTCACCGTTTCTCTAGCTTTACCACAGCAAGCACATGCGGCTTCGTCCTTGGTGTACTTCGCTTTGTAATTGCGCGTTCTAAGGCATCCTGATCTCGCTTCGAAAAGTAAGGAGCTTTCCTTTGAGTTTTCATAAATTCTTTCTTTCCTGATTTCCTTTTTTCCTTTGAGGTAGTTAGTCATAGCAGGTTTCTTTTCCATTGCCGCCACCTATAACCTTGTCTCAGCCTCTCTCACTTTGCGTTTGGCGTTCTTTGTTGCCATGTTGCTGGCCATACCGGTCGCATATTTGCTGGTAAGCTTCCTAGTTCTTTTCCTCCACTGTGAGTCAATGTTTTGCCTGTACAAATACCCTGAATACTCTTGCACCCCATCTACTTTCTTTAATTTTCCTCAGTCGTTTTTCAAAATCAATTTTACTCTGAGCCTCCCTTGCCTCAAAATTTGTCCAGCTCATATCACCCTGCACAGCTTCATTAGTAGTCTTACCGTGGGCGCCCAACGCGAGGCGTCCCACTGACCTTTGGTTGCCATCGAGTCCTGATTGTACTCCTGACTTCAAGCAAACAACCGCATTTCCAAATGTAAGCCCTGGAACCATTACACCTTTTCACATATACTCCGGAACACCTCGTACCTATTGTATCCCCATAGCGCCCTGTGTTTCATTATGACCGCCTTTCTCTTCCCTTTTGCTGTTGTTGTTTTGTCCTGTGTCTCCAGATATCTATCTCCTTCGTTTATACATATACCAAGGTATTAGTATTATTTTACCTGAGATATTTCCTGGCTCTGAATCAACACTGTCTGTTCACTGTTTTCATTGAATACCATAAAACCTAATTTTTTAACGCCAAATTTTAATCCTAACTTCTCACATATTCTTCGCCACAGATATCAGCCAGAGGTTGCATATCACTTTGCTTGTTAGCAAGCAACACAATGTCGTCCGCATAAAATAAACCTGGAAGCTGCTGCTCAACTGTTGTGCCGGCTTGTTTGTATGAGAGGTTAAACCCGACATTGATTCCTTCTAGCGCTCTTTCCATCCTTACCACGTACATCATAAACAGCAGCGGGGATAAAGGGCAGCCCTGTCTCAGTCCCTTATTGATATCAACTTTATCCTCGCTCGTCATCCCTTCCCATTCAACGCAAACAGTATTTTCTCGGTAAATCTTCCTCAATAGTTGTATACAGTCGTTGCCTACACCTTCCTCTTCTAGAATATTCCACAAAATGCTGCGATCTACGTTGTCATACGCTCCGTTAATGTCTAGAAAAGTCACATATAGTGGTCTCCTTTCTTTTCTGGACATTTCAATACACTGAGTAAGGACAAATAAGTTATCATCGAGCAGCCTACCGATTCCGAAACCATTCTGAAGTTCTCCCAATATGCCATTATTCTGTGCCCATGCTTGCAGCTTCAATTTAATCACCTGCATTGCTAACCTGTATATTACCGATGTAATGGTCAGCGGTCGATAAGAGTGAATTTGATCTATTTCCCCCTTACCTTTATAAATTAATTTCATCCTACTTTGTCTCCAACTGTCTGGTATTCGCCTATGCTGTAAGCATTTTGCTACTGCTTTCAACAGAGCTTCCTTACTTTTTGGTCCTAGCTCATTAATCAGTCTAACGGGAACCTCGTCTAAACCTGGAGCTGTGCGCTTAGGAATTTTCTCTTCAGCTTTCTTCCAGTTGAAATTACTCAGCACCAATTCCTTTTCCGTCTGGTTTTCGTTCATTCTCTTTTTCTCCTCAGAAACCACCTCGCCATTGCCCTGAAATGATTCGGCTGTTATTTTTCGAACATACTTTAATGCCGCGTCCCATTTCAGTTTATTTCCATCTTCGTCAAGGATATGTCGCTGTACTGTTCCAAATTTCCTGCTTAATACGTTAATGTGGTTCCAAAATGTTCTAGGTGCGGCTTTTTTTTTTTTTTTTTTTTTTCACGCGTATTTCTGACAACCAACGTTCACTTTCACCTTTCCTTGCTCTGAGGGGCGACACCTGGCGGTGGCTGCCAGGTCCGAAATTGCGTGCCCTGGAGCATGCGCGGCCTCATAAACATGCAAACTTGGGCGTGTTTCATGTAACCAGAGGTGATGCTCGTGAACGCCTTTGTTATGTCGGACAGTCAGTGATCGCACTTCATTTGTTGCGAAAGGCTGGCGCGTGTTATCAGCCCACACGTTTCATTCTATGGCAATTGTGGTGCCGCAAGTGCCCTCAGGCCGAGCGCAGATTTGGGTAAACAAAGGCGCTTTTCAGCTTGGCCACTCGTCAAAAGCAGTTCTACATGTCTATTAGGCCGCGCATGCTCCTGGGCACACTATCTCGAACCCAGCAACTGCCGCCAGCTGTCGCCCGGCCGAGCAACGCCCGCTGCTCGCGCACTCTACGCAGCAGTGGAACGGCACTGTAAGTTGCATCTCCACAACTTCTTTTGCTTTGTAAAAGAGGCGTGGGTTGTCTTGTGTAAAGACAGCTTTTTGTATTTGACGCAGAAACTCCCAAAAGCTTCAATTTTTAAAGCGAAGCTTTTATTCCCTACCATCCCATGGTTTGGCTTGGGTCGGTCGGCAGTCAGTCAGTCGGTCGGTCGTTGGTCGAGTACCACCACGAGTAGATTCAACCTCACACACGCACGCACGCAGGCACGCACGCACGCGCGCGCACGCACGCACGCACGCACGCACGCACGCACGCACGCACGCACACACACACACACACACACACACACACACGCACACACGCACACACGCACGCACGCACACACGCACACACACACACGCACACACGCACGCACGCACGCACACACACACACACAGACACACACACAAACAAACAAAACAAACAAAACAAAAAACAACAAAAACTCACCGATGATTGCGATACTCCCTAATGCGAAATTTGACCACAGCTCCATACGTCTTTTCATTTCGCGATATGTTGGCTGGCGCGAACAATCTGTCTCGCGCGGCACGTTGTCCTGTACATCGCGTATCAGTTCTCTTGAAGGTCAGCTGAATTCGATCATCATCATCATCATCATCATCATCATCATCATCATCATCATCATCATCATCATCAGCCTATATTTTATGTCCACTGCAGGACGAATTCGATAGTATGTGTATAAATGCGCTTCGCCCAGTCGCCGGCGTGGCATGATGGAGAGAATTAATCACTACCGCTAAACATGCATATTTCTAACGTTGATTCTGCGTGAAATATCGAAGGCCTCTGAAGAAAACCTCCAGCAATTTTGTTGCACGAGGCTTTAAAAAAGTATGTGTTCCTCCAGCAACATCGAATACGCCGAGGCTGTTGCAAAGTCACGCCATGTAGCAGCCGTTTCCAGTAATTCAAAGTGTTAGAACTTGCCATCACATTTTGCGGCGAAGCTACTAATACTACTAAAATCAGTAGAGGTATGCCAATAGTAGTTTCGAGACCGAGTCGAATACGACTTGAATATACCAGAAGCGAAACCAATCGAATACGAATCGGATAGTGCCAGAAGCTAATCGAACCGAATATCGAATATTTTTCGAATAGTTTGAGAATAATCTACAGCCTCCTCGCCATTTGTGAAACAATTTTCAAATCCTGGTGTTCACAATCACACCAATGGAAAGTTTCTGTAACAACACTGCACCTTATAAAGCAGTCCTTGTTAAAAGCCCAAACGGAGCATTAGGCATGACTAAACAGTTTGTTCGCAAAATCAGGGCTCTTCGGAGCATACCGGGACATGCATTATCATATAAAGTTTGGAAAGGCAGCCTTGTTGGCCATTTATCATCTGTTATACCTTCGCGATCACGTCATAAATGTGTACAGTCTGCGGCAATGGTAGAGTGAAAAAAAGGTACTTTTTCTCTAGCTCGAATGGTCGCTGCAGCTGGTGCCACTATTGTATCAAGTATGTTGCACTGAAGCGTATTCGTATTTAATTAGATGAGAGGACACCGGTGTTGCAGCTATATATAGTACCAATCGATAGTCACCGCCGAATGACTTTGTCTAAACAACATTTTATTGCGAGTGATCTTGTTCAACAGGAAACGTCTGGCTGTCAGAGCGACGCAGGCTCTAGTGCGCTATGCCCATTGTGGATGAGATGAAAGTTATCGCATTTTTGCTTCAATCTGATGTCGGATTATGTACAGTCGGCGATGTCACGAGAGGTGGAATAAATATTATGTGTAAACGTTAGCCGACGACAGAGTTGTCCAAGGTGGGTGGCGTGCACGAACGAATGCATCCGCACCGCTTGCAAGACAAGTAAAAGTTGCTTCTAAATTAAACGCTGTAGTAACACGGGGGACATTGCATATCATTGCAAAGCAAAATTGTAATTATCTGGGTGAATATCGCGTGAGCCACAAGACGTTATCCATGTGTTGCTATTAGCAAATAACGGCCACCCAGAAGTTCCAGACGGTTGCTTTAAGAGGACCAACACAGTTATCGAAAGGAAACGCTGAGGGAATACAGTGAGCGCTTTACAGAACACACTGGATGAGCTACACGGATGCCAATTAGTCAGAGGAGTTCCATAAACATTTAGTAGGGAAAAATTATCAAAATCGCGCACTGATTGGATTGCTCTGCACGGACCACGGAATACTATAAGGACAGCCGCATAAACACTAAAGGCCGTAAAGGAATGAAATAGTGCCGAAAAATAATATGGGTGACAGGTGGAGATATAGAGCGAGAAAGGAGCTGAAAACTTACTTGCGGTAAGGAGTAAGAGAGATCGGCCCGAGGTTCTTACCTCGGGCCGATCCTCTAGCCGGCTGCTGTGCTCAAAGGGAAAGGGAAGATGAGAAAGAGGGGCAACAAGGAGTTAACGATTAAGACAGGCCGCGAACAAATTCGTACCCAGAGAGCCCGCTCAACAGAGACATTCCTTAATGGGCGCTGGAAATGTTGGCCTGGACATACGCCTAGCACGCTACTTCAAACAGCAATGGTATGCATGAAATGGCACACTCCGATATTGCGTAGCATTTACTGGCAAAGTGAAGAACCCTACGTGTAAAAAAATAATGCAGGCACAAGAAATTAGGAAAGCGCCTGCCAAGAACGCCTTATAAATGGCGAAATCAAAAACTATCGCCCTAATTCATAAAATGAACATATTGAACCGTGGCGGCTACATTCCCATGGAAGGGAAGTGCATGGAGACTAGTGTGCCAAGCATTGAGTGCGCTTTAAGGATCACTCGTGGTCGAAATTAATCACGCCATTATACGGATCCATTCTCGACTGTGAGGCGTCTCTCATAACCCCTGTGTTGCTTTGGATGATTAAACCCCAGGAGCTGAAATTTATCGCAGGTATACAGTTCTATCACTCATAGGGGTCGATGTGGGCACTGACAGTTGCCTTAGATTATATAAAACGTTTAATTAAATGCGTTAATCATACCATGGTGCACTCGGTGGCGGTGGCGGAGGATGACGAAGAGGAGGAAGGATCACGTGTGTATTTTGCATCCCTGGAATGGAATAGAGGAGAGCTTTAGCCTGCTATCACAATGTGTAACCATTTAAGGAACAACGGAAAAGCTGAGACACACACGCGAGCGTCAGCCTTACGACGCTCAGTTCAACTTGCGCGCACAGAACTATAACTGTCATGACTATTTTCTACTTACTAGGTGGTGCAAAGGTGTTTGGAAGAATTATTACAGTCTAGTGGCCCACCGTTTCGTTCAGAACACTCGTGCGAGAACACTCATGCAACGCAGCAACGTCTTTAACGCGTTGTGTATGAACAAAACTTGATCAGATGTCACTACCGGCGCTGCTACTGCTGTCTACGTATTCGGTGTTCCGGTATTCTGCAAACGGTGACCGTGACGGACAGGCTATACTCAATAATGTCCAGAGGGCGTGGCTTGGCACTGCCATCTTTGTCGGGAAAGTGTGACAGCTTTGCGGGGATTTGATCGCTCATTCTGCAAAGTCGTATTAAATTTGGAAGTGTTTTCTCTTATTTTTATGTTTTCTAAAGCAACTTCAGATTCGTCCACGTGTCCTTACTATATAAAAGAATTAAGAATAAAATTACCAAATTATTCAAGAATACAGTCTTGTCTTCCTTAGAGAGAGAGAAAGCAAGAAAAATAAAGTCAGGGAGGTCAAGCAGACGAGCGTCCGGTTTGTTACCCTACACTGGTGGAAATAAAAAGGGGAAATTTATATATA
Organism: Dermacentor silvarum; assembly: GCF_013339745.2. Taxonomy (NCBI): domain Eukaryota; kingdom Metazoa; phylum Arthropoda; class Arachnida; order Ixodida; family Ixodidae; genus Dermacentor; species Dermacentor silvarum. Next base: position 216,743,310 of record NC_051154.1, read on the forward strand.
GAAAAAAGAGGGGGACAGTTAGCACTGCGCGTACGATGGAAGATTGCACATGCAGGAAAACTATAAAAAGCTCACTCAAGCCACTGGACTTCAAGAACTGCGCTAGGGCGCGGATATGTCTTTCTTCTTTTTTTCTTTTTTTTTTTTTTTTTTTTTGCACCAGCGACGGATGTGGCCACGGTTTCAGTATTTTTGACTGAGAAAATGGTCTGGAGGGCCGCCAGTTTAAGTTATCTGGAACGAGGCGCTAGATCTCGTGGCGCAGACCAGTGCACAACAGCTTCTCGCTGGTTTCCTCAGACCTACAGGAGTAGTGTGTCGGACCATCGGCCATTAAATTACGGTTTCATAAGTACTCGCAAACGCCATTCCCCTCAGCCACTAACAGTACAGCCATATTGCTTCCCAGCGAGAGAGGCTATTTGACACTTGTATCTGTAGCGAAGTGTTCAAGTTACGCGACCGGAAATTGGAGACACTCGGAGAATTCTAGAAAGCTCGTGTCTTAGAGCGAGCAAGTAAAACAAAGTTCTTTCAGGGCGTTATATATTTCGGTCAGCTGGTGCGTAACTTTGTGTGTGGGTGCAAAACACAAAGACGGGACATTGGCAAACAGAACAACAACGCGTTGTAATGTCGCACTTGCTGTGAGTTAATTGCGCCATGCACACGGCAAATAGTTGCCCTCACAGTCATATTTGATATCCCCTGGCTTCTGAGAATGCGCAGCACCATGTACCAAGGCAGCGATTACTTACGCACTTGATGGCCTTGCTCTGGAAATGACTTGCAAATACACTGTAAATCAGTGCTTGTTGTTTTGACATTTTCATACAGAAGAGTGACAGATTCCAACATATCTATTGTGTGCATGTGTACGAGCTAAATTCACATGCTGTTTTGCGCTGCCGCTGACACTGTCTTATCCCTATCGACTCAATTAGCACTGTGCTGTCTTATATATCGCTCGAGGTCGTCATGATATCAGTGTCACTTCAAGGCGCCAAAACCTAAAAGAATTAAATTTCGCGAAAGAAATCCTTACACTATACGGGCACAAATTTGCTATAAAATCTGTATTGAATTTTAGCCGTTGATCACGTCATGCTACGGGGACGCGTTTGGAGGATCGGTGCTCGTCGAGCCCCAGAGCTTTGCGTGTCCAGTTCCCCTTACCACGTTAAGGTCGTCACCTGGACTACCATGTGGCCATGCAGAACATCATCTGTTTTCGTTAATACTCGACGCGGTAGTTCAACAGCTGTGCTGCTCTATATTGCTGTGCGCAAGGTTATCATTCGATTCCCGGCCACGGCGGCCACATCCTCAGGCGGTCGTTATGCAAAAACACCCGTGTACTTGACATAGGTGCGCGTAATAAAACCTCACGTGCTCGATATTTGTCTGAAGTCCTCCACTACAGCGTCGCTCGTAGCTTCAGGTTAGCTGTGGAGCGTAAAACGCCATTGATTACAAATTTCCCGTGAACCATATCACGCTATCTTATCCTGCGGCTACCGTTCGCCGCGAGCCGTACAATCGATCTGCTCGGTGTTTCACACAATGGACTGGGCATCCACTCCTGGACGGCGAAACGTATAGAACCCTGCTGTATCGGCTCCTCGGCGTTTGCACCTTCTCGGGTGCATGGGGCGAAGAGAAAGCAACGGAGAAGGAGGGGGGAATGGGGGTGGAAGTGGGGGCTGCGTTAGAAGCCGCGTTGGTGGTGCTGCCGCTGCCAGGTAATCTGGACTGAGTGCTCGTTCAGGGCTCCGCTAATGGATGGAAGTGCCACGGGAGCGAGACTTATCGTTGCTGCCCCAATGGTTCTCACGCGAGGGCCAAACGCTTGCTGCTGCTGCCGCCGCCGCCGCCGCTTGGAGCTGCGCGCGTGCGTCTGTGTCCCTCGCATACACACACGTGGCGCTTCAGTCGCCGCCGTTCTCGAAGGCTTATGTGCGCGTGTATAACGCGTCCCTCCCTCTCTTTGGCCCCCCCCCTCTGCCGTACACAACGTTTGCTCAGGCGGCAAAGCTTCCGTCGAGCTGCGCTGCTTCCTCCAGAAAATGGAAGAACTTTCCGCAAGAAAGTGGTGTTGCGATTCTCTGCTGTTTTACGAGGACACCTTTAGGCACTCGGTCCATGGGGGAAATGTGGTGGATGTAGCGCACACGGCATCTAAGATCTCCCGCTGAACGAACACACCTTTAAAAATGGATTTCGCGACGGTGCTACAGCGGCATCATGAGATGAGCAAAAGCGATATATAACGGTGCGTGAAATTTGTTAGACTGAAGTGATTCCTGAATACAAACCGATATCCGGTGTATCCCTGCAGATGGAGGTGGATCTGGGTCAAGGTCTGAAGTCGCTGACTGGCTCTCTGTGACATCCAGTAGCGTGACGTTCCAGTTGTGTAGTGTGCCTTGATCAATTGCATTTGTAATGAGCCCTATAAACACTGCACTGTCATCGCGCTCAATTCATCGCGAAGTTACATCGAACATCTGTTGCAGTATAGTGCAACCCTTATTTCACCTAATAAGGTTTCGCTTAGACGCGCAATGCATTCTTTTTCGAAGCAATAATAATAAAAGTGATTCATCTTTTACTCATTTCAACTTGCCGGGACTCTTAAACATGTTCCAAAATCTTGATACTGCAGTCCCGATTCGAACGCTTTGGCGGAATCTAGATTATCCTCCGTGCTCTGTCGTAAGACCATAAGGGTGGCCTGAACATCGGTTTCGATTTGGCGAGTCTCACGGTCCCTCAGCGTCACAAGAACGCTGATTCCGTGTCCGTACTGTTCCCTCTCCAATTCCCTTACGCTTCCGACCCCCTGATTTTCACCCCTAGTGCAGCGCGCAGCAAACCAGGGGCCGAATACACTAAGCATTTCGTTCGTAAGTGTCCTTCGCCATTGGCCGGCTTCCTTCGCTAATAGTATATCCAGCATCAGCACTGGCTGGCACGTTTTTTCACGATCAATTCTAGCGCAACAACGTTCCGTGAATGCACAGACCCAGATGCTCATATCGTGTCAACATCCCTGTCTTTGCTCTTGTGTCGCTCCCCCTCTCCTTGCGCCCTCACTCTACGTCAAACAGGGAATGAGAGTGAAGTCGCCGAGGACCATTGGCTTTCGGCATCCCCATTGAAATACCCGCAGCTGGAGCTGGGATTCTGTCTCGTGACCTCGTGCTCACATTGAAAATGAAGAAGAGACGGTTAGACGTTGGATGTAGTCTGACTAAGGTCGGACCAATACCTCGTGTCTTTGTAGCAGATAACCATGTTTCAAAGGGACACTACACAGAAAAATTATTTGTGTTCTTCTAGTAAATCGCTTTTCCACAATACCGAAAAAGTCCCTCTCACTATGACAAGAGACTTGGTAAGCCAGAAAAGGCAGAAAAACGAAAGACTGCATCCCGCCCCAGCTCGTCGTGACGTCATGAATTTCGACGTGTTTCTTGCGCAGGATGGCTGAGAGCGCTGTTAGCTGAAGAAAACGAGTAACAGCGCAAACAACGGGACGTGACTTAGACAGACGAAGCGATTCGTCTGTCTCAGTCAAGCCCCGTTGTTTGAGCTGTTGCTCGTTTTCTTCATACATGTACCAACCGGCTCAAGTTAGCACCTTATCGCTGTTAGCTGCCTGTGAGGAGACGCATAAAAACGCAGAGCGCCTTGTTCTAGATTGCGAAAAAGATACTCACCGTAACTACTCCCCTGAAAGGGTGTTGTTACACGTAACTTGGGCCAAACTTAAAAAATATGCAAATGCTACGTAGCTGGACCGAACCAAGGACGTAATGTTGTTTGCTATCGCTTGGAGATACTCACATTACTTTTTGCATTCCGCCTAATTAGATAATTAGTCTTAAATAATTAATCAACTTCTCCATTATTATAATTAGATGAAAAGTGTCTAGCAAGAAATTGTAGAGCAACATGAGAAACTCCCGATACAGATTTCTGCTGCTCAATACGTCCTACATAAAAGTGTTTTTCCGAGCCTGAAAGAAGCCCGCAAATACACGCAAAACTGCCGCGCGACTGGCCGCTCTAGTCACTTTGCATGTATTCGCGGGCATCTTTCACGCTCAGAAAAACAATATTATGTGGCACGTATTGAGCAATAGAAAGCTGCATCGGGGGTTTCTCATGTTACTCTACAATTTGTTGCTAGACACTTTTCATCTAATTATAATAATGGAGAACTTGATTTACTGGAGAAGTTACTTATAACTAATTATCCAATTAGGCGGAATGCAAAAAGTAATCTGAGTATCTCCAAGCGATGTCAAACAACATTACCTTGGTTCGGTTCAGCTACGTAGCATTTGCATATTTTTAAAGTTTGGCCCAAGTTACGTGAAACATCCTGTAGACGTACTGGATAGTAAAATAATCAGGGCTACATGGCCAACAGAAAGATCGTGAACGAGTGCTTCACTTGTAATAACAGTTTCTTGAAGAACCCGCAATCTCATAAAATTGTTACACATCTCTGCATATAGTTCCAAGTGCGTCAATTTAATCAGACAAGCATGCATATCACATGTTTACACAAGTACCTTTGCAATGTCGTCAGTAATTTGTTCGACGTGAAGTGCTGTCAATGATTCATGACGATACTGCGCGTGGCTAGTTTTCATGAGTCTCGGCGCCTGGCCACAACTACAACGTGTTGCAGCGGGTCACTAAGGCAAAACCTCAGAGTGCCCAATTCAGGACAAAGCCATTTGTACCTGGAAAGCGCACGACATGTAATGCCCACAGGACTGAAAATATGCAATAAACACTTAATGAAATATTGACAGCAAGAGACAATTACAACTCAAATTAGTACAGTACTAGCACACCAAGTATAGTTATGGCATCATGCGAGTATACGCATGGGGTACAGTCAACGCAACAACAGTTTACCGTTGACTGGCGGCAGGCGAGGCGATCAGGTAAGCGGCGCTGATCTCACGCTGATCTCAATTAGTGATGGGGTTGAGCGGCGAGTCGGCGATGGCTGGAGCTCTGTTGTGTACAGCCAGCTGAGGATAAACAGGCGCAGCAGCGGATCCCTTAAGTAGGAATCATCAGGCGAGCGGGACGTCCTGGCCTGGCAGCTCTGTACGTAAGCTCGGGCCCGTAGCCGGACCACTCACGTTCTGCTAACGGGTGCAGGCGTCGACAGGTCTCGCGGTAAAATTCCGTGCCCTGGCGAACAGGCTGACAGGTTGCTCAGGTCGGAAGAAGCCCTGGTGGCTCGGGTCCGGAACCCACGTCTTCAGCTCCCGATCCAGTGGCTGACCTTCTCCCTGCGTCAGTTCCTGGAACTCCGCCGCATTGTACCAACGCGCTTCGTCGCTTTATTCTTTTCCCTGGCTTCGCGGTTCCACAAGGTTGGTCGTCATCGAAGTTTCGTGTTTCTCCTGGATTGGTTAGTTTGAGCGCCGTAGATCCTGCGATTGGCGCCTGTTTCTTTTAATTCTTCCTTACGCTACTTGCCCTGGTGCTTGGCTTTTAGGCGTCCTCTTTTGCCAAGCACTGCACTCACGTGCGCGTGTGCAGTCTTGGTTATCCACTAAGTTTACTTCTTTCCAAACACTGCACTCGGTCTGGCGCACATCACTCATCACAGTTCCGCAAATACGGATATGAAACGACCAACCGGTCCAGTACGGCGTCGCCAAAGAGTACCAAAAATTGGCTCTTTGGCTCCAAAATCGCTGCTCTGACTATAACAAGCGTCCGCCATACAGTAGACAAGATCGTGCACCCTGTTCGCAGCGTCTACGAGTTCTTCATTGTCGGAACTTCGCGAATCACTCGCCCGCAATCACCAAAGCAAGAGTCGTCGTAGACCATGTCTATGGGCTAGTCCATCATCATCAGCCTATTTTTTTATGTCCACTGCGATCTCCAATTGCCCCTGTCTTGCGCTAGCTAATTCCAACTTGCGCCTGAAGATTTCCTAACTTCATCACCCCACCTAGTTTTCTGCTGTATTAGACTGCGCTTCCCTTCTCTTATTACCCACTCTGTAACTCGAATGGTCCACCGGTTATCCATCTTACGCATTACATGGCCTGCACAGTTACATTTTTTCTCTTAATGTTCATTGCAATATCGGCTATTCCAGTTCGTTCTCCGATCCACACGTCGTTAGGCCTAACACTTTTCGTTCAATCGCTCTTTGTGCGGTCCTTAACTTGTTCTCGAGCTTCTTTGTTAACCTCCAAGTTTCTGCCCCATATGTTCGCACCAGTAGAATGCAATAATTGTACACTTTTCGCTTCAAAGACAGTGGTATAATTCCTCCCAGTCAGGATTTAGCAATGCCTGGCGTATGCACTACAACCCAATTTTATTCTTGTGTAAATTTCCTTCTCATGATCAGGGTCCGCTGTGAGTAACTGACCTAGATAAACGCAGTCCTGTACAGACTCTAGATGCTGACCACCGATCCTGAATTCTTGTTCAGGTCCAGGCTATTGAATATTATATTTGTCTTCTGCATGTTAATCTTCAACCCCACTCTTACACTTCCACGATTAAGGTCCTCAATCAGGCGAGTCCATAACAAGGTGTAAGTTAGCCAAGTTGGCGCTCTCATCCCTATTTGTTTTACTGCGACAGCAGTTAAGTGCTCGAAGCTGTGTTTGCTGTGTCTGTCCATCGAATTACCGCCTTGTAAGAACAGTTCTCCTTATGCCCAACTTCACCATTGCCGTAGGAGTAAGAAAAATCAGAACTTCGCCCACCATCAACGTTTTGATTCGAACTCATGCACCTGCGGCGATGTGCAGTTAGGAGCTGGACATGCTAACCATGCACTTAACTATAGGGCAACTTGGGCGCTCGGTAATTTGTACAGGGTTTGCTTCCCGCACAGACTCTTGAGTGCATGATACCATTAGCGCAAGTATTTCGGAGGCAAGAACAGGCAGTATCGTAGAGATCGAGCGAGCGAGCTAGAGAGAGAGAGAGAAATTAGATTCGAAAGTAGGGTAGATTGACCGGCAAAAAGACATGCAGTTTTCTACCCTGCGCTAAGGAACGTGTAAGACGAGACAGAAAGATTAAAAAAAACGAAAAGACGCGGTTAAAGAGAGATAGGAACACACACACACACACACACACACGCACGCACGCCCACACGCACGCACGCACACATACTTTAAAAACTCGGTAGTGTCTGAGTCGCTGAACAAGGTCGCTTGACGGAGGAACGTAACTAATGCCTTCGTCGACATCTGGTGTTAAGACCGTATAAACTGGTATTCCCAGATCGTCTCCTCAAAAAGCGGTCGATTGTTGAGGCGTGCGGTTACTGCCGCGAGCTACTGCCTCAAAATGCTGAGAGTGACAGAAGAAATGCTCGATGGTTCCCTCGCTGCCGCAATCGTCAAAATTGCACTGCCGGCCAATCCGATGTGGCACGCAAAAGTATTTGTAAAAGATACACCGAGGCAAACAGTCGACACATAACAGTTGTCTCAAGAAGGAGAGAAAATTTAATGAGATAAAGTTGGGGAGGTAGGCCTGAGAGATGTTACTCTAGGCTACTACTGCGCAGTGGGGAAAGGGTTCGTAGGAACAACAGCCTTTTTAATTCGAAATAGACCAAGTGAGGTGCGGCGTCGGATAGATGGGTGCAGGCATTGCAGACGGCTATGCCAGAAACTTAGTGGTGGCGTAGAGCAGAGGTAGAACACCGGGCTTCTAATCTGAAGGTCGTAAGTTCGAATCCGCGTCCAGGCCACTACATTTTCAGTCTTGAAGTGGCACCTGACACCAGCAGAAAAAAAAAAGAAAAAAATTCACGCAGAAACTTCTCAGGGAGTTGTCTAAGTATGCCTAAGCATTGTGCCACTTGATCATCTCCACGCAACCCGGTGTCATTATCAATGCTATGAAACTTGATCCGACCAGTACAAACGACAGCGCTGCGGCGACACGAACTGCCGAGGACAGCGGCGCAAGGTGAATTGATGACCCTAGCAAACAACTGCAGGTGGCGGCGCCAGGAGCGCTGATGACGTTCCGATCGTTATAAGCCGTTATCACTCTTTAGCGCCTTACCCATCGGCGTCAAACCATTAATAACAGTGATGAACCGTGCACCGGCGGCGGCTGCGCATGGCGCGGCCGCGCGTGCCCTATTTTGAAAGCGACCTGCGATGGCGACAAAGCGCGCCGAGTGCAGATAGGTTCGTGTGCGCTGTGTTCTCGCCGTTTAGTTCGCGTTGAAGAGGATCGTGCGGGCCCCTGTCTTGAAAGTGATCTGCGATGGAGGCACAGTGTGGCGAGTGCTGATAGCTTCGTGAGCGCTGTGTTCTCCTTGTGTAGTTCGCGTTGAAGCGAGAGGCAGCACGAAGGTCAATTCACTCGCTGCGGCGGGCCCTATCTTGAAAGTGATCGTCTTACGGGACGGACGGACGGACGGTTTTCCTCGTTGGGTAAGCATTGAAATGCTTACGCATTTAAATTTTCAGGGAGCCAGCGGTGCTTACTACTCCAGGTACAACCAAATTAGGAAGGCAAACTAAGCTTTAACAAAGCCACTCCCTCACCGGAACAGGAATTGGCCTCCCTGGTGCAGTATTCGGCCACTACCTCCCTCATCACTCTTGCAGTTAACCCATGGCCCTCAGACCCCAGCGGCTGCGGAGCAGCTGACCAAGGCGGCAGTCAGACCTGTGACGCGGCAGAGGGTGCTAAGAATATCTGGATCCCGACAGGCCGCCACTCGAAACTGAACCTGGCAACGCTTAACACGCGAACCCTCTCGAGTGAGGCTACGTTAGCAGGGCTCCTTGAGGAATTATCAAGCATAGCCTGGGATATTATTGGCCTTAGTTACGTTAGAACTGGTGAGACTTATACACTGCTGACTAACAGCCCCGTCCTCTGTTACAGAGGTCTCCCACATAAGAGAGAATACGGGGTAGGGCTTCTAATCCATAAGGACATAGCGGGCAACATTGACATTTTCTACAGCGTTAATGAGAGGGTAGCAGTCATCGTAATAAAGCTAAATAGGAGATATAGATTAAAGGCCGTATACGCTTGCGCTCTAACCTCCGGTCGTGATGATAGAGAAATAGAACAGCTTTATGAAGATGTTAAATTAGCAATGAGAAAGCTGCAAACCCAGTATACTGTAGTCATAGGCGACTTCAATGCAAAAGTGAGGAAAAAGCAGGCTGGGGAACAAGTGATTGGCTACTACGGCATCGACTCAAGAAACCCTAGAGGAGAAATGTTGGTAGAATTCGCGGAAAGGAATAAACACAGAATAATCAATAACTTCTTCACGAAGCGCTGTAACGGTGGACTTGGAAAAGCCCTAATGAAGAAACAAGAAATGAAATAGATCTCATACTCTCTGCCGATCCCAGCATAGCGCAGGATGTAGAATTGTTAGGTAAGGCAAAGGGCAGTGACCATAGGTCAGTGAGCTCTAGAATTTCTCTCAATTTGAAGAGAGACAGAGTCAAATTAGTCGAGAAGCAACAGGTCAGGCTAGACGCGGTAAGGGTAAAAGCCGACGAATTCAGGCTGGTGCTCGCAAACAAAAAAGTCGAAGTTTCGCCCGAAAGTCGAAGCATCTATTGCGATAGCAAATTTACTAGTAGAGAGCTATACAGAGTAAGGATAGTAGTTTTATCGGCTGCATAAACTTGGACACATTCGCTTACTACCTGAATTAACAAGCATGGAGTCAGCACGCACAAGCAAACATGAATAGATCACACTCGATGACCGCAGACAACCATGGTCAAAACGCTTTTGTGAACAAGCGCGGCAGCAGCAGCGACCGAAGGTTCGTGCGGTCTATCGCTTCAACGGAAACTGAGCGGCGAAAGCACAGCGTAAGAGCCGTGTGGAGATCGCTTTCAAGATACGGTGCGCGCGACAGCCCGCAGCCGCGCAAAGTATAATTACGCAGTTGCTGGCAGAGTAGAAGCCGCGCCCCGTCCCCCCCGCGCTGCCCTCCCGCTTTCCTCCTTTCGCGTGGGAATTTAGTCGCCAGTTCCCCTTGCGCCCAGTCGCAAGATACGCATTTGGTGCCGCAGCTAAACGTCGTCTCCCCTCCCTCCCTCTATCCCCCCACGGCCTTTTGTACGACGGAAGACTTCGCGTTTGCTCTCCGCCATGCGTTCGCTCTCCGTGAAAGCGCGCGAGGGACGCGCGCTTTCACTCGCACATACAGCATACGGTGCGCGGCGACGGTTTTATCGCCCTTGGACTTTACGCGGAACCTCACCGCGACGATGACGGCAAAAATGCTCTTGGAGTGTCCACATAATTGCTATCGCAATAATATGCAGCTTTAAAAGAGGAATATGAAGATAACGTAGGCAGCACAAATTGCGGCTTCTGATTTCAGAAGTAGCAATTGAAGTGAGAGGTAAGGCACCAAGGCAGCCAGTAGGCAAACTATCCCAAGTAACAAAGGACCTAATAAAGAAACGACAAAGCATAAAAGCGTCGATCATGATCAAGAGATCAGATAGAATTCGCTGAACTATCAATACTGGCCAACAAGAAGAAAGTAATGGATATTCGAAATTATAACGTGTAAAAGATTGAGGAAGCAGCAAAAAATTACCACCGCGTGCAATTAGTGAGAAGAAAACTTGGCATAGGACAAGGCAAGATGTACGGTCGGTTGGTTATTTCGGGTTTAATGGCGCGATGGCGACTGAGGTGATGCTGCGCCAGTCACAAAACAATAGAAAACGCAATGTTAAAGCAGCTATAGACCTGCGTTACATTATAGTTAGTGTAAATAACCAGCTTTATCGAAAAAAGTGAACAAGTTAGTAAATGGCACTAGCGGGTCATCTGCTAATATTAGGACAGGGTGTAAAGGTATATGTAAATTATACAAATTGTGTAAAAGCTTCCGTCTCTGTGTTTTGATGTGTGGACATGTCATAAGAATGTGTATCACTGTAAGAGGTTCATGGCACTTCTCGCAAGTTGGCGGGGTTTTCTTTTCGAAGGAGAAAATTGTTTGTAAGATGTGTGTGTCCAATCCGGAGTCGACATAAGATCACCTCATAGAACCCTTGTTGGTGACTGCACGACTTCCACTCGCCAATTACGGGTTTAGTAAGATGTAGCTTGTTGCTTGTACAAGGGTCTCATTCGTGTTGCCATTTTGACCTCAAGGCCTTCCGAATCGCACGGATACTATCTTTATATGGGAGTGTCGTGTTTTTTATGTCTTTGTGGTAATTGCCATTGATGCGCATCAGCTGCGCATCTATCCCGGTATCCCAACATGGCTTGGTACCCAGCAGAACCTATTTGATCTGCCGTATTTGTTTAATGTTACCATGTTTAAAATATCCTCTAACAGGAGTTCACATTCCGATTTCACGTGTAGAGCCTGCAGTGTGCTTAGGGAATCAGTGTATATAACTGTTTTTTCCTGTTTGTCAGCGACGATCTTTTGAACCATATTGCGAAGTCTTCGGCCATGTAAACAGAGGCATGCGGTGGTAGTCGAATACTTGTTTCCCAATTTTTTCTCACGACCCCCACGCCCACGTGTTCTTTTGATTTAGAGCCATAAGTGTAAAATTCCATGTAATATTGATATTTGTCCTGAAGGGCGCGGAATTATTGTAGAATGTACGTGTTCGCGTAGGGTGTCATTTTTCTTTAGAGGGGTCAATGCCCAATCATATAACTGTATAAACTTGCACCACGGGGGTAATCGTTGTGGCCTTTTAGCAACCTGGGGGGAGGGGGGGGGTATTCTGTAAGAGTCCACCTAGTGGACTGTTCACTTCGGCTCAGGGGCGTAGCCAGGGGGGGGGGGGGGGCTGATGGGGCGTCACCCCCCCCCCCCTTCCCCCCTGAAATTTTTTCGTGCTGGCATGCACCACCGACCAAAACAACCAACGGCGCCGGGAACCATTCTGGATTTTGTCTACACTGTCTTTTTCACGCTCGAAAAGACATTTTGGCACGAACATTGCCAACTTGGATGAATTTCGTGGCAACGCCCAACAAGCACGTGGAGTCACATAACGCAAGGAGCCCCATCCGAGCACAAACTTTCAAGGGCTTTTCGATAGCAATCGGGCGCGTTGCAACAACTCGCAGCGGCCGCGGAATCTATTTAGCGCATGGATTTCAATTCCGAAACTTCATGGGTATAAAGTTCTCATAAATGTTTGACGCAAAAGGTGCACTGACATTTCCAAAGACAGAAAGGCCCAATATAAAGGTACAGTCATTTGGCAAACCATACAGGATCTAGGTCTAACTACACTCAATGACATAGGCACCCCTACCAGAATAGGAAACAGCATAACTGCAGATACAACCCCAGATCTCACACTCACCAAGAACGTACTTACGGCCACGTGGGTAAACACTGGGCTCACAATGGGTAGCGACCACTACCTGCTCGAAACGATAGTGGAAACAGCACCATTCAAACCACCGCCACCTAAAGCCAGAATCACCGATTGAGATAATTTCCGCAAAGCCAGGGATAGTAAGGCTCCGATTGACATCGAGGACCTCAGTGATTGGACCCGCGAGCTTAAACAGGACGTACAAAGCCACACCGCAGTTACGGAAGCGGTGAATGAGCAACACACGACTGACCCCAAGTTAAAGCACTTGTGGGAGGCGCATCTAGGGCTGCAAAAGCGATGGAAGTCTCAGAAACACAACCGCAAACTCAGGAAACGAATAGCCGAACTAGAAAAGCAAATTGCAGAATACGCCGCGGAGTTGGAAAGACAGCAATGGGGACAGGTATGTGATCGGGTGAACGATCAGCTAGGCAACCGGAATACTTGGTTCTTGCTTAGACATCTCATTGACCCTACGCAGTCCAAGTCAGCCCAGCGAAACAAATTCATTCAGATCGCGCATCAACACGAGGGCACTGCGGATGATCTCATAAAGAGCCTCAAAGACAGATACATCAATACGCATCCGACGCCCAATCCGTACCCGTGGTATGAAGGTGAGGAAAACCCGGAATTAGACCAGGAATTCAGTATAGCAGAGACATGCCACGCCCTCGGGCAGCTTAAAACCACGTCAGCAGCTGGCCCCGATGGTGTGACTAACAAAACCCTTAGAAATCTCGGCTTTACGTCGGTTACGGCCCTTACTAACCTAATCAACACCTATTGGGTGAAAGGGGATATTCCGCAAGAATGGAGACACGCCAGAATCATCTTCATCCCAAAACCAGGCAAAAAGATGAACATTGAAAATCTCAGACCAATCTCCCTTACGTCGTGCCTAGGCAAGCTCATGGAGCACATGTTCTTAAACAGGCTCAAGGCGTACGTGGAAGACAACAACCTTCTCCCAAACTAAATGATAGGCTACAGACCGCATCTCTCTACACAGGACATCATGCTCCTCATTAGCGAAGAAATCATCCCACGTAGCAGCTGTGTCAGGGCAGTCCTGGGCTTAGATCTGAACAAAGCCTTCGACAATGTCACGCATGAAAGTATAGTTACCAACTTTTCCCAAATTAATCCGGGCCCCAGAACATACAACTACGTCCGATCTTTTTTAATGGAAAGAACGGCCGAGATCTCGGCTGGCGGCACAAACTCAGATCCCATCAGCATGGGTGACCGCGGAACCCCACAGGGCTCGGTGCTCTCACCCTTGCTCTTCAACCTGGCCCTGATAAACCTGCCGGCTAAACTAAGAACTGTACCTAATCTCAGGTTCACCTTATATGCGGATGACATCACCCTATGGACTACCAAAGGGCGAGATAGCGACATAGAAGATCAGTAGATCAGCAAAGAGCAGTAGATATTATAGAACCCCATGTAGAAACCTTGGGCCTTAGCTGCTCACAACCTAAATCCGAGTTACTGGTCAAGCGTGACATCCCAAGAGGCAAAAGAGCAACTGACTACCCCATCCCGGATCTCAAAATCCTTGTACAAGAAGAACCGGTCAAAAGAGTAAGCACTCTACGAATCTTAGGCATGTATGTACAAGAAAACCGCAGTAATCACAACACCATAGAAAAATTAAGACACGCCACAACGCAAACTATCAGGCTCATTAGGAGAATAGCCAACAAGCGAACAGGGGTAAAAGAGCAGGACCTATGCAAACTAGTCCAAGCCTTTGTAATCAGCAAAATTACTTATGCGCTCCCGTACCTGGAATTAACGCAGAGGGAAACACAAGCGATTGACGGACTAATTAGGCAAGCTTATAAAGCAGCCATCGGGCTCCCAATCAACACGCCTACTGATAAACTATTACAGCTAGGAATACACAACATCTTGGACGAGCTTGTCGAGGCCCTCCGGAGGGCACAAGAGCTCAGACTAACCCGAACGACAGAAATACTAAAGGCTATAGGTAAAAACGCTGAACCCTTGGTGGAGGACGTGCAGAAACTCCCCCCAAAGATCAGAAACACCATAACTATCAAACCTCTACCAAAGAACATGCATCCTTCCTACCACGAGGGTAGGAGAATAGCTAGAGCCAAAACTCTAGCAAAGAAATACGGGGGAAGGCAGGACGTGGCGTATGTTGATGCGGCGGCATACCCCGGCAATACCAACGCCTTCGCGATAGCGGTCTCCGCGGCAAACGGAGAACCGATATCAATAGCTACAGTCAGAGTCAAACACTCTAACGTTGCGGAGAAAGCGGCCATAGCACTAGCTTTAACTAACCCCAAAATTGAAATAGTTATAAGTGATTCTAAAACTGCCATTAATAATTACTCGAGAGGAAGAATCTCAAAAACCTCTCTCAAAATCCTTCAAAACTACCCCGAAAACCGGGGGGACGCGGAACTGATCTGGGTACCGGCTCACTCTGGCAACCCTGGGAACGAGGCAGCTCACAGTATGGCTCGAGGATCTATCGGCCGAGCCGTGAGCAACGACTCGAGCCCGGAACGCACAAAGGAAGGTCTCATCAGTTACCAGGAAATCACCCAGTACTTTAAGTTAGCTAGACAAACGCTAGCGCCACCTCACAAAAGCCTTACCAAAGCGCAAGAGGTTAAATGGAGACAACTCCAAACCAATACTCTTCCAAACCCGGTCCGAATGCACCACATCAACCCAGACGAATTCAAACCCGATTGCTCGAAATGTGGTCAGAGAGCCACAATGGAACACATCTTTTGGAACTGCCCCGCAGACCCCCCATCCGAAGAACTCCAGAAGCTTGTAGGCTCGCAAAAGTGGGAGACCCTGCTGGCCAGCTCTGATCCGGAAGTACAAGTCCGGGTCACAGCGCGAGCCCAAGAGGTCGCCTTCAGCACTGACTGAGGGCCATCTGGTGGGGTCGCAGAACCCATCTCTCCCAGTACCGAGAATAAAGTTTTATGACTGACTGAGTAGCACCGGAATAGGTGCCCTCTCTCATTGGGACGGCAGGTTTTATGTAAATCTGTACAAACTGCTGCAGATTCTAGTCACCCTTCCTGCGACCACTTCCAGCGCAGAGAGAACATTTTTTAAAATGAGATTGCTAAAAAACTACTTGCGATCTACAATGTTTGAGGAACGCATGGTTAGGCTGGCGCTTTTAAGCGCCCACAGTGACGTCGGCATCAACGTGTCCGAAGTCATTGACAGCTTCGCTAAACTTCCCCGCCGAGTGAAGTGATTGTCCTTTAGATAGCGAAGCAGCAAAAATCCATGCAAGTAAAAAGCTCTGTTCCTTTAGGTTCATAAACTCGTAATAATGAAAACGTATGACTGTTCATTAGCTTTTAAAACTGCAGAAATTTTGGCAGTTTATTCTAACATTTAGCATCATGATCAAAATTACGAGGACACCAATAACCAATTTTGATCGGCCTTGCTCATTGAAAGCCCGGCCCACGCGGCGTTTCCCAACAAACACTCGGATATTGGGTAGTTCAACTTGCCGCATCATCTGTGGCTTTCGATGGGGGCGAAATGCGAAAACACCCGTGTACTTAGATTTAGGTGTACGTTAAAGATCCCCAGGTGGTCCAAATTTCCGGAGTCCCCCACTACGGCGCGCCTCATAATCAGATCGTGGTTTTGGCACGTAAAACCCCATAATTTAATTTAATTTAATCTGTGGCTTTCGTTTCGCCTTTCTTTCCTTTTTAGCTACCTGCTTTTACTTCTTTCTTGAACCGAAGCAATACCTTTCTTTAAGTTTGGGTGCAGAATATTTGTTGCCACTCTGCAGGCAGTTAAATTACACATTTTCGTACTGATTTCTGCATTATTCCTCTATTACTCTACTCATATGGTGATG
The DNA here is from genome assembly GCF_013339745.2 of Dermacentor silvarum. Taxonomy (NCBI): domain Eukaryota; kingdom Metazoa; phylum Arthropoda; class Arachnida; order Ixodida; family Ixodidae; genus Dermacentor; species Dermacentor silvarum. Next base: position 216,759,594 of record NC_051154.1, read on the forward strand.
TCGCGACCGCCGCATGGCCCAAGTACATATAACGATTTCTGCTATCGTAGTTTTGTTCTTGCCTGGGTCGTCTCTATTTCTATGCGTAAAGTTTACTATCTGTGACTGCGCAACATGTTTATGTCTTGTTTGACGCGTTATATACAGTGACGTTTGCTTAAATACGTATATTTATTGGATACTTATACGTATATATTGTTGCGAGGTTTTGGGTATATATACAAGCAGTGAACTTTGTTCCCAGAGGCACTTTTTTGCCCTTTATCACGTTTTATCTTCGCATTTGTATATTCAATTCTATCTTCGCATTTCTAATGTATATTTTTCAGAACTACTGCTTTCTATACGTACTCACTGTTGTGACTATAATTTCGGTGCAATTACTCACAATACACGACCGGTAAAGGCTGCTACTGCGCAATCGATTGCAACGAAGGACAGCGTCATTGAGGTTTTTTTTCCCTGGCCGTTTCATGTGTACAAACATGTAAACAAGGTTCTTGAATGAGAAAGATTCATCAAAATAATTGTCCTCAACTTTTTCTTTTCATGGCCTTTAGTTTTTCATATCAGCTGCATGCACTGCTTTGCTGGTTTCGAGCTGATATAGTTCTAAAGTTCGTGTGATATTTTCTTTACTTATTAAATAGTCAAAAAATGCGGAAGCATTCATATCAATTATTTCTGCCACAATTTTTGGGACAAACGAATATATTCTTTTATGAAAAAATACATATGTTACTTGACAGCGCGTAGCGTTTAATAATTCGTTTGCAGCATCTAATATACAATGGCATTGGCAATGACAATGCAGTTATTATTCATGTATTTGATCCCTCGACAAATTCTATAAGGAGGAGGCCGCGCTGCAAGGTGAGCCCCCTCCCTCCCCCCCCCCCCCCCACCCCCCGAAAAAAATTTCTGGCTACGCCACTGCTTCGGCTGTAACTATTGGCTCCCGCTTCACGAACGCGAAGGAGACTGACTGGCACCTTCGCGCTCGTGAAGCGGGAGCCAATAGCGACAGCCGAAGTGGACAGTCCACTAGGTGGACTCCTACAGAATACCCCCCCCCCCCCCCCCTGAAGGACCTCATGAGGAATCTCATAATCACGACAGTATTCGTCATATCGCAGAATAAGCGGTCTAATCATGCTCGGTTTATTTGTGTAGTGTAAACGTCAGTTGTACTGTGTGACGATGTTGTAGCATATGTGTTGTGGTAATGACTGGATTCTGAGTATGTAGGAAAAAGGTAGTAGGGCTCTGCGCTGCTGTAAAGGAAGCTCGTTACAGTCAACGTATAAACTCTGGGCAGGTGATTTTCTGTAAGCACCACTAAGGCAAGATGTATGCACTGAAAGATAACCAGGATAATGTCATCATCTATTTCTATGATATAGTAAAAGCAGCAGAAGAACTCTATACTGACCTGTACAGTACCCAGAGCAGCCACGCTACCTTCATTGGACAACCCGCCGTGGTTACATAGTGACTATGGTGTTGGGCTGCTAAGCACGAGGTCACGGGATCATATCCCGGCCACGGCGGCCACATTTCGATGGCGGCGAAATGCTAAGAGACCCGTGTACTTAGATTTAGGTGCACGTTAAAGAACCCCAGGTGGTCCAAATTATTCGGGAGTCCCCCACTACGGCGGGCCTCATAATCAGACCGTTGGTTTTGGCATGTAAAACCCCAGAATTCATTCATACCTTCATTAGAAGTAGGACCAGGATACACAGGCGCCTCATATAACTAGCGATTAAGTTAGAATGGCATTGCAAAACATGACTCAGGGAAAAACGGCAGGAGAAGATGGAATAAGTGCCGAATTAATAAAGATAGAGGAGATAGATGCTTGATTAGCTTGCGGCCCTTAATAGACAATGCCTCACGACTTCAAGTGTACGAGAGAGCTGAAAGGATGCCAACATTATACACATCCATAAGAAGGGAGACGTTAAAGAATTGAATAATTATAGGTCCATTAGCTTGCTTTGAGTATTGTACTCCAGGACTCAGGTATAAAATATTCACCAAGGTAACTTCCAATAAAATCAGGGCAACATTTCAATAAACCAAGAGAACAGGCTGGCTTCAGGAAGGGATATTCTACATTGGATCACATCCACGTCATCAATCAGCTAATCGAGAAATATGCTGACTACAATCAACCTCTCTATGGGGCTTTCATAGATTACAAAGATTCCACAGCAACCTTGGTTCTCCACAAGAAAAGTAGAAAGTTACCTGTCGAGAAACGGGTCGGGCAAAAAAACACAATATCTACACTGCATGCTTCGAAGTATTCAAGCAGTTAGATTGGGAAGGCTTAGGAGTATGAGTCAACGGGCGAATATCTCAGCAACCTTCTGTTTGAAGATGTATTGTCCTGTTCAGCAACACTGGGGACGAATTACAAATGAGTGGGGACCTTAACGGAGAAAGTGTAAGAGCGGGGTTGAAGATGAATATGCAGAAGACAAAGATAATGTTCAACAGCCTGGCAAGGGAACAAAGATTCAGGATCGCCAGCCAGCCTCTCGAGTCTGTAAAGGAGTACGTTTATCTATCTCACAGGGGACCCTGATCATGAGAAGAAAATTCACGAAAGAATAAAATTGGGTTGGAGTGCATACGGCAGGCATTACCAAATCCTGACTGGGAGCTTACCACTGTCGTTGAAAAGAAGCGTGTACAATCATTGCATTCTAGAGGTGAAAACGTATGGGGCAGAAACTTGGAGGTTAAAAAAAATTCACAGGCCTGCGCGGCATACGCAGCACAGTCACAGCGTAAGCTGGTTGAGCGGCGCAAGAGTAGCTCCAATTTCGGCACCACGCACAACAAGGTCTTCGTGGCAAAGTGTCTTCGCCTCGATTTTGACGACGATCTCTGAACTGTCCGCACGGCGTCGGCGTCGACGGCGAGCTGCGGCTTCTAATGCTCTCTGCACAGCAGTCTGCTGAGCCCGATGATGCGTGGTTGAAGCCGCGCACGTAGCTCTACGATTCGCCGATTCGCTTCTTCAGCAGCGGTTCGTACCTTGCGAGGAGACGCCATAACGTGTACCAAAGAGGTAACCAGAATACGTGGCGCACATCTAACATCGGGATAGCGTTGATTGCGCGCCTCGTCTGAATCGCATCGCGTCTGAATCGCATCTCGTCGCACGCGGCGGTTGCAGGCACGTTAACTAGATAGCGCCACCACACTGGCGGAGGCTCGGGTCGTCTGCGCCTGCGCGCCTGCCTATGCGCGCAGGCGCAGAGGCGCAAGGCGCGTATAAAGGGAATTTTTCTTCTCCGCGATAGCAAGCGCATGCGTGACTCAGTGGTAAAGTATCCGACTCCCACGCAGCGGATCTAGGCTCGATCCCCGCGGAGAGCGGGTACTTTTTCGCCTTTCCGGCGATAGCGGCTACGGGGCGGCAGCAGCATCATCGCGACCAGAAACGGCTATTGGAATGAGCCCATAACAGCTTACGCTGTAAAAGAAGCTAGAAAAACAAGTTAAGGACCGTGCAAAGAGCGATGGAACGAAAGATGTTAGGGGTAACGTTAAGAAACGGGAAAAGAGCGGTGTGGATCAGAAAGCAAACTGGGATAGCCGATATTCTAGGTGACATTAAAGAGATAAAAATGGAACTGGGCAGACCATGTAACGCGTAGAGTAGATAGCGGGTGGACCATTAGAGTTACAGAATGGGTAGCAACGGAAGGGAAGCGCAGTCGAGGATGGAAGAAAATTAGGTGAGGTGATGAAATTGGGAAATTTGCAAGCGCAAGTTGGAATCAGCTAGAGCAAGAAAACGGTAATTGGATATCGCAGGGAGATGTCTTCGTCCTACAGTGGACATTAAAAAAATAGGCTGATGATGAATGCCAGAAATCTGCCGTGTTTCACATGGATCATGTGACATCACGAGCGCGCATGTGAAACTTTGTTGCAGCATCTCTTGACAGCCAGATAGGTTTTTGCGCGCCACCTTCGTGAGAATTCCTAGCAGCGTCATCGGCATGTTCGTCGCCCATGATACCACAGTGGCCTGGAAGCCACTGAAATGTAACGGCATTTCCTTTCTCGGTTAGTTAGTAATCTAGCTATTATTTCCAGAATTGTAGCTGGTTTCCTGCACCGTAGTGCGCATGGCAGATATTGCAGGGCCGTCTTTGAAACTGTTAAGACGCTACATTTTAGTGGTACTTCTTCATTAATCATACGAAGTGCGCGACGGAGTGCAAGAAGCTCCACGCCAGTCAGTGTTCTCTGGTGAGAGGTATTAAAACTTAATGTGCTCCAATATGATCCGGGCAATATGATCAATATGAAACACAGCTCCAATATGATCCGCTCACAGTTGCCGAGTCATCAATGTAGATTTGAAGATGATCCTTATGTCTTGTGCAGCATGAGTAAAAGATTGCTGCTTAAGAGGTGGCGACGAGAATCCTGTTTTCGTCCAAATCCGTGATACTGAAAGTCGAACTTGTGGTCGAACCAAACACCAACGAGGTGTCAGCAGTCTCCCGGCAGGCTTATAATCTCTAGGGAGGCCTGTACCTTCTGATAAAAAAGGGACGGTCTTCTGTCAGCCAATCGGAGCTGGGGTGAAGGGACGCGGAGAAAGCACCTTAAGTGTGATCTGAGCCTCTGAGCACTTCCAAAGTAATGTGAGTCGTGACTGGGTAACCCTGAGTAATCGCAATAGTTTTCTCTGTTTATGTGCAGTGTAGGAGCCCAAGACAAACCTGGGCCTGAGCACTTTCGGTTGCGCGGATGTTACTTCCGCAAGTATTAGTTGGTACAGGTAAGCTGTATCTTACATACCCTTTCTAGAAGCAGCGTGCTGTAGAGCTGTAGCATTGCGTGTCAGAGCCCATGACGTCGTACCCCACGTTTTTCTTCCAAGGAATTTGAGTAAATGGGAAATGGCCATTATGCGCTTCTTCGGGTAGGCCACATGGGGACTCCAGCACAGGTCTCGATCAATGTTAACCCCGAAGAATTTGTGCGGCCTGGCGTAACAAGCGGTTTATCCATTGATGGATATGGCATACGACGTCATGGGCTTCCGCGTGGACGTGACCACTGCGTATTTGTCCAGTGGAATCTCAATGCCTTATTCACTAAGGTACGCTGATATTGAAGCCACCGCTTTTCGAAGAATGGTGCACACATGAGGACATGTTACTCCAGACTTCCAGATGCAGACGCCAACTGTGTACATTGATATCCGGACAGCACTTGGTATCAGGACAGCACTTGGTACGAGACCAACAAGAAGAAAGTTTAATAGTGTGGGGCTCAAAACACTAACTTGGGGAACTCCTGGGTGTACGTACTGTTAAGAGGTTGGACCATCATCGATGTACGCTAATAGAGACCTCAGGAGTAAGAAGATGCGGGTTCAGTCATTCAGGGTCCTGCATAATTCACTGCGCGTGCTCGAAATTAAAAAAAAAAAAGGTTTTGCGCTCACCGCTTCACCGTTCTTGCTCAAATTTTGTAGAAATATCGCATTTTGGAGTCGACTTCGTTTAGTATAACACTTGCCACAGTTAATTGCCTGGTTTCTTAGAAGAAAAAAAAAAAATGTAAACTTGCCTTCACTCATGGGGATGAGAGCTGCTGCCGCAACGTCGCAAGCATAAAATTGTGTCGCCGCCTGCCGGAAGCTGCAGAAAGCAGCCGGTCAGGGAGGTTTGCCGCGTGTTCCAGGAGCGGGCAACACGCAGCAAACCTCCCTGACCGGCTGCTTCAGCCCCCTCCCTCAACTTCCCGCCTTCACGAAGTATTGAAAAACGTAGGAAGGCGGTTCAACCTGAAGTTGAAGTCGATAAAAGACAATGTCTTCCTGAGCGAGTTGGGGGTGAGAATTGGCGGACTCACTGCACCCGACACCCGTATCGCATCGCCCCTCGCGTGAGGGTAGTATGGGGAGCGTCGGTCTGTTTAAACTTTTCAACTGCCCTGTTTTCACGATTGCCCACATTTTTTGACTGCACAACCTTCAGGATTGGCCCACGAAAAGGGCCAGAAACCCAGATACCCGATACGGAAAAATGGGGGCAAATCGCCAAGGAAGACATTGTCGTCAAAATAAGAGCTCTGGAAGCGAATGGACAGAAATATTAATTAATCATTGTCGCGTTGCTTATGCGTTCTTCTGACTGGCAGGCGACTTTCATTCTATAGCCACGCAGCTCGCAAATTTTCTTCATGCTCATGCTTTTGATGCAGATTTCATGTGCTTTAAGGTGCTCCCCTAGCCGCGTACACCAGCCAACCAATGCATGCAGAAGTTGCCGCAAAAATGCAACTATATAGTCACCACGACTCTCCAGAGTCGAATGCTACCTTTTCCTACAACCTACAGGCCAAGAGTCGGATGTGAATGCGTTGTATTAGGCATGACTTTGGACACTGACACATTCCGTATGGATTCCCATATTTTACATATGTTTTCTGTACTCTTCGTCCGGCAGTCAAGCGGAATCAACCGGCAGCCTTTAGCATTCCAGCCCGGTTCATACGGCAACTATATGGATTTCCGAGAATACAAACGCAACCTTTTCAGCAAAAGCCAACTACGTGTTTTGAAGTGAGAGGGTAATTGCCTCGAGGTTCTAGCGACACGGCACGATTTTCAAGCACGGATTTTCAGGCTTGCAGCACGCCCGAGAAAGGTTTAAAGCTGACATATTTAAACTATATTGCATTAATTCATTTGCGAGAGACATTACGTAGCTAAATAGATAACCCGGTTGGCTGAGAGCAGACAAGACAAGCTACATACCTTTTTTCGACTACTTGTGCCATTCCCTCTTGTGTTTGCCACTTCCCGCACCTGAAAACTGAAAATAACAACCTCGCGATTGATGTGACGAAAATCACTTTACCTTCGGATAGTAAGGAGCTGCAAGATTCACTGATGAATTACTGGACACACACTTGAGGTAGCCCAGCTTTCAGACGCCGATTCTAAGGAAGGAAATTGGTTACCTACTGTGAGGATGGATGGATGGATGAAGAACTTTATTAGTGTCCTTTAGGGCGCGTGCTAGCGCGCAGCGGGCCGCTCCCACGTCGGGACAGAAAGGCCGAGCCTCTCCGCCGCGTCGCGGGCCCGTTGGACAGCCCATAACTGTTCTTCGAGGTTGGGGCTGCGTAGAACCGCATCCCAACGCGAAGAAGTGTTGCTTTCATCGCCGCGTAACGCGGGACACCGCCAGAGCATGTGAGGTAAGCTCGCTAAGTCATTGCATAGAGCACATGCATTTGTTGTCTGAATTTCGGGGTACATTTTGTGAAGAAGTAGGGGGTTTGGGTATGCCCCCGTCTGTAGAAGCCTTCTGCCGTCTGTATGCCCCCGTCTGTAGAAGGTCTATTGAGTTTACAATGCGGGAGGGGGTAGATCCTACGAGCCAAGTAAAAATGCTTAGTAATTTCGTTGTACGAGAAAGGAGAGTCCCGATAGTCAGTACCCCCAACGTTACGATGCCCGGTACTCGTAGCTACGCGGTTGATAATCCCTCGCGCAGCATTGTGTGCCTGACTCATTGAGGTTGGGCGGGGCACCCTCGATCTGTCCCATGTGGGCTGGAAACCAGATCACTGTGTGTGGCTTGATCTGCTTGCTTCCTAGTATCCCTAGGGCCAGCTCGGATATGGTTCCTTCGGCAAATACCCGAACGGCTGATCTCGAGTCACTGTAGATTGATGCCCTCTTGTCGTCTAATAAGGCCATCGCTATTGCAGCCTGCTCTGCGGTCTCAGAGGACGTCGTCCGAATCGAGATTGCGTTCGTTACTTTACTTTCATGGTCAACGCTAACCGCAGCGAAGGCCTGTCCGTCGGCGTAGCGAGCTGCGTCTACAAAACTGTTCTCCGAAGCCCGTTCACGAGCCTTTTCCAGGAGGGCCTTTGCGCGCGCCCGACGTCTTCCCACGTTGTGTTCCGGATGGACGTTTCGTGGGATCGGGGCGACAGCGATGTGGTCCCGCTGCTCTCGAGGGATGCTGCAGAACTTTGTTTTGACTACTGTGGGGGAACGCCCAGCTCCTGCAGGATGTGTCTTCCAGCTTGTGTGGTAGATAGCCTGACGAACTGGGCCCTCTCCTGCGCTTCCGCCAATTCCTCGATCGTGTTATGCATGCCGAGTTGAAGTAAGCTTTCCGTGTGTGTGTATATGGGGAGGCCAAGGGCTCTCTTGATTGCCTTCCTGATTAATGCGTTGAGCTTATCCCGCTCCGATCTTTGCCAGTTGTACATGGCCGCGACGTAAGTGAAATGACACATTACGAACGCATGCACCAATCTCACGAGGTTGTCTTCTCCGAGGCCTTGATGCCGGTTGGCCACTCTTCTTATTAATCTGATGGCATTGTCCGTCTTCTTAGTGAGACGCAGCACTGTCTGGTTGTTAGAGCCACTCGACTGGACCATCACGCCGAGAATCCGGATGGCATCCACCCTCAGAATATAGTCTCCGTCGTTTGTCCGTAGTTTGATGTCGCATTCGGCGAGTGGCTTCCATCCCTTTGGTTTCGGGCCTCTGCGCTTGGGTCGATATAGTAGCAGTTCCGACTTGTGAGGTGAGCACCGAAGGCCCGTGGACTCGAGGTATCTCTCGGTAGCATCAATCGCCTCTTGCAGGGCCGTCTCTACCTGTCCATCACTACCTCCCGTACACTAGATGGTAACGTCGTCTGCGTAGATGGTATGACTGATACCGTGGATAGCAGAGAGTTTCCTGGATAGACCAATAATGGCGATGTTAAAGAGGGTTGGGGATATGACTGCCCCTTGTGGCGTCCCCTTTGACCCCAGCTTGATCATGTCTGAAGTCAGATCCCCGATCTTAAGGGTGGCTTCTCTGTCTGACAGAAAAGATTTCGTGTAGGAATGGAAGTGCTTCCCCAGGTTAAGGCTCGAGATTGTGTCTAAAACGAACGAGTGAAGAATGTTGTCGAAGGCCTTTTCCAGATCTAGACCTAGTATGGCTCTCGTGTCCCGCGTATTAGAGTCAATAATGTGATGCTTGATGAGCTTCATCATGTCCTGCGTCGATAGTCCAGCCCTGAAGCCGATAATGTTGTATGGGTAAATGTCGTAGCCCTCCAGGTAGCGAGAAAGCCTGTTTAGTATTGCGTGCTCAGCAACCTTCCCCACGCACGATGTGAGCGAAATTGGGCGGAGGTTATCGAGGCTGGGCGGCTTGCCTGGCTTGGGGATGAGAATGGTGTTGGCCGATTTCCACATTTCCGGAACTATACCACTGCTCCATGCTTGGTTAATGATGTCCTTTAGGAATTCGATGGACTTGTCGTCCAGGTTCCGTAGAGCTTTGTTCGTGATCTTGTCCGGACCCGGAGCCGATCTGCCGTTGAGGGCGTGGAGCGCCTGCCTCATCTCCTCAATCCCGAATTCTGCGTCAAGCTCAGGGTTCCCTGCGCCGTCGTAGTCAGGTGAAGGTGGTGTAGGGCCCGATGCGACAGACAGGTATTTCTTCACGAGTCTGGATAAAATTTCCTGGCTCGAATATTCTCGCTTGGCTGCGTGTAGGGTGCGCGCCAGTGTGTTGTGTTGGTTGGTTTTAGTGTCCGTCTCGTCGAGGAGATGCTTTAGGAGGTTCCAGGTTCCCCCGTTACGCATCTGCCCGTCGATCGAGTTGCACACCTCATCACATTGCTGTTTAGAGAGGGCTCTGCAGTGTTCCTCTATAGTTCTGTTGATTTCTGCGAACTTTTTTCTGAGCCTGCGGTTGAGCCTTTGTCCCTTCCACCTGGCGAGGAGGGACTACTTGGCCTCCAACAGGTGAGCCAGACGACTGTCCATCTTTTCCACCGGGAGGTTGGTACAAACCTCTTTTGTGGTAGCTTTGATGTCGTCTCTAACCTGTGCCACCCATTGTTCGAGGCTAGGCTTGTCCTCACTCTCCGTTCGCTCTTCCCTAATCTTGCGAAACTTGTCCCAGTCTGTGTACTGGAACACGCGCTGTCTCTTCTGCTCGACCTGGAGGTGTGTGGCCAAGATATAATGGTAGCTACCAAAGTCTACCCCGAGGTTCGTCCACTTAACCGCTGCGATGCTCCTGAGAAAGGTGAGATCCGGTGTCGTGTCACGGCTCGACGATATCCCGCATCTGGTGGGGAATGTCGGGTCCGTGACTAGCACTCAAGTTTAGGTTTAGAGCCTCATGCCAGAGGTCCTCGCCCTTGTTAGTGTTGTATGGGTAGCCCCAGGTGTGGTAGGGGGCGTTGAAGTCACCAGCTACGATCAAAGGGGAGTCTCGCGCTAGTTGCGTGGCCTTGGTAATTAGGGCTTTGAAGCGTTGTCTTGGGTTTTTGGGACTACTGTAGACATTTAGGACGAATATACTTGCGCGGTTCGCTGGGCTGGGGATGATTTCTACCATTATATATTCCACTTTACTTGCGGTCCTCCTAAGGTCGTGAGTGATGTGGGTCAGCTTGTTGCTAATCAGTACAGCGACCCCCCGTCCTTCTTCGTGCTTCGCTACGGGCCTGTAGCCGGACAGCGTGACGTTAGATGTGAGTGTTTCTTGTATAAGGATAACATGTTGCTTCTCTGTGTGTGATCGAATATATTGCTGCAGGGGAGCCCTCTTGGAAAGGAAACCCCTGCAATTCCATTGCCACATCCGGAATGAGCTAGTTTTAGTGGCCATCGTATTGCTGTGGAGCTGCTGTGCTAGCCTTCGGAGGCCCGATTGCCCCCGTGCTGTTACTAGTCGATGCTGTTGTTGGGGGCGTAGGAGCTTTAGGTACCAGCACAGGTGCTACCACGTTTTCCAAGAAGGATTCAATTTTGCTGATGCGCTGATTAGTGCGCTCCTCCATGGAAGCCATGTTGCTTTGGAAGAGCGAGAACTTCTCATTTATCTCTTTAATGCTGTCACTGAGAGCGGAGAGCATCTCGCGAATCTCAGATTTGGCCCTACCTGATGCTCTTTCTGGCTCATTAGTGATTGCCCTCTTTTAGCTGGCCTCTCCGTATCGCTCGTCTCAACCATGGGGACTTCCATTGGCTGGGGAGCGGCCGGTTGATTATCTGTATCGTTCTTCTCAGCCATGGCGACTTCCATTGGCTGGGGAGTGGCCGGTTGCTTGTCCGCCATGGCCGGTTGCCTATTACTGCCCCTCTTAATCTCGGCAATTTCTGTCATGAGTCGAGCTATTGTGTTCTTCATGATCTCGTTTTCGCGCTCAAGTTGTGCTAGTCTGTTGTTACCTCTATCATACTCTGGCGGTGAGCCCCGCATTACCTTTTCCGGCGTTCCTCGAATTCGGTCGGCCCAGGTCGGGTGGTACTCGGGTCGGCGATCCCTGGAGCAGGACCTCGAGCAGGACTTGAACTGGACTTGACTGCCTCGGCGCTGGGATCCGGAGCGACCCCTGGAGCGGGATCTGGTCCTGGTTCTGGAACAAGAGCGCCCTCTCGATCGAGAGCGTCTCCGAGAGCTCCCTCTGGAGCGAGAGCGTCCCCTGGATCGGGAGCGTTCCCTATGCTCTTGCGGTGGAGCTTGCTGCAACTTATTTTTGATGTCGCTGCTCTGTGGTGGTGGCGAAGCCCCATTTCTCGAAGCTTCCACCGTCGCTCTCTTCCATCGTCTCCTTCTGAAGACGTACGGGATCTGGAATCTCTCCTTGCACGTTTTGTCCGTCGTAGGGTGTGGGCCCCCGCACAACCCACACTTTGGCGTGCACTGGTGTTGATCGTCCGGGTTGACTGCCCCACATCCCCTGCAGGTGGACTCTTCGGGAATCGGGCAAACGTCGGCACGATGGCCGAGCTTGCCGCACGCGTAGCAGATATCGACTTGTTTGCAAAAAAAGAAAGGACTTCACAAGGACTGGGCCATAGCGTACAAAGTTCGGAACCTTGAGTCCGTCGAAAGCTATGATGATTGTGCCTGTGTTCTTAATTCTCTTGACCGCCAAGGCCAGCGGGTTTCTCTCGTTGACGATGTTGCGTTCCAGGTCCGATTGACTGTCGTTCAGGTCGATGTATCTGATTATGCCTTTACACCTTGTGTGGGGAGCGGCCTCGTATGCACTGACTTCAAACATTCTTCCAGCCACATGAAGTGTCCTGATTCTCGTGTATTTTGTAGCGTTGTCTCGGTTAGGCGTGCTGGCCACCATAATGTTTTGTTGTATGTTAGGACAAATGATGTCCGAGCTTATCTGCGTCGGGGTAAGACCCGCCGCTTCCACGATCGCCTTACCGATCACGGTCGGTCCTGTCTTGGCAATATTCAGCCATCCGCGGGGTCGTATGATAATTTTGGCATGTTCCTTGGGCATGGGAGGCATCCGCGACGCCCTGATGATTTTGCTCTTGAGTTTATCTCCATTGTACTGTGTTCTGAATAAGGCGCCGGCGTTAGGCCTATTCTCCCATATGCCGCAGCCAGGGCGGTTGGCCGAGTCCACCTTGGCAGACATACGCTTCGAAACTGCCGACTGCCATCCAAATTCTGGCGAAAATTCTTCAGGAAGAAGGTCCTCCCCTTCAACCGTCATCTGCATAGTCACTGACATCTCGGAATCGTTGCTCTAGCAACACTTGGTGGCGCCGATCGGCGCTACGCCGGGCTAGGCTTGTCGTTAGGGCCAGCAAGGCGGCAGCGTGGTCCGAGCACAAACACGTTCATAAAATGGAAAAGAGACCACCCACCGGAGAAAGTCCGATATCGATGTGATCCTCTTCCGCTTAGACGTGCTTCGGTACCAACATTTTGGAGATTAGAAGCGACAATCTTGCCGAAATCATTCAAGAGTCACCTACTGTGAAGGCCGCCAATAATAACTAAAGTCGGTGACAACTTAAGAATGCAGGGACAAATACTGAGCTGTGTAACTCAAACAGAACTTGTATAGGTACGCCCACCAAATGCATTTGTTCATTTCCATGACGTCATTGTGGACGCGAGCTTTCAATACCAGCGTCTCTCTGGAACTACATATGCTTCGGAGCGCGGAGGCGGAGGCGGATGCAGGGAGGTTTTGCGGGCACAGCTTCTACTGAATTCTTTGGTTGTCACTGACGCTAGTGCGAGCGCAATTGACGCTTTAACCTTCGCTGGTGAAATGAGGCGTGAAGCCGTCAGAAAGCCGAGAGCTCATGCGGGCTTCATGCGGCGAACATGAAGGATCGCATCCAGCGTGCGTATAGATGTCGGTGTGCGCGTTTGTGGCCCAGTGCAAAACCCCGGCGCGAGCGACGTTCGACGCAAGGCGGCGCCAGCGTGGCGGCTAGCCGAACTTTAGGCTAGCCCAGACATGACGATCTCGTGTGCTTCGGTCGACAGTAGCCGCCCTCTATTAGATGAGCGTTCCCAGGAGGGTTCAAAAGAAAGAAGTCTACACTTTTAATAAGCACCAAATGCTTTTAGCTCCCGTTGTCAGCGACCGTCAAGTGCCCTAGAGCCAAAAGCCAGATCCGTTATCCTGGCATCGTTGCGAGGACAAAACGAGATCATCCGCGCAACCAGTCAAAAGTTAAGCAAATGCGGTCTTTGCTCCCCCCCCCCCCCCCCAACCCTATGTAGAGGACTGCATTACATACGCTAGTTACTGCCCAAGCAAGCTACAAAAAATATTGCTCCCGAGTTCCTCCTAATGTTTGCTGCACAATATCACTGAAGCCGTAACTACTAGTACGTTGAAGTTTTATGTCATTTCCACTAGCGACGTTCAAAAGGCAGATACAGGGCACCATACACTTGACTGTCTCTTTTGGCGCTGATAGCTAGGATTGCCTGTGCTCTTTTGAACGTCAGCGATCCGTGAGTTCCGCGGCGCGGGGTTTTCGTCGCCTCGAGAGTTGCGTAGCGCCTCCTTCAGGTGCTTTTCTTCTATAGCTGGGCATTGCGCTTTGTCTCCCTGGAGTCTTTCGCTGCCTGTCGTGCCCACGCCTTCAGCCAGTTTTCTTCTGCTGGGCAGCGTCCATATGGACCAGTGCACAGTATAGCGTGCTGCGGTGAGGTGTGCCGTTCCGAACATGCACTACACCCATTTTAAGATTGTGGCTAGTATCATCTCCAACCAATCTGCTCTGTCGATAGCCATTTCACGCTTACATCTACTCTAGATTACGGGAGAGCCAGCAAGTTTTGTTCCCGAGCAGCTTGTTCAGCTTACCGTTCTTTACGTAACTAAACGTCCTTTTGTCTTATTCGACGTCGCCACGTCACTGATCGGGCCTTCTCCGCTAATCTGCCTGGTCAACTTTCAGGCCGCTGGGCTATAGGGACTGTCAAGTCCCATGCAATAGCGCCAAAAAGCAATCAAGTTACAAAATCGGACAGCCGTACTCACTTTCGGTTGTTTTGGGTTCCAACACATGCGCCCCGCATAACCAAGCGGGTCCGTCTAGAGGAAACATCCCTACTACATTGAATAAGGACAGTTTCTGCTCATACGCCAGCATGCCTACCTTAAGACCGGGCGTATCGATTCTCCAAACTGTGCTTTATGCGACGAGACATCGAACACTTTCTGTGGTGCCCCCCAAGATACCATGACGCTCGTTCTCAGGAAAAAAAAAAAAAAAAATCCCTTTCACATGCATGCCTGCAGCACGTTGAGTTCCCAGAAGGGTTAGTTATAGCCCACAAGGAAGCTTCAAGTCTTCTTAAATGCCTAAGAGATACTGGTTTGATGTCCATGTGGTAAGGTATCGCAGTAACACTATAAGAGACGCTCAGGCGGAGCAATTGCCAGTCTTGTTGCTGCGGACATACGGAAAACTGCACTTGTCGCACACAGTTGCTAAAATCTCGGCTTAGACTTGGTTCCTACGAGCACTGTACACAGAAATTTTAGCACCTGTGTGTTAAATATGCACATTTCCGCACCTCCGCACGCTTGCGGAAGGAATGCTGTAGGCCGTGCACATTGGACTTAAGTCGGTCGTTGTTGCTACAATCCACCACCACCACTCAAGGCGAAAGGAACTTTGCTATATCCAAAATGTCCATGAACAGCTGACGCCATTTGTCAGGCTTTATAATTGAAGAGACTGCAAAGGGGCCACATTAATAATTTTAGACTCGTAGCAATTAAAAACTACATTTTCGCTCACGTGGCGGGAAAATTAAGGTTTACTACTGGCGAATGAATTTCAGGCCGAAACCTCAGCGCCTATACGTCAGTGTATCGTCACGAATTTCGAGTATATTCTAGTATATGGGACGTTTTGAGTGCCGCAGAAGTTTTCGAAACTTGCTATGTTGAGTCGTGGGTTATTTTTCCATGCTGTCTACCGTCATTCACCGATAGATTGCGACCTCAGTAAATGCTGTCAAAATCTATGACGTCATGGTGAGCTGCCGCGGCAACTCCAGCACGGCGTCGCCACACGTCTTAATACGTTAGCGCGTTTTTTTAAAGTTTACCAAGCCACCTCTCAGCGCAAGATCAGGCGTATTGCTATTACGTAATTGGATAATTTTAGCGTGTTCGGTATAAGCAATGGCGTTTGCATAATACCGGGTCACCGGACGCTGGTAGCGACATCTTGTGACACTTCGTCTAACCACAACACCTCGTAGACACGTTTTAGTGTACTACGAGTGTTCTTGTAAAAAGAAAAAAAAAAAAAAACTCATTAAAAACAAGCAACGTGTTCACGATTACGCCGCTGCCTAAAATTTGCACGAGCAGCGAAGTAGAATAGACTTGGTTACTGAAATACTAGCTCTTTTTTTGTGTGTGGTTGAGCTCTGCGCCACCAAACTCCGCTCCTCACGTTTACGCTTCGGGTAATCCGCCAACGCCCTTACGTATATCGGACACGCTAACACTCTATATTTAACAGTTAATATTTCCTGTTAGTGCCCCTTGAAATGTCTTAGCTAGATGTACACTGTGGTCGTCCTGTGTAGCTCGATTTGTTTCAACATCTCCGATTGAATGGTGTTGACTGCTGCCGGTACGTTTCATTGGAGCGTTGGATATCATTTGGCCTACAAACTCGTCTGAATATATGAGACGGCAATCAGATCGCTTCCTCCCATCTTTATCACCTTCTCCACAGCTATAGCCAAGACAGATCCGCATACAGAACGCCTGCACCGAAATTGTAAGCTGCAAACGTGGACGCCTTGGACGACACCGTTTACCCAGCTCTAAACGTGGATTCATTAGTGGACATTATAAGCGCCTGCATCTGCTTTCCCTTTCATCGCGAAGCAGTTGCTGCCACGGCTTTGTTGGACCAGACACAAACACGGAGGCATGTTACACAGCAGTCGAACCTTTTATTTCAAATAAAATGTTTTATTTATATATATTTATATAATGACATCACAAATGCCAAAAAAAAAGAAGGAAGACAATAAAAAACTGGTGGCTGCCTCTTCTTAAATAAGGGACACACTGGTACATAAAAAAAAGCAGATTCAAAGTAGCAATGAGAGACAATAATAATAATTGGACAAAGAAGTAAAGTGACTGTGGTCTTTAAACAATGATGCAGACAGACGGAAAGGGGGGGAGGGGGTGTCGCCATTCATGTGCCCTCCGGGAGGCGGAGGAAGATCACTTCGTCGCGTCGAAGAAACGACCAATAGGTTCAAGGCCTAACAAGTCCGATACAATCAAATGAGAAAGGAAAATCCGACAAATAAAAAAGCATCTGTAAAGATTTCCAGGGGCTATAAGCACGCTTGAATCGCTGCTTTTGTCATCACTTTTTTTTCTCTTAGTTCATTCTTTCGTTCACTGTTCTGTCAGCGATAGAACATCGAACTTATACGTTCTACGATGATTCACGTGACACAAAAAAAAAATTGAAAAGAAATATAAATTTAGGACTCTGAAGAAACAAAAGAGAGAGTGAGAAAACAGCGACGATATACATCATATATATATAAAAATGAGGAATCGCGTTTTTTTTTTTTTTTGCACTTCCACACACGGTATTCACAAGATGCGAGAACTGTTGTTTTCGGCCATATTGCTTTTTTTTCTGCTCCTGCTCCAGTCGCCCTGGAGCAACTGCTGCTCCTCCGCTGTGTTGAGTGTGTAAACGCTTAGCGCGATGCGCCGTGTACCGCGGAGGGTGTGTCTGCGCGTGCGAGTGGGCACGCGCACGTGTGTGTGTGCCGCTCTTTTTGAAAGAGCGCATCATCATCATCATCATTGTTTCCTGTCGTGTATATATATATATATATATATATATATATATATATATATATAGCACGGGAGGAGGGCACACCTGCGACCAATACCGCGGTGACTCGGCCAGGCCGAACAACGTTTCGAACCAGAGTGCCTCTGGTTGTTGGAGCGCACAAGTTACGCGGAAACGTCACGTGCTCTACAAGGCTTAAGTCAGAGAGAAACTAGATGCATTAAAGAAAGAAGAAAATGAAGAAAAAAAGAGACACTGCGTTTTAATACAGAGGTCTCTCTACTTTTGCTGTTGCACCCCTAACTTTCTTTTTCCTGTTCATTTTTTTTTTTCAGAAAGCGTGTGGCAACATTTCCCTTATAGAGCAGGTATTTCACTATTTTGAAGGACGCCGAATTTTTTTTACCTTTTTTTCCGCACCTCTATTGGACAAATATAGTGACTTGCTTTGCACGTGAAACTTTACATCCAGTCCTTTTCTCTAAAAAATAAAATTAAAATAAAATAAAACATTGACATCCAACCACGAATTGATCACGTGAGCGAAGTTCGCTCACACGGGACATCGCGATCGCAAGTAATTACATGCAAAGAAAAAGAAGTGATGGGTAGCTGGTATGACAAAATGCGCCTGCACACTGAAAGAAACCAAGGCGTGCTCTTGCTAAGTGTTTCCTCTCTCTCTCTCTCTCCCCCTGAATTCCACGACGAACGTACCAAGTCAATCGGCTCCTGCAAGAACGCGCGACGGGGAAGGACCGTGGCATGTCGGGAAGGCATCTCTGTACGGGCCAACTCGAACTCGCTGAATCCAAGCAACTCAATCCCTGAAGAACGTGAAAAGCGCGACTGTCGCCCCGCGAGCCTGAATTGTGCCACTCGATGTCGTCGAGCATTGTCTTCCGACCCGACGTCTCTCGCGGCTTTTTAACGCGTCCCTTCCGGTCTTTTTGTAGTTGCATAGCGGTCTCAGTATTCAGACTGCGCGAACTCTTGACGAACCTGTTGTATCTCTGTCAGACAAAGAATGGCGCTACAGCCGCGTACGACAAGTGGAGTGGCTTTTGTGTTTGTTTCCTTTCTCGCTGCTGGACTGGCATGACAAGCACAGATCAGATCTTAGATCTTATGATAGAAGTAAAGGCGTATGTACAAAAAAAAAAAAAAGTACAAGAGGAACAAGATGTACCGTCTTTTCGTTTCCACACCACAGAACGAAAAAAAAAAGCAGGAAGGGGGATAAAAAAAAAGCATGAAACAATAAAGCTCAGAATGTCTCGTAGATGTCTGATGAAGGGGTGGTTTTTCCAGATGCTTTCGAGAGCTGCACTCCCGGGTCTCGCAGTGGTTTTCTCCTCCTCCTACTCCCTCTTGTGCGGCTTCCGTGGCGAAAGCTTGAACGGCGCCTGCTGCACGGCGCCGGATGGCATTCTTATTGCAGGCCACCCCGAAGAGACAAAGCTGCTCGGCCAACGCCCCAGAACGACGGCGCGGCGACCGACGACCACCGTTCACTAGCGACGGCGACGCAGGCGTACCACAGGACAACCCTGGAACCTGCTTCCCCGGTCCCAACGCCTACAGGTGGCCTACCGGTGTAACCATCTCTCCAATGAAAATTAAGGTTCCAGCGACACCACCGCCGAATTTCTTCGCCATTCCCAAGTACCTTCCGCTGCGACCCACTGCCGTGTTTTGTCGTAAGTGAGCCAGTTGTATTTTTTTTTTCCTTCTTTGTCCGCAGAACGGATGACACGCTCTCTCCAGGTGGATGACAATTAGATTCGAAAAACACTCGGCGACATGGCGGCCAGAGAGGCTGCTCCCCACGTTTCCCCCCACGTTGCTGGTGCGTGACGTGGAAAGGCTGTAGTAGCAGAGCGGCAGCGGGGGAGCCCCGGTGCCTATGCTGCTGTTGCCGCCGCTGATTGTGACCTCCCCCTGGGACCCGGGTAGAAGAAGCACATGATGCAGGCGCTGCAAAGGGTCGCGGTCCGGGGCGAGGGTCGGGAGGGAGCCTTGGGGGTCCGGGAGGAGGAGGAGGTTGTGCGTGCGCGCTCGCTGACGGCAGCGGGCCGCGCGTGGAGGAGAGGCGTCGTCATCACACCTTGATGGCGGCGCGCACCTTGCCCTTGCGCACTGTGGCCGGGGAGCCCTTGAGCATCTTGAGGCAGTCCTGCTCACAGAGCACGTTCCCGTTGACGAGGTTGTACCGGTCGCCAGGCACCAGCTGGCTGTGGCACTTGACGCAGGCGAAGCACTTGACGTGGTAGACGTTCTGCGCGGCCCGCATCACGTAGTCGTTGGCCGGGATCATCTGGCCACAGCCCGAGCAGGCACCCGACGTGCCGAACAACCTGCGAGCAGAGAGAGAGAGAGCAGAGAACGGCGGTTACCATACGGTCGAGTACTGGGCCCGAGAGTTCCTCATCTTCCTTGCGCTCGGCAACCTATACGCGGCACGATGGGATAGAAAGGCGAACCGAACCCCGTTGAACGTTTCCCAAGCGGTTCATTCTCGTGTGCATGTTTTCTACAACACGTGCACGCTTCACATTTGTAGGAAGAAGACAGACGAACCAGGTTAACCGAGGCAGTCAATATGCCAGCTGCGCGGGCAATTTCGCCATGATAACGAGCTGGTGAGACACGTGCAATGCAAACGTGCAATTTCTACCACCCCTGAACCCTGCCAAGTGTGCAAGCGCAGAACAGTATGCAGCATGACAGTGTGTACATGATACCGGTTACGCGGGTCGCCGGATTTTGTATGCTCTCTATTCGTTTCATCTGGACACACTGTTGCCATGGCGGCTTGAGACAGAACGTAAATGGAACACGAGTTTACAGGAACCGTATTCTCGCAAAAGGTGGAATGTTTATATATTGAGTGAGGCGCTCTAGACACTTCCTTTTGCATCAGACACAACGGTTATTTATACAAAAAAAGAGCATAAATACGAGCGAGTCGGCTGGACGTACACAGGAACCGTGATCAATCATCGCATAGACTCGTGTTCAACGGCTGGGAGGGAGAGAGCGAGATAGAAAGAGAGTGAGTAAAAATAAACAAAACAATAATAATAAAAAAGCCTAGACGGTCATGCGACCATTCTATTCTAAGGTGAGACGCCCGCTAAACCTAGCTCCTTTTTCCCACTACGCATTCCACGTCTTGTCGAACTACGCACCCCACCTGTCAGGAAACTTCAATTTCGTCCACACCGCAAAACGGTCACTCATCTTCGCGCGTAAAGACATTCGTAATAGAAGACAGGGCATAGAACGAGGCCCAGAGCAAGACAAGCAGAAAACGGCTGGGTTGCGGGAGGAGAGCGCCACTCATTTCGGGCCACCACATTATTATTACCTATTTTTTTTTCTCTCTAAGAGGGAAGGGGAGGCTCATCCCGAATGCAGTGAGGACCGAAAGGTGCGCTGGCGCACTTTTCGGGCCAGACAATGACGCGGAGCCCCGAGCAGCAGGATCGACCAATCTTTCCTCTCCTGCGGCAGCCGCTGCGAGATACAGGCGCGTCCAAATTTCCGACGTCCAGGGGAGCCGGCGGCTACATCGCGGATGCCGTGTTCCACGGCAGCGACGACCCGGGTCCGCCGCCATGTTGCAGCCGCCCTGCTTTCCCCCCCTGGGCGAAGATCTCTCGCCTCTGCATTTCCTTTGTGGCGCCCAGAGCAGCGGAAGCGACGATAGTTGGCCGCGCGCTCCTCGAGGCTCCCAGTTGTAAAATGAGATCGGGTAACACGGAATGAAGCTCTGCCTCCGTGCCTCGCTCGCCGCCGCCGCCGCCGACGCGCTGTTGTTGTTATTACCATTATACATATAGGCGGCTGCCCCTCGATATGAGATTTCGCCTCCCCCCCTTCGGCGGCCCGCGCGCCACAATCTTCCCTCCCCGCCGCAGTCGCGCGCGCCCGCTCTGTCATGTCGCTGTTTTCCGTCCGCGCGCGCGAGCGCGCGCGAGGAACAGCCGAGGGAAAGGAGGAAACCAATTTCGGTGATCGGGGGCGGCCGAGGGGGGGTGGCGGCGCGGCGGCCGGTGATATATATATATTGATGTATATCTCTATATATGAGAAAGAGAGAGACAGACAGACGTACTATTATAGTAGTGGTGTTGGTGCCACCGTTCGCAGGCGGGATCCTATCGCAGGGCGTCGGGCGACGGGGGAAAATAAAAAAAAAAAGAAAGAAAGACGTGTGTGTGTGTGTGTGTGTGTGTGTGTGTGTGTGTGTGTGTGTGTGTGTGTGTGTGCACGCACGCACACGCAGGTTCGGAGCAAATAATACGCGGCACACAAGCAAGCCCTCGGGCGAGATACGCGGGCCCCAAGTAATATGGGTTGCGTTCGGAGGTCCCCCTCGGGCACTCCTAAATTTTGTCCCTCCTCGCTTCTCCTGCGTTTCTGTTTTTCTTGCTCGCGCACCTCTCCTCCACCTGCGCCGTCGCCATCTTTCTTGGGCAACACGCGCGGCGACACCGGTAAAGCGCGCGCAGTGCCGCACGGGTTCCGCGGCCTTCGTTCGCTGCCAGAGTTGATGGACCATGCTGGTGTTAGGTCCAATGCCAGCCGGCCGCGTACTGGACACGCCAGCGCGCGTCCAACACTTGCGCACGACAGGCTGGCCGGGTTTTGACGCCACTCAGCCATAACGCGCAGATTCATCGATTAGGGCGACGCAGTCTCGCGTTCGCTGCATTCGCGAACTTGCGTATAGACGCGGACTCTCTGGTTTAAGGCGACACGTAAGACGGCGATCACCAAGGGAAAAGACAACAAAGCAGAAATCTCGCACGCACAAGTCTCGCGCTTGCTGATGTACGCGGACTGCCTAAGGCATGTATGTGTCTTGCTGAGCATTAAACGACCATCACACCAAGACAAATCATTTCGTTTTCTTTGGTACGTCGCGCGAACGGCTCGTTTTCCGGGTGCGACCAAAAACCCTGATGCAAACGAACGTGCCCCCATCATAGCAGCGCAAGAGTGGCGAGCTATTTTGCTCGGAGAAGCGCGCTTTATTCTCGTTTCCCTCATAAACCATCCCTTCACGAGCGTAGCGTTTAGGATCAGTTAGCAGTGCACGATCGGGTTCATATAGTGTACAAAAAGAAGACTATAGTGTACAAAAAGAAGACAAAATAACTTTGTGTGTCCGTGCATCTGCTTTTGCACTTGTTCTTCGTGTGCTACCTATGCCCGAACCATCGTGTGGCGACTATCTACTGCTAGCTGCTAGAACTGCGGGATTGCGGTTTCAGAAGACAACTTCGGTTCGCCCTATAGGGCACGGGAGCAGGTCCAAAGTGCTGTAGAGACTCTTGCCAATGATGCGTGTTGCACCTGCGCTTCGTACCTCCGCTCATCAAGAACGAGTTCCCTTACAAGATGTCATCAGAACGAAGAGAAGGAGCACCAGTTAGGACAGCAATAATGAGCGTCCCCCCCCCCCCCCCCCCCCCCACGGTCACCCGCAAGAACAGCGAAATTCGCCAACTCTGGGGACAAAGAAGCATAGCAAAAAGGCGTAGTCTGCATAGCGGGTTGGATAAGGTATTTCAGTGACCTGTACAAAGTGCTTCCTCGCCAGCATCCCCTACCCCATATGTGGGTGCGCGCCCCTGCCAAGATGTGCCCTGAAATAAATCTCGCTTTCTGAGGCTTACTTTTGCACTCGGATAAAGTGAATGCCAGTGTGCAGGATTAAAACGAAAGGTGTATACCAACAACGTGTTATTACCTCCCCCCCCCCCCCCCCCCCTGAATTCAGTGCAACATACGCTCGAAAAAAAAAAGAAAAAAAGAAAAAAAAGAGAAAAACTTATTCCTTCCAGGCGACGACGAACGATAACAGAAAAGACAGCAATGAGAACGAGTAAAAGGGACTTATGTCAAGTTGCAATTTTCATGGCTGCAGCATTCGTGCGAGCCATCACCGCATTGCCGCGACCTTCCAACTGCATAGCGACTCATCGCCATCGTTGCATACATAACGAAGGCGCGGCGACCATCGCCATGCGCCGCAGAGCTGCTTCGCCCGGCCTCGCAAAATACGACGCCTGTAAAATGCCGTTATGTTGCTTACGCTACCAACTGCGGGACATCATGCGACGCATTCAGGCCACATACCAAGACACCTTTACGCAAGTTGGCTAAACTGCGTCATAAGCACACGTTGCCGCAAAGCAAGCGTCACAAATTGCCAATGGTTGTGAGCTCCCTGGGCGTCGCCATAATGCCTTCAGGACTTGTAATTACGCGCTAGCTTCACGCACAAGCGCAGCATATGCTGCTGCGCGTGCCTTTTTAGTCACGCGCAACATCTGCGGAAATCGCAGCTGCGAAAACGCACTGCAAAATCGCACCACGTGAAACGGGCTTAAGAGCTGCGCTCTAAAACGGGTCGAGTCTGCTTGTCCGGCTGGGATTGGTCTCGTGCAAAGAGAATGCGCCCTCTCCCCGCGACGGCAAGGTCTATAAACGAACGTGGGTGCGATGTTTGTCCAGCGCACTTACTTTCACGCGAATGAAGTATTAGCAATGGCACGGAAGCACTAGCGGCACGGCGTCCTTGCCGTTTCCCATTTGCCGGACTCTGGCTGCCGCCAAACGGCGCGGCGCCGGCCGGACGAATGGACGGTCGCGAAGCTGCATGACGTCACCGCATATGCGCGGCCAGCTCCTCATTGGGCCGTCCGATCCGAGCGCGTCGACGCCGCTGCGCCGGCGACAAACATCGGCTACAGCTTCTGTATCACGCAATATAGTGGATGTTAGATTAATGTGACGCCTGAATTGTATATTTCGCGACAAGCGATGACCAATGCGGAGCTTCTCGCACGGCTGACAGCTGCGATACAACGCAAGTTCAACTTGCAACCAGCGTCCGGCCGGCTGTGCAAAGAGAAAAGTACCCGGTAGCCGAGGAGATGACGAGGTGGTTAAACGGTGCCCAAAGTATGCATTGTGCGATCGTCTGCGGTTGTTTTTGAAGCGCCGTCGGCATCGACCCAAGAGCGGTGGGCGGCCGGTGTGCCGGTGTTGTGGTCTTCCCGAAAACTCGCCGTCAGGCAGACTCCCGGCAAGCAGTCGCGTATATACGCATAACGTATATACGTATAAGCGTCACTGTGTCCACACATTTTCACGAACGTAACTTGGCAAACGCGCGTAATGGAAGTAGACTTGTGGAAACATGGCTGAAAAGCACAACTTCTAACTAATGGCGCCTGTTCTATCTCGAGCCTAATCTACAGTGGTAGTCCTCAACCTCTGCGAACTTACGATTACGAACCTCTGCAACAGTCAAAGAGCAATGAAGCCCGGCGCTCCAAAAAGCAGCCATACCTGCCAAACACTGCCGGGAAAGTGATTTAATAAAATTATTCTTATCGTGAATTTAGACCTTACCGAAAACGTCCTGGAGGCTGGTTATAACGGCCATATGTGGCTAATACAGGAGACAGACACATATAGCCGCGATAATGATAGGCTTTGAGGCTAACCAGTGGAAATCGTGTTGGCTACCCTGCGCAAAGGACGTAAGGGCTGAAAGATGAAGGAGCAAGAGAAAACGGAAAATGAGGCAAGCACACATGAGAAGGGGGCGTGAGAGTGCTCACCGCGGTAGTGCTGACGTGAGCGTTTGCAGCGAAGACCCTTTTCACCGACAAGTTGGCTCACTATAAACTTAGTGACGCTTCTGCCACACCTAGCCTAGAGTTGATAGCAACACAGTAAAGCCTCGTTAACTTGAAGTCTGATATCTCAAAATATCGGTTAATCCGAATTTTTTCCCTGGCTCGATTCCAACGCCGTGTATTTTTCACCTCATATCTCTCAAAATGGCTACTGGCGTCTGTTTCTAAAGGTTCT
Source organism: Dermacentor silvarum (assembly GCF_013339745.2). Taxonomy (NCBI): domain Eukaryota; kingdom Metazoa; phylum Arthropoda; class Arachnida; order Ixodida; family Ixodidae; genus Dermacentor; species Dermacentor silvarum. Next base: position 216,784,659 of record NC_051154.1, read on the forward strand.
GTGTTGTCTACGCGCGGCCAGCGGCTTAAATTTTCGTGCATTCGCTTATCTCGAAATTTCCCCCGGTTTTCATAATTTTGAGTTAACGGTGTTTTATTGTATCTGCTATCATATACAGTAACTATAGCCTCGCCTAAGGTCGCGGTGACCGCGTTCCTATAGAGGTGGAATATAAATAAAATGTCACAGTTTCACCCTAAGGGCGAAGCAATGAATGCGATAGCAACACAGCAATGTCATACGAAGTAAGGTGAGCGGCTTTGGTAGCAATATGAATTGTAGTAAACATGAGCTGATTAAGTAAGCAGGTGTGCTGCGGCGTAAGTAGACCGACATGAAGAGAGACTGGATGACCACGAGAAGGCGCGTGTGAAACGGTGGTGTTGATGAGAAGCGCTGCCCGTGGGCAGCGCGTGCGAAGGGACACACCTGTAGCGCTGCACTGCCGATCCGGGCAGCATTGCATGTGTAGCGTGCGTTGGAAAATGTGGCCCGACTGTTACTAACTGTGGTGTGAGCGCGCACAAACAAACATGAATAGATCACACTGAATGACTGCAGACAACGACTGTCAAAACGCTGGCAGCAAACGCATATACGCCGCAGCGGGCGAAGGTACGTGCGGTCTATCGCTTCAACGGAAACTGAGTGGCGAATGCACAGCGCATAAACGTCAGAGCCATGTGGAGGTAAGAGACGGTGCGCGGCGAGCGCGGTTGCGGGCAGAGTAGAAGTGCGCCCCCCCCCCCCCCCCCCACACTCCCTCCGGCGCTCGCTTCCTGCTTCCTTGCTTGCGCGTGGGAGATTGAGTGCGTTCGGTTCGCTCTCCGTGACAGCGTGGGTCCCCACACGCTTCCGCTCGGGCATACGGCGCGCGGCGAAGATTTTATCTATACGGAACCTCACGGCGACGGCGATGCCGACGGCAGAAATCCGGTGCAAGTGTCCATATAATTGCTATCGCAATAAAACGCTTGTGTACGTGAAAGAACACCAGATGGTCAAAATGAATCTGGAGCCCCTATTCTACAGCGTCCCTCATAACCCACTGTGCAATTTGAGGACGCTAAACACCACATTTCTTTTTTTAGTCTTCTAAATGTACTATATGCGTACATACTTGAGTAAGGCTGCTTGCTGGTTAGTGGATTAACAACTGTGGAATTCTCATATGAACTGTTGCACTAAGAGCGAATCAGCTCGCAGTGTTTTGCATTGACACTGAAGAAGCATCGAAAAAAGATGTACAACAATGACGTTTGGCTAACGCTGCCTTACTGTAGCTTCTATCACCTTAGGTTTTTGTTCGTTCTTGTTTCTTTGTGCCACAACGTAGGAATAAAATTTCGAACTATCATCGAACTTAAACCAATGTTATGCTGCAGCGGAACATTTTTATATTATTTTTGATTAAAGGCAATGTTCCCGGAAAGATATATGTTGCCCCGATAGCACCGCACATTTTGTAGACACTCGCTCGCGCTGGTAAATATCAGTTTTCTGGCCTCCATTAACGTCGAGCCCCGTTCGCTGAAACTCACTGAGAATTATAGCCACATAGTAAAAAATCAGCGCACTCATTAGCGAGTACGCCGACCAATGGGTAGTTCACGTATGTTAGGTAAGAATGTGTGAAGCTGAACATTTCGTCACGAGCCACAACGTAAACGAGTGACGAACTATGTTACGACCTTTCCGTAAGCTACAACAAAACTTCAAGACATGGATGTTCAAAGCTCGGAGCGTGGCATAAAAAGAAACTACCACCACAAGTGCTATAAGGTAGAAAATAAGTAATGTAATGACATTGCACCAATAACGTTACTGAACCAAAAACGTGCGGCTTCAAAGCCGTTGACATTTAAAAAATATAATAACAGTAATCTCCACTTAATACAGTGAGTGAACGTATGTGCCACTGCTGTGTCTTGGTAAACAATTTCTAGACCTGCCTTCTAGTCCGCTCGCCGTACGGCAGTGCTAGGATCATCTGTACAAGGCGTAATGAGCTAGGCAGCATGTATATGCGACCTTCCCATATCCGCTGAAGCTATAGTCTCTCAAAGGTTTGTGCTCTTCACCCGCTCATCGTCGACGACAGCCGCTGAAGTCGCGACTAAAGCGGCGCCGCGCCAACGTCATGCGCTGCCATTGTAAACAGAGGCAGCGGAGGCCGGTTGAGGCAAGCAATGGACGCGTCACCAGGTGACCCAATGTGGCGCCGCCCACGGGAACTCGCTGAAAAGCGCCTATATAGTCGCCTCAATTTCAGGGTGCCGCGGGCAGGATCCGTCTAAATGTCCCTATAGTTCTAGGAATCTGCGGCTTCCGTCTTTTTTCTTCTGCTGCCTTGGCCGAGACACTGGCCAGTGCATGTTTGAAACATCGTCCTATATCTAGAGAGTTCCCGGTGGAAACTCTGCACAACATAATTACGTTGCGAATATTAACTGGGTGCAGCACATGGCACATTGCAATAGCTTAGGCGTTTCTAAGACCACAATTATGATGAACGCGGCAGCGCAGTAATATCGACGAGCGCAGTAAGCGCAGTAATATCGACGAGCGCAGTAATACCGAAGAGCGCAGTAATATCGACGCCATCGTGCGACTTCCCTCATCACCATTAGGTGTTCTTTCTCTTTTTTTTCTTTCTCTCTCTCTGTTTTTCAATCTGGGGACGGTTCAAGAGGGAGAGGGTTGGGGGGGGGTGGGGGGCGTTGAAATCTCGTGGCCCAAGCGCGAATAAGAAGAGTAGTACAGGCGCACGCGCGCCACGGCGATACGCGCGGCCGATCGAAGCCCGTTACACAGCCGATCGCACGCAATTGAAATCTAATTTGTACGGCGGCGCGTCGAATCTATGCTAATTAGGACGGGTCCGGCGTCACTTGTCTGATTGAGAGCTGGCGGCCACTGCGTGGAGAAAAGCACGAGCGCCGCCCATGGCAGAGAGAGCATGGCGCCCACGAGCCGAACACGAACGCGCGTATATGCTAATTTGATCGCGGGGCGCCAAACACGACTGTCGGGCTGGAAAGAAGTCTGCGCGCGCGCCCTATTCGTGAACAAACAGCGCCGTCGTCGTCACCGTTAACGCGCCCGTGCCGTGGAGTATCACATATTGCCGGCGCGTATATACCCACCAGCCCACCTCAGAGTCAATGGTGTACCCCTCTTTTATACGCAGAGGCGATAGTATGCATGCAGTCGCTTTTTGTCGAGGCAGTGCATGCGGACCTCGTCTCTCTTGCACTACACTCTGCTTCGCTGCGCGTCCGATAGGTGGCGGAAGACGCGAATAAGCGAAGGAAGGAGCGCGGACGCGCTCGCGAGAGGAGACTAGAGAGGAAATGGGAGTAATAATAATGTGGAAAACAAAATCAAGCGAAACCGCGGAACCGCCCTGTCATTCCGTTTTTGTTTTCCCCTTTCTTTTTTCCCCCTACTTTTGCGACGTGTACAGCGTCGTCTTATGATGCCGTACGATGTTCGCTCTTCGCGTTTGCCACGCCGAAGATAAGAGACAAGTTGAGACTTTGCCCTCTGTATGTGTATATATATATTCACAAAGCAGCGACCACTTCTTTGGGGGTGCGATCTAAAAAGTAATTCCTGCCTGTGAGCGACGTCAACAGATACAGCGAGGAGCAGGCATACAAAGACATCGGTTTATTCGGTGCCCTGCGCTGTCAACATTACGTGCGTGATCAAACGGATTAATCCGCACCATCTTCGAGCGCCACGCTGTGCCCATAGGGATCGTGCATTATCAGTCGAAAATTGTCGAAGAAATTCCACGAGCAAGAAGATCTGTCAAGCGGGCACGGTCTCAGAATCTTTGTATCACGAAAGCTGCGGTCGCGCAAGATGCTGGCTTAGAACTTACGACAAAAAAAAAAAAAAAAAAAAAAAAGAAAGAAAGAAAGTCACAGGCCTGCGCGGCACACGCAGCACAGTCACAACGTAAGCTGGTGGAGCGACTCAAGAGTAGCTCCAATTTGGGCACCAGGCACAACAGGGTCTTCGCGGCAGTTTGTTCGCCTAGTTTTGACGAGAACGATCTGAACTGTCCGCCCGGCGTCGACGGCGAACTGCGGCTTGTAATGCTCCCTGCACAGCAGTCTGCTGAGCCAGATCAAGCCTTACAACTGTAACGGTGCGTTTGCAGGCACCATGACTAGATGGCGCCACCATACTGGCGGAGGCTGGGGATCGCGTTTTTTTCTTTTTTTGATTGCGGGCCTCGTCTGAATGGCATCTCGTCGGCTGCGCCTGCGCACAATATGTTTGCAGGCGTCTTAGTTTGATGGCGCCACCATACTGGCGGAGGCTCGGATCGTCTGCGCCTGCTTTAAAGACCATTTTCCGGCGCCCTGATAGCAAGCGCTTGCGTGGCTCAGTGGTAGAGTATCTGGCACCCACTCAGCGGGCGCGGGTTCGATCCTGACGGGAACCGGGTACTTTTTTCGAATTTACAGCGATAGCGGCTACGTTCGCCGGCGGCGGCAGAATCGCGAACCGAAACGGCTATTGGAATGAGCCCATAACAGCTTACGCTGGAAAACAGCACTTAACATGGCAAATCAGTTCTGCGGAGGCCCGGAACACTCGGGTGGGTGATAACTTCTGCCTTTCATCAACATTCCTCCACCTATCGGGAGGCCTCCGCAGAACTGATTTGTCACATTACGTGTCCCTGTGCTTAGAGCTGTCGATTAGTTCGCCCTCGCTCTGCGATCGCCTAGCATGGTTAGCTCAGATGGCAGAGCGACCACCCCCTGAAAGGCTATGGCCCTCGGTTCAATCGCCGGACCAGGGCAATTTTTTCTTCTGCTGCGAAGCATCCTTTCTGAGAAACCCGTATTAAGTTTCCTTTGTAGCTTCGCTCTACAGTCGGGTGGACGAGAATGTTTCCCTACCCACCGTACTGGCGTGCGCTGCTAAGACCGAGGGCGCAGGATCAAAGCCCGGCCGCGGAGGCAGTCATTTCGATGGGGGTGAAATGCGAAAACGCCCGCGTACCGTGCATTGGGTGCACATTAAAGAACCCCAGGTGGTACAAATTATTCCGGAGTCCCCCCTTCTGCGACGTGGCTCATAATCATATCGTGGTTTTGACACGTAAAACCCCACATTTTTCGTAAAATTTTCCCTTTGATAAACTACGCGTTAGGAGCGACATGATTAAGTGAGGAATTTGGACGGCACGCAGACATAAGAGAGTTTTAGCAGTGACAAGTTACCGTGCGGTAAGCGCGGTAATACCTTACCGGCCGAGGACTGCGCATGCGCGCACTTTACCGTACGGAAAGACTTTCCGTACGGCGTACTTGACGGTAAGGAGTCTGTACCGCATACGGTAACGTGCGCACCATGTTTTGCGAGCCGAGCCGGACCAAGCCTAAACATAGGGAGCAAGTGGCGACGGCCACATAGTCCACGCCGTAGCATGTCCGCGTCTCGCGTGCGTTTTTCACCATGGTAGGACCAAGGGACGAGTTAAATTTAATTCACCTTCTGCGACACGGCGAAGTGGCAGTATGACAGCCCTTCTAACCAGAAGCATAAATTTGAGCTGAGGCCTAACTGAACTTGTGGCCGTACCCTTCGTAACAGGCGAGTAATATACTCAGGTCGAATGAGAAAAAATACAGATTAAAATAAACGAAAATCAACCAAATAAACAGAACGTAAAGCGTGGCAATATATATATATATATATATATATATATATATATATATATATATATATATATATATATATATACACACACTTCGGGTTGGTGCCGCCATCTAGTGACGCAGACTTAGAGGGGGCGCCGAGTTCTTATTGCGTAATTAACTATATGCTACTTATCTGCTGGTGTAAAGTGTCGGCAGCGGTGCAATTTACAACAAACAGTCCTATATTTATATATTGCTTCGACAAAAACACCTACGTAACAAAAAAAAAAACAAAAAGAAAGGCTTCACGTGTTGTTGAACAAGGCGTCACAAGCAGTCGCCACTAGCTTTGTGACTGGCGTCCACGTTTGCCGTAACCCGGCACTTCCGTAAAGAATAATACGTGTATGGTTAAGCTAAAGCTTTCTTCTATCAGCCAAAATTAATATTTCGCGCTCAGCACATAGTTCTTGCAATCTGCAAGGCGTGAATGTAAACCACTATCATCATTATCAAGTTATCGTACGCATCGAGCACACACGCAGCTAAAACGTATTCGGTCATCGCGGTACGCTATTACGGAACGGTGATAGACTGTTTTAGTTGAGCGTCTTTACGGTCCGCTCCGCTCCGAGATTGCCCCGCTAAGCCACAGCGGAGCGGCGGGCGATTTTCACGTTTTAGTCGTGCGTTTAACGTAGCGGAGCGAACCTTTCGTAGTTGCAGCGCCCTATGGCCGAATTCAGCGTAGTCAAAAAAAAAAAAAAAAAAAAAAACAGTTTTGTCGCTTTTACAAAGTAAGACGAGTATACATAACTTATTTGTTCATGGAGTATCAGACGGGTGCTTGCAATGCGTTACCGGTCCATTTTATCGAGTGTAAAATGAAGCGTCGACTTGGTGAAGGCCACGTGATAGCCAGTGAGTTTGCATTTCGATCCAATCCAATCCTTTTTGACACCAATGCGCTGGCGACGTTTTTGGTAGCTTTGCTGTTCACTTTATTTCCTTAAAGAAACAGTTGGGGGTGTATTACGCAAGTTACTCGCGCTCGCACGACTAGTGCATCGATGCAGGGTGCTTCGAACCACGCGCGAGAGAGGGCGCGTGCATCGACTACACGCGCTAGCGGAAGACGGCAGCAACGCTCCGCGCTCCGCTTAGGCAGCTTGTAAGCGGACCGTGTTTCTCGCTCCGCTAGCCCGCTTGCGGCTAAGCGGAGGACGCATGCGCATTCGTGCTTTCGCTCCGCAGCTAAGCGGAGCGTAAAAACGCTAAACTAAAGCTGTCTAATAACGTACCGTATACAGCACTTACCGCACTGTAACACGGCACTGCTAAAACTCTCTCATTCATATTCTTGATTATCTAGAACGACCGGAACACGAACAGGCTGCCGACAACGTAGCGCTCCAGCCGGAGTGTCCGATATGAGCGCAGATTGCGCGCGGGCACGGATCCGGGTTGTACGAGGGCAATCGAAATTGAAGCAGCTCTTGCCTGAACGCTACAGTGTCGCATCGTGCCTCTTAGCGCATTATCGCACACAGAAGAGCCACAGCGGCAAGGGAAGGAACCAGCAGCGGCGGAAATCCGCAGAAAATCACGGGAAAATGTCCAGACCTAGCCACGTAAAGACGAGGCTGCAACGTGTCCGAGACGTCGTTCCCGACGACGTAAGCGCCGCAAATCAGCGTACGCCCTCCCAACATTTCCCTCGGACGTCTAACGAGACGGTGGAGCGGCAACCGCCGCAAGAACGAGCCAGGAAGCGCACGAAACTTCTCTTTTCCGAGAATGTTCGCTCTTTGTTTTTTGGTTCGCCGAAAATGGCAGGCGTGCAAAGCGCGGCGGTCTCCGGGGCGATCCGGCCAGTGTCTGTCATCAGCTGGCCCTTTCCATCAGCGGCATACGGCGAAAAATGAAACAAAACAAACGACTGAAAGCAGTGGGAGGAGGGTGGCGAACAAAGAACCCCCCCCCCCCCCCCTCCGCCTATCCCCATCAGCCTAGTCTGCACTCGAGGTGGTTTCCCACCAGACAGTGCATATATACAGAAGAAAAGTTTCGTGTCGGGGAGGCGCGCATCGCTCCGAGGTCGTAAAATGCGCCCAGCCAGATTCTCCCATGGCCGCGCCGCCCCCTCCAGGAGCCGTGTCTCGTTACAGTTCTAATTGGCCGCGGTTCCGTGAAAACTCTCCGTCACGATCCTGGCCATCTTCCGAGCCGAAAAGGCCCGGCGCTTCTGCCTCCCGGAGGTATACGTATACACAGCACGCGGGCACTGTGGATCAGCTGCCGCCACTGCTGCTGCTGCGACCACGGCCACGACCATGCGCGCAGCCTCGCCAAAGCTTCGCGAGCGGGCGCGCCAGCCAATCGGTAGAAAATAAAAAAAGCTACTGCTGCGTGCTCTACCAGACGAGGCGGTGAACAATTAGTGGAACACACGTGTCTTCAAGACACTTTTCTCCGTTAGTCGTGGGAACGCTCGGAGGTGGCTATCGGCTACCGCGACATACAGAACAGCAGCAGAACCAAGCTACAAAAACGGACGCGCCAACGGCTTCCCTAAAGAAGTAGACCGGCCAAGAAGAGAAGAGCGGTGATATCGCTTTACTGACCTAAGTATATTCGCACTTTGAAACAGCACATATGGGCGAGACGGAGCCAAATAAACGAGTCTATATGCACAGGCAAGAAAACGTTCAGACTGGGCGAACGGACGCTGTTTATTTGTCGATATCTGTGACGTAGCGGGCAGTGATTTGGATTGTTCGAAGCATGTGTTCGGCGCGAGCGCATTTGCCGCTCGCGCCATGCAATGGTATTCCGCAAGGAGTAATTCGTGCTATAGGTGTAACGCCGGCAAACCTTTCCGCCAAAGCATACCGGCTCGATGCAGGTTCATATAACAAAGCACTGAAGACCATAGGCTTGAAAACAAGTCCGCTGCTTTCGGCATCTTCGTCGAATCACCCCCCCCCCCCCCCCCTTTCAGTACAGCTGAGGTGCGATGAATTCAGCGTTCTAGTATAATCTTCCTGGGACAATATAACTTGGAGGCACTACTCGAGACCATTCCTCCTCACGAAAAGAAATAAGCCAGCAGACCCGTGCCACCGACCAGCAGTTGTTGAACCACGCAGCAGCGCAGAAATAAAGGTCCTGCTCGTCTATTCTTGTACCTCTGACAGTGGCATACTACAACGGAGCCTATTGGAAACGGCGTCCGAACACGACACGAGCACAACAAATCAAGTCTTACACAGTAGCAGCGCGCACACTGCGCGAGCAACAAGGCATCCTGTTCAGAAAGACGGATGCTGCACCACGGAGAAAAGCCTCCGGCGCGCGGCGGAGGCGGCCGTTTCGGGAGGCCCGGGTTTAAAAGAAAGAAAAAGAAAGGCGGAATAGCATTCTGCCCAACTTTCCCGTGTTTCCTCCCACCCGCGCGTACGCACGCACACACACAGGAGAGTGCAATCTTGGAGTGTGTGCGCGTCTCTCCATTATTTTCTCCCCGTATTTGCATCTCTATAAGTTCGCGCCGCCCGGGTGGAAGCCTTTAGAACGGGTCATGATGCGCTGCTGCTCGCTTTGTATCGCGTCCTTTTCAGTTCCCGCTCGATGCTCTATCTGGTGCCGGAACGGCTCATTCTGTCGTCTCCGCCCATCTATACCACGACCAGAGGCTTCGCATGCACGAGTGTTCGTTCCGCGAACCTCGTGTCCCGGCTCCGTGACGCATATGGTTCGAACACAACCGACGCGCGCATACCCGGTGCCCGCGGTCCATCTCCACTTAGGTAGTATTACGAAAACCTACGGCGCTGTCGAGGGCTGGGAGCACGGTCTGCGTCTATACGCTCGTTATTATATCACTCATCGGGCTCCCTTTTCCGGAGAGCTGGCATAACACTTTCCTGAGCCCTTTACATAACAGGAATTCCGCAGCGCTGCGTGGCTTCGGCTACGTTTGCCGGAGATGCCGAACACAACAAGTCGAGCACGACGGGGGATAAACAAGGCTCCAGATAATAATGAGCGCACGCGGGCACTCAGAAAGAAAGATAGAAACGAAGCATGTACAGTTCGCTACTATTTACGGCAAGAACTAGAGTGCAGCTCACCGAGACATCAAAACAGCGTCCGTGAATAGATTAAAGGGGCACTGCCACTACAAAACCAATTTTGTCCTCTGCGAGCAACGCAGCTACACATTTTTTTTTTCGGATGTCACACACACACACACACACACACACACACACACACACACACACACACACACACACACACACACACACACACACACACACCAGTAGCGCACCCAGGATCTCTGCCAGGGGGGGTTGACAGTTTGCCAATACCATCTAAACAGCACTAATTTCGATTTCTTAACGGGAAATTGTCAAAAAATTCGCTTTTTGCGAGTGTGCAGACGATTGCGCGTCTTACATCTAAGTTGCAGTACTCAAATGCGTAAGGAAAGAAAAGGGGTTAAACAAAAGGGGGGGTTAAGTCGGCCTCAGGGGGGGGGTTACAACCCCCGAATCCCCCCCCCCCCCCCCCGGTCGGTGCGCCACTGACACACACACACACACATGACCTGACGTAAGCGAAACAACAAGACTACGCCGGACTGAAGTGCGTTCCAATAACGGCAATTCGTCGCAGTAATTCAGCCGCCCTTCGCTCGCGCAGTGATATATTAAAACGGAACGAACGAACGAATGAATGAAGGGCGGGGGCCCGCTTCCGAGAGTGGCTTGCGCGCCTCGGCGCTCTCTTGCTGCCGCGGCTGCGCCACTATAATCCCATACTCGCTGCCGCGCCGCCCGTCGCGCCACTCTCCACCACAAGCGCGCGCAAGAGGCGCCAACGCGCGTGAGCGCATTTTCATTCGGGGGGCAATTTTAATCAACGCGCCTGCGCGCTATTGGGCCGCACGCGTCTCATCGCCCTCGGCCTCCTCACTCCGCGGGGCTAGAGCCACCGTCGACGACGTTACTTGGACAAGTTGGCGGGCGAGGCACAGCGTGTGAAAAGTAGAAGACAAACAGCGGGGAGGGGGGGGGGGGGAACGACGGGACGACTCGACGCGTGGAAGAAAGAAAGCGCGTTCTTCAGGCACAGCTGCGGGGGATCCGAAATAGACGGTTAAAAAAGAAAATGAAATAAATAAAGTGGCGCGAGAAACGTTACTAAAATTAGGGGCGCGAGGCAACAAGACTACAATAAGAAAGAAAAAAAAAAAGAAGAAAAGCGACTGCCAACAGGGGCAACAGTTTCATTCAATTTGCCTCCGCTGCGGGCCAAGACTCTAGTCTCGAGCCTGATCTCTCTCGCGGATGCAAGACCAAGACTTCTGGTTCACGTTAAAAAGAAAACGAGGAACTCCGTCCTTCGCAACGCACAATCGCGCACTCGACCTGCCGAGTGGTGTTAACGCGCGCACGGCATCTTTTTCAAATATCCCGTCGTTTCTATTCGCCTCACCGCTATACGTACACACACGAAGTGGTTCAAGCACGCGCGGAAACGTACTTACACCGTGTTTTCAAAAGGCGCGGCGCGGGGGGCGCGCCTATATTTAACTCCGCTGCGATGTCCACAATATTATATTCGCCGGGTTTTAACGCTATACTGAGGCTACGAAAAACGCTGCAGGCTACTAATTAATTTTGAACACCTCCGCGGCTGCCTCCACGCTGTATACGTCCTGCAGCAGGCCGCGTGCTGTGTGGATTTCAAAGCGGCGAAACGATGAAACGCGTTTCAGACTTGACGTATAGGCACGCACTGAACGTAGTTTAATAAGACGCGCCGAAAACATGGCGGAAAGTATCTGGCTGCTGCTTAAAGCGGTGGTCATGACGGGCGCATGCGATGAAAACTTTAGAGGTTACTACTACGCTTTTGGACCAATAGTTCCTCCTACGACACGGCGAAAATTGACTCTTATAGGGCCCCGCATTAGAGGGCCCCGCAGTACAGACGACACGCGTGCAATTGAAATTTGGCGAGAATCAGACAGGTGACTGCCACTTCACGACGTATTCTAATTCTAAACTGACAGTTGTACAGCCCGAACTGCACAGTATGCATAAGCGCCGGAGTCGTGTTGACGGTTGCGTGGCTCCCGAGATATGCGGCGTAGCTCATAGGTGGCGGCGTAGCTACAGAATTTCGGAGGCACTATGGGCGAAAAAAAAAAAAAAAAAGCAATCCTCAATCCTCGCCGGCAGAACGCCAATCGCAATCACCCTACTACGCAAGGGTTGAGTAGATAAGTTGAGTAATTTCAGTAACTACATACAGAAGGGTGGAGCAGCTAAAATCACAGTATCCAGTCAAGCAATTGTAAATTGCTATGACAGTCCGCACGACGATAAAACTGAGTTTTAAACTGTCTCTTACAGTTGTGTGCACAATCGCTTCAGCGCAAGGTTACATTCAAAGACCATAAACTCTGCTGAACTAAGGGTGGCTTTTGAACATGGCTGGAAGAAACATGGCTTTTGAACTTCGTACTGTCGCGAATTGCCTACCATCGACGCAGTACGAACGACGCGGGGCGGCCGGATTGTCTAAGGTTCATGCAATCTACTTTTTCTTTCTTTTTTTTTCCCGCGGTATCGTTAATGCGATGTCTCATAACTTCAACTGACACCGTCTCCCAGCGCTGTCACTTTCGAGCTGGCGTCAAAAGGCATCGCCAGCCATGACCAATAATGTAGGTCGGGATAACGTAATACTTACTATTCCACTCTGTTGTCATTCCAAATCCGCCATTAGCCCCCTGTGACCGGTCAAAATGTTTCGAATCAAAGTTTTGACAAATCACGGTGGGCTAATGGCGGATGTGTAATAAAAACAGAGTGGAATAATTTTACGTTATCGCGACTGTAATGTTGCCTCCCCCCCCCCCCCCCCCCAACCCCTTCGACGAGAAGAATTATGCAACACAAGAACCTTTCTAGCGAGTCGTGGCTGCACGAATCACCCGCAAAATGTCGCTATACCAACGCTGCAGCTGCCCCCGTTCCGCATCTCCAGAGCGTTCGGGCATTATGCAAACAATAATACGTAAAAACACGTACAGCCTCTGAAACTCTCTAATTCCTCGTTGTGGGCGCGCGTGTACGAAAGAAGCTAGCAGTAAAAACGTGACTGTCCAAGAAGGCGATTTCCAGGGCGGAAAAAAAAAAGAAGAAAAGTAACATCAAGAAACAGATAACGAAAAAAAAAAATACTAGAGGGACACCGGCGCGGCCAAGCTAATAGACTAGAGGCTAAATGTGCACGTGTTCACGTAAGTGTTCGGGGGAGGGAGGTAGGGCAGAACTTCAGCGTGCATATTTCAGGCGAAAGCAGCCGCAATTTCCCTTTATGGGTGACTGCGCCGCCGCCGTCCGCCTGGAGGGGGTATCCGCGTTATAGTTTCCCTCGACCCAGCGAACCGACGGCGCTCGAGCCTCGTAATCGCCCCCGCGGTGCGCTGAATCTCGCCTCACTTCGCGGCAGTGGTGGTCCGTTAGAACTACACTATAAGCGCGTGGGGTTCGGCCGTAGACATAACTCTCCGCGACAGCCTGGAGGAGGTCCGCGTGCGCCGCCGAGACGAATTGTTGAGGGCGGCGCGAAGGCCCTTGTCCTCCACCTCGTCTTCCTATACCCCCCTCCCCCTCATACAAACACACACCACCTTAAAGGGCCTCAACTTCACCCTTGTCGCTTTCATTGCGTTGTTTCTTCCCGCTCGCTTCGCTCGCATACCTCCACCACCGGCCTTCGAACGGCGGCGAACCGCATGCAAGTGCGTCGCTTGCAGGCATTAAGTCGGGCCACTCTAGGAAAATGAGATTGCGCTCCTTTTTACCTGCGTTAACGCTTCCCTTTTTTTTTTTTTTTTTTTTAAAGAACGCGCGTACTAGTGCGCGCGCTGCAAACGTTTTTTTCACTCTCCGAAGCCACACAAGTCCAGCGTGGGCGAGTAGGAACCAAACAGAACAAAAAGAATGACTGCGATACTAAAACGGCAAATTCGCCGCAGCATCTCGCAGGGCAGCGTCGGCAGAGAGCCGGCGAACGCAGTTTAGTCTCACTTTAATGGCCACGCTGCGCGCGAACCAGGTACAAGTATGCGAGGAGGGGGAGGGCGAAGTTCTTTGGCGAAACTTTTCTCCGGAGTATTCCGAGAAGGGGAATAGCGCAGGGATTCCCAAGAACAGAAGGCGTTAATGAGAAGGATCTAAAACGACTGCAGCCGAGCATCCACGCATATAAGAGGCTGCCCGCGAAGCTTGTCTCCGGAAGGTTGCGATAAGCTTGCCAAGACAAGCTAGCGGAAATTGCACCTACACACAACTAGCCCAACTCTCTTCATTAATTGCCAAGACAGTCGAGAAAGTAAGGCTGGGAGGTTAACCAGGCCTTACTTGGTTTGCTACCCTATGCACTGGCAGAATGGAAGGGACGGAAAAGCGAAAGGGAATAGACGTGATGCGTCCTACCCTACTAAGCCGACCGGACGACGAAGCGGTCGTAACGGATAACATATGGGGACCCTGGACTAAACCGGTCATCGGCATGGAAAGCCACTAGATCCCTGCTGTGCTTTTTAAAGACGACTGGGCTCTGCCAGCCACTTTGAACGCGCAGTTGACGTTGTTGTGTGTGCACCCGACGTGTGCGACTTCGCGGAGCCTCTAAATCAAATATATACGAGCCACTCATCGTCACTCATACATACAAGAATGCTGACGCTCTGCGTTAACGTGACAGTGTCACTGCAAATAGAAAGAGAGATCTGGTAAGGGAAAGGCAACGAGGCTAACCAGACTGAGCCCGGTTGGTTACCCTGCACCGGGAAATGGAAAAGAAAAGGGGGGGGGGGGGCTGAAAAAGATGAGAAAGAGCTGAGAAGAGAGAGAAAACGCGTCAATAAACGATAGTTACGGCCAAACTTCCAGCGTATATAGCCGCGCACCAACACATCCAAGACATAGGGGAAGTAACGCGATACCTGATGTAGTCGTTTCGGCAGAGGATCATGCCGGCCTTCGCGAAGCAGGAGGCGCCGATGTCGGCCAGCGTGGCCTGGCAGCAGGAGCACTTGAGGCAGCCGTTGTGCCAGTAGCGGTCCAGCGCGTGCAGCAGGTACCGGTCGAGGATCTTGGCCCCGCACCCGGCGCAGCAGCGGCCCTGGGCGTCCTCGTAGGCGCTCTGCTGCTGCTGGTAGAGCGGGTGCTGCTGGCCCACGTCTCCCGGCGGACCCTGGGGCCCGCCGCCGCCGCACGGGGGGCCGCCCCCGCCACCGCCGCACGGGGGCCCGCCGCCGCCGCACGCCTGGCCCGGCCCGCCCTGGCCGCCCTGGCCACCCGCCACCTGCGTGAAGGGACGGGCACGTCAACATGCCTGCCACGCGCTGTACCACTCCCCAGTCGCACACCAAGTTGCTCAACTTCGCCTCCGAAACCCGGCGACCTCGCGCGCGGCGATACCACCGAGCGGAAAGCAAACAAGGGGCCGAATTCGCAAACCGACAACAGAAGAGTTCGAGCAACATCTACCAAGTAGTATACGTTCTTGACGTTGGCAGAAAATAGCGCGGGCATTGCCAGCAACACTAATCTCGCCCATACACAGCAACAGTCCGAATTTACATAGCTTTCTGTTTGTTTAGGGACCGTTGGTCGTTGACCAATCGCCTTCGCTGATGATCCATATCACCACAGTCCAATGTTTGTTATTGCGAAGCGTTTTGACCCTTCTTTTTTGATTGACCGATGGAGTCATGTAGTTTAACGTCTCAAAACAGTGGGGCTATGAGATACTTCATAGTGGAGTGCTCCTGATTAAATTGGAACACCTGGGGTCCTTTAAGGCACACCTAAACAAGATCGTTTTTTTTTTTTTTTTTTTTTTCATTTCGCCCCCATCGAAATGCGGCCGCCTTGGGTTCCAATCAACCCCGCTACCCACCTCGTTCTCAGCAGCAGGATGCCACAGCCACTGAACAAGCTTTCCGAGAATGAATGGCCGCTGTATGACTAGCTTTCCAAAAACGCTAAATAAATTTTTGCCGAAAAGAAGATACGAAGTTGCGAAAAAAGAAAATCTGTTGAAGGACTTCTGTGACGTAGACGCATGTAAAAGGGCCCGTGCAAGCAAAACATCACTGACTGTAACGTAAACGATAAAATAGCTACCATGACTACTAAACTGCCGAAAACACTAAATGACGGACTACAAACAAACATCGCAAGGTTGCGGCTTCTACTGCGAAGCTGGGACACAGCTTACATTACCCATTTTGTCTCTGCATTGCTTCGAAAACGTTTGCCGTTGTTTCCCTTCCGATATTTTAAGATACTTTGTTTAGCAGACGGAGAACAAACGGCATTTTAACAGCCGATTGTTGCGAAAGATTTGGTTAGTTTCGAGTATTCGAAAATACCAATAGCTCATTTTCAAATACGAAAGCTAGTTGTGCAATATTCTTTTCGTATTCGAAACTTCGAATATGCCCCCCCCCCCCCCCCCCCAACTAATGTTTCGCAAGCATGACAGATCGGCGCCTCTTTTTGACGAACCGCTGAAGCGCACGAAGTGCTTTGAAACACGGGCCCCACCCGCCACGATAGCCAAGTATCCATGGCGTTGCGCCGCTGAACTCGTGGTCGGGGGTTCGAACCCGGTAGAGGCGGCCACATTCCGATGGGGGTGGAATGCAAAAACATTCGCGGGTGCATTCCAAAGAGTCCCCAGTGGTCAAAGATAATCCGGAGCACCCCACTACGGCGTGCCTCATAATCAGATCGTGGCTTTGGCACGTAAAACGATAGAGTATTTAATTTAATTGATTAACACGGGCCCTAGTCATGCAAGAGTTCCTACAAAGCGCAGCAGGACTGGCGGCGCGAAGGCTTGTTATAAAAGCTCGCAGTTACCGCTGTGCTTGCAGGAAGTGCACGGGGTCTACGTTGCACATCGTTATAGCTGTCGGTCAGGTAGCGCGATGCTACCGCTGTTATCGAACACTGTCCGCAATCCCGCCCCAACGCTAATTTCAGCGCCAACGGGAAAGTGTAAGCGCAGCACCGCGTGTACGTACGAGGCGCACCCTGACCCCTGATGAACACGCATGATTACACGTTAAGTTGCGGGATCAATTAATCCAACCAATGATATAATGTTAGAATTGACTCCTAACGCCGGACAGGAAATCCGGAGTCGCATTTGTTTTTAGAGCGCAGCTCTTTGGCGCCCGTTCCTGAGGCGAGCGTCGGCGTGGTCCCTCGTAACCGAGCGAACGATCGCAGGGAAGGATGAAAGAGCGAACGCGCAGCGCCACGGGAGATTAAAGACCCGAGGAGGAAAGCGGAGGAGGGTATGGCGAAAGCGTGAGAAGAAAATCATAGTGCTGCGGCAATGGCTACGTGATCGCGCCCGTCAGAGCAGCGCGCGTCATCGGTGGCTGCTGTGAATCGCGCCTGCGCGTCACCCACGCGCTAGCTCTCGCGAGCTCCAGATTAACGAGGCAGTCACGCCACACTTCGCTCCGTTTGCAACGTGCCGCACAAGACAGCTTGTCCACGCCAGCCAATATATCGCGAAATGAAAATATACGTATAGAGCTGCGCTCAAGTTTCGCATTAGGGAGTATAGTAATCGTCGGTGAATTTTTCATAGGTACGGTATGTTTTGGATGTTTTCCCTTCTTTGCTTCTTGCTTTAGTCGTTTCCTGCCCCTAGGTCGGACTACTGGAGATAATACTGATCGTAGATAGACTGGAGATGCAGATTCCCCGCGGTAACAAGTGCGACATACCGCCAGCCTGTCAAACATAAATTCTTCCAGCAATTGTAACGGCGTAGTACGAAAGCACGAACGCTCATGAGATATGTGACACACAGTTTTAGGAACTTCGACTGACTTCAAGTAACTGCTAACGACGGTGTAGTTTCAACGTCGACTCTCCTCCTATACCCTCACAGTGCTACTGTGTATCAGTTTCAGCTAATACACTTATATATGGGCCGTGTCGCAGGCAGAGGACACGTGATCAGGTGCCACACACGAAAAACACAAATCGAGTAGCGACATAACAGATAAGAATACATGCTTCAGCGAAGTGCCGCGTTTGCTGCATGGTATACAGGGAGAACAGGTGCTGCTGGAATCGCTTGCCCACAAAGAAGTCGGCAAGGAGGACACAGCAGCGTACTTGGAATCCGAACAGCGAGCGACAGTAACAGTGGCTGGTGGCCGGGTACGGCCACCAGCCACTATATGGTCGCCTGGGCAGATGCACGTGACCCATTTTAACAGGACCATTCGAAGGTCACCATCTATAAAGAGACACCGCTTGCAAGTCGCGTGCAACGAAGCCTCGTAATCCCAGACAAACTTGCGTCTACAATTTGAAAGACAGAAAAGAAATATGTCATACCACACAAAAACAAAGATATGTGGCAGGCTTACGGGGCCAAACCAGCTTCTCCGGTATTTTATCAAAGCTGGCATCTCTCTCTCTCATTATTTTTCTTAATGCACAGCGGAAAGTGTGGTGTCTATGGTCAAAGTGCAAAAAGCAAGCGCTTCTACTTTACCTATGTATCTGTACAGCTTATGTACGGCAACCCTTTATTAGGTATCTCTAATGCAAAAGTTGACAGCATACCCTCAAGAGGGTGAAGGCGAAAGCCTGAGCGCGTAGGAGACATTCATTAAATTACTTGACATTCTCATTCGTTGAATGCGCTGTTACTTTCTGTTACTTGTTTTCTCTCACCAAGAGTTGCGGGTTCGAGTGATTCAATTAACTCCATCTTAATTAAGGTAGAGTCAATTAAGGCGCTCGAATCCACGACCTTTCTTGGTGGCACCAACACATGGTGGCGCCACGTGACATGTGGCACCTTGAATTTTGGTGCCATAAAGCCGGACATCGAATTTTTCGACCTATGAGCCATCTGTCTATATAAGGCGTTCGCCTTACTAAAATGAAAATAAGTGCTTCGCTCTGTACTTCGTCGTGGTGAGAGAAGTGCTGCAGCGTTTTTGCAGGACATCGCGTCGCCCACGTACCCCTTGTTGCTGCTGTGGCGGGGGCGGCGGAGGGGGTCCCGCGGGGCCTCCGGCGGCGGCGGCCGCCTTGAGCGCCTCGACCACGGCGCCGCCGCCTGCGGCGTCCCAGCGGCCGGCCGCGCCGGGGCCGCTAGGCTGGCCGCCCCACATGACGCTGCTGCTGCCGCTGCCGCTGCTGCTGCTGCCGCTGCTGCAGCCGGCCTGCTCCGGCCATGCCACCACCGGGTCCCGCCTGCGAGGCACATACGGCACATTATTAAAGAGACGCCGAAGAGAGAGAGAGAGAGAGAGAGAGAAAATAACTTGAGCTGCATTAGTAAATTCCGCTTACAAAACAGAATTTCAAAAAAGGTCACTGCCACCGAGAGAAGAGGCTTGGTAAGACAGAAAATCGAAAGACGGCAGGCGACGCCGCCTTGAAGTTGCCGTACCAGCTCACCGTGACGTAGCGGATTTTGATAGCGTCTGTTCGGGGTTAGAGTTTATAACAGTTTTTAATTCCGGTGTGCAACGCTAAAACTGGTTAAGCGGCGCGTGCATTGACGTCATAGCTGCGGCGAGCACGTGTTCAGCAGAGTCATGTGACCGCGCTAACGAAAGCGTGAGCGCGGCGGCGCCCGGGGCATTTCTCAGCTCTACCGAGATATGGCTCGAGCGAAGCGCACCTTGACGCCGGAAGAAGAGGCTGCCCGACGAGAGAAGGCACCTTCAAGCCACGCGGGAAAGGAATCGCAGTCTTCGTGCCGATCTAGCCTACCTCGCCAACAAAGCCGCCGATATGCGACGTCGCCGATATGCGACGTCGCCGAGCCGATCCGGAATACCGAGAACGCGAGAATCAACCCAAGCGTCAACGCCCAGCCTTGCCATGATAGCCTAGCCTTGCCCTGCTTTGCCCTGATAGCCCAACCTTGCCTAGAAAAAAGCCAAGTTAAGCCTACATCAACTAGTTACTAAGGAACGTCGCCCAGCTCCACTGTTTCTTCAGACTTGGCACCGTTAGTGTCAAGCTGGCCGCATTTTTTTAATCGCTAAAGATGGACTACATTGTATTCTAAAAAAAGCCAAATACTGAACTTAGCAAGACGTCGCTGTGACGGGTACCGGCGCTGGGATGAAAATTCGACCTTTCTTTCTCTTGTAGTAATCAACCTCTTACCGCGAAATTAACGAAAGTGGAGTTTCGAAAGAACACTTTATCAGTCTAAACTGATTTAGTGTTTGTGTCCCTTCAACACTTACTTGGCGACTTGCTCCCCAAATGGTGCAAATACCGAAAGCTCCGCCAGACGAGCACGGCGACACTTCACAGAGAGCGCCAAATCGGCCAGCTTTAACCGCTAATGGCAAACTGCGTGGTATCAACGTCAGTTCCCTTACGCTTACGGTCACGCAAGCGCGCTTAGCAGCAGGACTAAGCAGATACGCTCGGCGGAACGTGGACGAATCGCGGTACGGCAGCCTTCGCTTATAGACAGGATTAGTTAGCAAGCATGACATTCCGCAAGCAACCTTTGCAGACCGACGAGAAGTATTCGCTGTTCCGTCTGTTTTCTGTCCTTCAGGCGAATGTGCTGCATAGTTAGCATTTACTGTCCCACCACCCTTATCCTCCCATAACCCCTCCTCCTTCCCATAAACATTGCAACGTGAGCAGCTGGGTCACGCAAGCAAGAATTTGGATAGTCGAAGTCACATTAATGCTTGTCCGTACTTCTGCTATGCGAAAGTAACCTTGAGGCGTGTCAACCATGTCTTTCAACGGAAAACGGAGCTGATTAGGGATTGGTGTCTGATCGACCGATATTCATATAGCCCCCGATAATTTTGTGAACACAATCTCCACGCTGCTTCCATCGGGTCATTAGCAATCACGATCAGCGTCGCGTGAGAGGCTGTCACACTATGTGCACGACACGTACTGCTGCATTTTTCCGAACGTGGAATATTCTGCAAATGCACCCCTACTCCCCCGAGGTTGATCCATTCGTCCCGGAGAAAAGGAATCGCAAGTATACGAAAATAACCAATAAGCGTGCGTGCTTGGTTGCCGCGGCCGTTTGCTCTCGCCAGGAGCACATTTCTAGACGGAATACTGTAGGGTAATATCACATTAAGCAAACTAGAAATAATTGCGTGGTGTCGTAGTTTCGCTTGACAGCTACGCGCAGATCGTGGGAACGATTGCTCCTAGGTTTGCCTACATCGGCATCACCGTTACCCTGATGTACAAGCGCTTCTAAATACCATTGATGCGACAAACCAACAGCACAATGTACGTTCCGCACTACAGCTTCACGCATTCATATCACACTCGGAGACGGTTCAAGTTCTCCCGCGCGTGCATGCACGGGAACTGGCTTCCTGGCCAGGCAGAAAAAAGAAGAACAACCGCCTCAGACGCACCCGTGCTGCGCACGGACAATAGCGTCTCTGTGACAGGCGCGGTGGTTGCGCATTTTCGAAGGAGAAGCAAGAGTAAGGCGCTTGAAATGTCATACGGAATATCAACCCTGCAATAAGAAACGGAAACAAAGATGAATGTCTCCGTGATATGCGCGACGAACAGATAACCTGCTCCTCTGAACAGCGCACGAAGTGAGGCCGAGAGAGCAAGCCCATACGACGGGAACCAGCGTGCCCCTGCCTCAAGAGCAGGAAGGGACGAGCTCTATAGCAATGCCGAACGAAACCCTGCTGTCGGCTCTCGTCGGAACGAGCCCACCTCGCCTGGTTCCTCCCAAGCGCCCCCGCGATCGGCGCCACCTCGAGCGCATGTGCACGGCACATGCGTCTGCGCACGTGCGGCCGCAGGCACTCGGGGCAGGATGCGAGCCTAAAAATACGATCACTGCGCGCGCCCGCCGCCCGGAAAGTTGAGCTCCTCTGATACAGCAACGACACTTGGAAGCTTCTTACACAACTGCTCAAGCGCGGTGCACCAGTTGGCCTTGATAACGAGATGTCATAAGAACTAAATCGACTAACAGGCACCCAACAGTTATGATCGAATAGCAAATTAGTAGTGACCGTATCCAGCCAAACAACTATACCATCTTGTTTGAATAACGACTTAATAAATCCTTAACAGCCCAGGGGCGCACACCTCGTAGCGCTAGCTGATTTTTTAGACTTGTTTACAGCCCCATTTGGGGCTATATACAGTATAAATATGAAGTTGATATATGAATTTACGAATTGGAAAGGTGAAATGGGGCCAGCGCTAACGTTTGCAAACAGCCATTCCGGGCTTAAATCAGAGATAGTGTCGAGGTTTTTACCAAAGGACGGTGGGGCGGTTGACATTATAGGGTCACGGTAAAAACCACGAATGAGGTAGTGCTTGGGCCTTCTTCGATGTCAAAAACAACAAAGCAATATTACTGTTGAGAAAAGATTCAGTAACATGGATGAGCAGGAATGGGCAGCTAGAGTGCACAACCATCTGCACCTCAAAAGCGTGGACACGCAATGGAGGGAGAGCTCAAGAAAGCTGACAACCAGGTTTCAAGTATAGACAACCCAGAGTCATGAAAAAAGAAAGTGAGAGAAACGGCAAACTGGATGCAAAGGGTGGAAAAAACGCAGTTCACGGAGAAGGCAATGAAACCAAGCAAGTGTTATTTGTATGTTATCATACAAATAACACTTGTATGATGACATAGACGGCAACGCCTTGCTTTTTTTTTGAGGGCTGGGATGGCTGTATGAGGACAAAAAAACATTCAGGAGCAAATACATTTAGTAGATCCCATGCACAGTGGGAATCGCTGGCATGCGAAGCACTCTGCAGGGTAGCATCGTTTGGAGTTTTGCACAAGGCGTGACCAGATAGATGGACGCGTCTGTGGATGGACGAGCAAGGGACTGTAGCATGAGTGCCGATCCCAAAGGCGGTGCAAAACGCTATAGCTGCTACAGGGAAGAATGGGAGAAACTGGCACGCTCTCACTTTTATAAGCAACTTCCTCTGACGCGAGGTGACGCACATGAAAGACGGTGATAAGGTTATCTATTATAATCGCGCACTTCATTGCCGCGTTTGTGGCCTAATTGAAACTGGCGCTCGCGCACGTGCTCGCACTTTTTCCAGCAAATTGTTGCTGTGCGACGCGACGCACGCGCCAATCGTCTCAAATAACTAGCTGTCGTTGGTACAAGAGTAGGTGTGATATTGTGGACTAATGGTTAGAAGCATCGGGCTGTTGGACGGGGAGGCCGAGGTTCGGGATCCCATCGTCATCGTCGGACACGCACTTTTTTCTTTTCTTATATTATTGCAGAGGCAAGAAACAAGGCGAGACAGGAACGTATCTACCTACCGCAAAGTGCCCGGTATCAGGCAAATAATTATTTTCATTTATAATCGCCACAGAGCGAGGC
Source organism: Dermacentor silvarum (assembly GCF_013339745.2). Classification (NCBI taxonomy): domain Eukaryota; kingdom Metazoa; phylum Arthropoda; class Arachnida; order Ixodida; family Ixodidae; genus Dermacentor; species Dermacentor silvarum. The sequence goes on from NC_051154.1 coordinate 216,807,804, forward strand.
AAGTGTCAACCGCTGCACAAAAACGTCGGGAGACGACTGAGAACATTGTAACGGAAAGCCAGGATATCCTCCGAATGATGTGTTCGAAGGATCATTCCCAGAGCCTGAGGAAACGTTCGTCTTCCAAAGGCTCTGGGATTCAAAGCTGACGGCAGCGCTAACTGGTCAGCGGTAGAGATAATCGAGAGACGTCTATGATACTGGTGGGGAAAAAAAAAAAGAAAGAAAAAACCAGAGACGAGATAGGGGACAGGATAGGGACAGGATAGGGACGGGACAGGGGCATAGATAGTTACCTATGCCTGTGACCATTACCTATGGCACAGGCATAGGTAATGTCACGTTCTTATTTTTTTTTCCCCGTGTAGGATAGCAAACCAGAAGCTTCTTTTCTGGTTAACCTCCTAGCTTTTTTTTCTCTCTCACGAGATCAAGCATACTGGCAGAGCGTTAGATCACGATAGCGTCGAACGTAAGTATAGCTTAGAAAGGCTGTAGGTGACTATTTGTCACCATCCCGTTTTGAAGGCGACGCCATTATAAATCTTCATTATCATTGCACGGCCCCTGCCGCTGCTGTGTATGACAGGCACAGTTCGTCCCGTCACCTTTGTTGCCGTCCGTGAGCATCGGGCTGGACTGAGTCAACCTGCCTGCGTGTATACGGTACGTTGTGACCCATTCCGACTCGACTGCACGAGTCGCATGCAAACGCAGTTGAGTCGGCGGTACGAAGTGACGCAACCAAGGACTGGTAGGACTGCGCGCCTTGACATCGTGTGCCGTTATGATTTCGCCCCGCTACAAGCTAGTTAATCTGAAAAACGTACGGGTTAGCCAATACCTCACCTGCCAGCGAAGTCACAACTTTCCTTTCTCTGTTCCAAAAAAAAAAAAAAAGTGTAAAAGAAAGAAATAAAATGTGGGAGGTAGCGACATCTGTTCAGAATGAGTCAGGAGCAAGAGTTAAAACAGCTCCCCTCAGAGCACGCACTATAATAGTAATCAAACGCACCGGGTCCCGATTTACTTTTGCCTACTTATGCGCGCACTAATATAATACACCTTGTGGCTGCAAGCTCTAGTCTAACATGCTTGAGCTATCGAACTTGCAAAGCGTGCAAAGCCTGCAAACTTCAGCGTGCAAAGCACCTTTAAAGGCAGGGTCTTCCGATTTCTTACGACGTCCAGGTTCGTTTCAACGCTGCAAGCGACAGCATCAGAAATTCTACTCTTCAGAGATCAAAGAAAGGAAAAAAACAAATTAAATAATTAATAATTATTTATTTATTACATAAATAATAAAAGAAAATACCCAGCCATCAAAGCCGTTGAGTACGTGAATATTACGAAAAATGCGAACACACACACGCATGCTTGTTCGTTTTCTTGAATTCTCTGAATATCAAGCAGCCGGCGGCTGACACCCTCGACTATAAAGCGTTAGGCTAACAATCCCGCAGCAGCTGCTACTACGCGGAACAATTCCTTCTTGCCGCCGCCATTATTCGCCAAATTTCGGCGACTATGACATGCGTCTCAAAGGCACATAACAATCGTGAAACGAGTACATGCCACAATAATTACATGCGAGGCCGTGCCACGTGAAACCGGAGGTGCGCAATCAAGCCAGAGCAACACTTTTGCAAGCGGCGCCCATGCATCGCAGGGCGCCGAAGGTTTTGCCTTACATTTCCCAACACAGCTCGACGCCAAGCAATCCCACAGCTGGCGCCACAAAGCTGGCGCCGTAATATACAGACACGCAGGTCTGCTGAGTCTGCAAAATGTGCGCTATTTCCAGTCAGACGCTAATGAGCACACGTGATGCGCTGACCGCGTAACCTTTATTTGCGAGCACATCCCATCTATCACGCGATTAGTTTTTGGCGAAAGACATTAAAGGCAACAAACAGGATGAAGACGTTTAGACAAACCGTTCCAGACGGTGAGCTTCCGGTGCGATAATCCCCACCGCGGTTTGCGTAAACTTTGCGCCACGACCACACATACTATAGGTCCGTGATAAATTAAAAGGATCGCTAGGGTCGGTACATAGGCTGGGTCGAAGAATCTTGCCACGCAAACGGTAAACACGAAACTAACAGCTCAAAGCACGAGGAATTACCATCAGTCGATCGAGGCCACTGATGCTCATGCTAACGCGCCCTGTATAGCGCGTTATGTACCCATGCACGGAACACAAAGAGCGGTTACTAAATCATATATGCAGCACTGTTCGTATGCCTGCGGAAACAGTGCCGAGACTTGAAGTCCATCGTGATATCGTAGGCGCCAATTAGCGGAATGCAACAAGAAGAGGACCGACGACGGCGCGTATTGTGTTCGATCTTCTTGGCGCCAAAGATCCCACCATGAATCTACGATACAGGGTGTTAATTTTTAAGCTTTACGGAACTTAGAAATCGCCTGTGGCTCGTCGCATAATTCTTATCATTGAGCTGGGTTATTCGATGAGGCGGACATTAGTAGCACGAGAAATCGAGACACATATTCAACTAATTAACAACAGTTCACCAGTTAACTTCTTAGTTAATTACTTTACGACACATATTTCAATTTACGAATTGTATAGCCGGTGAGCTTGTCAGGCGTATCCACTGGGAATGAATTTCCAGAATGACACCAGTTTGGAGACATGCGCCACCAAACTCGCCGTAAAAATGCACTGTTGTTCCGCTTACTTTTTTACCAAAATGCTGATTTATACATTGAAGCACATTAGTAGCTGGAACGCCCATGTATTTCGTCACACACTTTGTGAAATAATATGTTGAAACTAGTGTCATCCTGAAAATTAATTTCAAGTGGCAGATGCGTCTTGCAAACTCCCCGGCTACAATTCGTAAATTGCAATATGTGTCGTAAAGTAATTAACTAAGGAGTTCATTAGTCAATTTTTGTCAATTAGTTTAATATGTGTTTAGAATGTCCGCCTCATCGAACAACCCAGCTCAACGATAAGAATTATGCTACCTGCCAAAGGCGATAAAAAAAAAAAAATTCTGTAAAGCTTAATTTTGAACACCCGGTATATATCAAGCAGCCCAAGTTTCCAGAGCTTTTTCAGACTCGTAAAACTTGACACGCTTGCCCTTCATGCCGCGTGCAAGAATCGTAAACGGGCCGGCACCGCTCTGACGTCACCACGACATACGTGATCTGAGCCGGGATAATGTAACGATTCTGTCCCAATGCTATTCCTTCTTGCGCTTCGTCAGTGGTCCCAGCGGCACGCCGCCCACGTTATCAACGGAATCGGCCGGCCATGGACGGTGGATGATAATAATAAAATGAATCGAGCGAAAGGAATCGCTATATTGTACCACCCCTGCTATGCATGCCAGGCGCAGACTAATAAAGCCCGCGGTTTACGTATGCTGAGTCGCGCAAGCTGCTACGATTGCTAAGGAAGGCCCCGAGCGGCGCAACATCGAGAGAGCACACTTCAGAGGTGCTGCTAGTGTCGAGGGCTGCGAAATATGTCGTCCTATCAAAAATGAGGCTCTCCTGAGCCATCGCCACTCAGTCGACCGGTCACCGAGATCGGGCCAATGGATACAGAAGTTGACCAAACAAAAACAATCGTTACGACGTCTGGCCCCGCACAAGATTTATCCAATGTCGCCTTCAGTAGGAGAGCAGTCCAATTTTAAGGTACTGGAAAGAAAAAAAAAGTATCAACAAAAACTAATAAAAACCTACGTTTGATACCAGTAGAGCCAGTTGAAAGAAAAGATTGTGTCTGTTTCGCAGGCGTGGTGGCACGGGCAGTCAGTTCACGGCCGCGTGCCCCGTTATGTGGGTGAGACTGAATTTCAAGCATACACGTATACGGCTAGCTCGAAAACGTTGTGATGTTCGCAGGGAATACCCTTAGTGCTGCTGCGAGCGGGTTTGCAAGTTAGCGCGGCCGTCCTACAAACGGAAAACCCCATCTGCCGGCAAGTGGGCTCCAATGCCGTCCGTTATACGGTATACAGTATCGCTTAAACATCCCAAGATGGCGGCGCACTGAACCTTCTCAATAAAATTCCCGATACGCTAAAGGAAGTTGGCCTACAGTTGGTACTTGCTGAAAGCGATAATTGCTGCTAAAGAGAGACAGGAAAAAGAAATGAAAAGGTTATTTAAAAAAACATCAATGACGACACTGTCCGGCGCTTCCGAGCGATTGATACTTAAGAGAGGTTTTGATCGGGGGACGAGGGGGGGGGGGGGGGGGGGGGGGTACTCAAATTTTTCGACTGAAGAGATGTGAAACACAGCAACTTTTTCATAAGGCAACCTCTTAACAGATATGAATTAGTTAAATTAAATTCTACCTAACGTAGAGAGCAGTGTTTTGATTCAGCGCCCCAATTTTATATTATTTTCGTTAAAGAAATTACAAGTTTACGACTCCCTAACAACGCACCAAAAACTGATATCAGATTTTTGTGAACTGCATCTGTTACATCGTCTAAAACGGAAAAACATAATGTATTAGTTTACAACTTGCATGACATTATTACATTGTTTATCGGAGTTTAGCAAGAGTCCTGCTCGCAAGTTTGTGGCAAATTTCAGGCCGATATTAGATAACTTGTTTTCAAGCGAAGCTCGTTTACGCTAGCCTGTGCCAGCGATGTAACGCTAAAAAATAAACCAGCTGCTCTCAGAGCTGCATAGGTGGCTCGTGCTCGGCAAGCGCTCGTGCCACTGCTCCCGCGTTCGTCGTCGTCTGCTTCCACAGCTGGCTGCGTTGCCGCTAATCATTCTAGCGTAGAATTTCACTTCTCTTCTGTCGTCGTAATGGGGAGGCCGCGTTTATGGGGGTATGAGCCATTCATTGTCTTGCGTAACGGACAGATTTAATTTTGAAGAAATTTCATGGAAATCCATTTGGAATGAACGCGCTCGGGAAAGGGCTCGCCGTTGACGTGCCGATTCCAGCGTGAGGGCTTCCGAAGCCCAGGCGAAACGTCAGCGAAGAGCCGCGGACCCCGAGATGCGGGAGCGCGATGCTGAGGCCAAACGTCAGCGTCGTCTAGCGCCCCAGGAAACCGACAACGGTGGTGCACGCCTCGGCAACGGTAGCGCCAACCTCCCCGGTGCGACGGCCAGGTTTCAACGCGAGTTTCTCAACCGGAACTTCGGAGCCAGCTGCAGCGCGTGTGACCGGTTGTGGTTCGAGCACAACGTGGTACTCGTCAGTGCAATTCGTTCGGAGGAACACCGAAGAAACACAAGACAAGCTTCGCTTACCCCCCTTTCCTCGACAGGGGAAGGGCTACTGATTTTTTTTCCGCTTTAGATTTTATGTTTATACAGAATCAAGTTTACAGACCTGTGATAAAATTTTTGTTGCAGAGAGACATTTGTCAACCTCATGCTTAATGTCTCAATTTAGGTAATTTTTGTTAAAAAAATATTGCATACTACCTACCCAGCACGTGAATTTTGAAGTTTTATATTTCTTCGAGAAAGACTGGTCTGCATGAACGGGTGTGTGGGCGCAACCCATTGACACCACACACCACCGGATTAACTGTCGAGCAGTGGGATGCCCAGCTCAAAGCTCGAGCCCTGAAGACCAGCATCGTCTGGTGAGCAGGGCCAAGCTATCGGCTCAGGCCCACGGCATCCTGGACTATTGACGCCGTCAACTTCGGACGATTCCACCGTCGGCTCATTTATACAAATAAAGTTTATTCCTCCTCCTCTAAATATTACAGCTAAAAGAAAACATTTTTAGCCTACTTGCAATTATCTGTTTATCAGTAGCAATATAGGCTGTTTTACAGGCATGGTATGAATGTCAAACCTTGCATAAGCCCGACCCTACTTTTCCCCATTCCAGGATGTAGAGAAAAATAACCAGATAAGATATTGAGCACATCTCCCCTTTAATACTTTTTTTTAAATGCAAAAAGATCAGTGTAAACTGGTTCAGAGGATGGCGACTAAAACCATTTCTCAGCGCCCGTATATTCAGGCAGGAGCTCCCGAGATGAATCTTAACGTGCACAGTCATGAACATCTGCATACAGAAAAGAATATGCAGCAGGCACAACCTAACTTAATGGGAATACACGCCGCGACAAATGGTCACCTAAACATGCCAATGGATTATTTTGTTTAATGTAAGCATCACATTAGCCCCCCCCCCCTCGCCTCTCTACCCCTTACCCCAAGGCTTCCCGCACGGCCGGGCAGAGAGCAACAAGAAATTATTTGCTGGCTGAAAAGGCCCGACTCGCAGCTGCGCAGAGAGCATATGCGCGTGCTCAGGCGCCTCCGATGCCCTTGCCGGCTGCGCAGTCGCTCAAACGCAGCCATTAAATTAAAATACCGTGTGTTTGTGCGCGCGCGTGTGTGCGTTCCTTCTGCGCAGGCGCGCGTCAGCTACGGCCGCCCAGCAGCAGCCTCCTACCTCAAGGACGAACAAGACGTCACTGCGCACCCCACAGCTGGCAACGTCCCGGGATCCGCACCGGCGTAGTTCGAGAGAAAAACGAAAGACAAATAAGGCGTATGGCGCTTAGCATTTGTACACCTGAAACAGTGTATTGCCCAACGATATAGTACGTCCTTGCGAGCTGCAAGCGGCGCTCACTCCGCAGACGTTTTCTACACTCATTAGACGCGCAAACCGCATGCCTCCAAGTAGCACAAGGCAACTCGTATCATCGTAAAAAAAAAAAAAAAAAAAAAGCCGGAAACTTGCAAGACGATATCCCGAAGTGTAACGAAGCTCTCCCGACACTGCCGCTCGTGGCAAAGCCACGCGCAACACGGCGGCGCGTACGAGGTGAGCAAGCCGCAGATGAATGGAACCCGGCCTGGGAATATCAGTTCGCTGCGCCGAGTTAAGTGCCAGCGAGGGTACAGATTCTGAACAGAGGGCGAAAGCCCCTACTTGAGCTATCGTGTACGTACAGCTGGAGACGCCCGAAAATGACTTGTGCCTGATGAGTGGAGCATCCGTATACATCGCCAGAGCCCCCGCTATACGAAAGCTGCGAGGCTTCCCGCGCGCGCACCGACCGACTGCATCCAAGGAAGATGACTGCAAACCACCGACCACGCCGACTGCTATAGAAGCGAGTGAGAGGGCGTCAAGCTGGATGCAGAGACAACCAAACGACCAGCGCCACATAAAGGCACCCGGAACGCGTTCGCTAATATGCCTTGTGATCTCTCTCCCGGGCCGCCGAGGTTGAGCGGAAGCCTCTTTGCAGGCGCACGCTAACGAATGGCCCACGCGAACTGATGCCACCTCCGGCACTGATCACTCCAAGGCGACGCTGGGATCGCAATCTGCAGGCCAATATTAAGCGGTACCCCCCCCCCACCCCCTTCCCGAAAAGAATCCCCTATATGCCTAAAATTGAGCCTCCACTGAAAGTGGCGACTTCGTACAGCGCGCCGGGCACGGAATGCCGCGCGAAGTTTGAACGGGGGCCCCCGCGGACACCGACAAACAGCGTAGTAATACGTACTGCACGGCAGTCGGAGCGAACGAAACGCGGCCGTACTACATAACGAACGCCATTATGGGACGGGCCTCGAGAGAGAGCCCCGGCTGGCTGCTCAACAAGCAAGAGACGCGCACGCAGAAAAACGAGACGACGAATAACAAGAGGACGGGACAGGCCAGCAAAGTGGAGAACGAGCGGCACAGAGCTTGAAAGAGAGAGAGAGAGAGAATGAAAAAAAAAAAAAAAGTACAGGGCAGTGCGCTAGCAGACGCGTCAGGTGCGCCCTGAATGTCCTTCCAATTTCCCAAGGCCTACCAGCCAGCTTTTCCCAGCAGCGCCGCGAATGCCACGCGCTGGCGCGTTATTATTATTGATTGGACGCATTCAAGCTAACGAACTTGGTGCAGCCCCCTCTTCCCTCGCCGAGGCCCCCCCCCCTGTCGTTCCTCCTCCCCTTTCCGCAGTCGCCTTATGGCGGCAGTCCGGCCACACGCTTCTCTCGCCCCCTTTTCTCTCTCCTCCCGCTTTCCACCGCGTCGTCCTCAGCCGCCTCAATACACCACCTTTTCTTTTTCTTGCATTTCATTTTTGGCACGGCGTTGATTTATCGGTGTGTGTTTGTTGGGCCGCATCGGCGGCGGAGCTCGACAGCGCAGCAAGGAGGTTCGTTAGCCAAAGCCGGCGCGCCCCGAACAATGGGGCATCGTTTCGCGAAGGAGGCGGAAGCACGGGGAGGTTCGAAAAGGGCGAAGGGGTGGAAGAGAACCTCCTCGCGGCCTCTCTCGAAAGAGCTCGGAGGGAAAAGAGCGCCATCCCTGGCTGTCCGCTGCTCGTTTCCCACACATTTGCCCAGCATTTGCACTCCTTTCTTCTTCGCAGACTCTCGCCAACTGCCGCCTTTCCTCACTCATTCCGTAATTCAAACAAGGACCCACCCGAGTGTCATTTTTTTTCTTCTTTTTTTTACCCTCCGGCTTTCGCGCCGCTCCTAATCCGCTCTAGTTGCGGACTTTTCGTGGCTATGAAGCGACAGCCACGGGGGCAGAGCTTCTGCACATGTATTCGTACGCAATGTAGTTCGAGCGAGATTGACACCAGCTTCGGTTTCGATTTCACCTACCTGACCTATCTAATTTACTTAGCGAAGGCCGCGACATTGAACTCGGCGTCAATTTCCGAGGCTAATCGATGTTTTACACATTCGACATGTATCGAATCCTGCATAGCGAGCAACGGCACCCTGCGCCAGAGGCCCGACCGATGCGGCTTTATGACCTAGGCGTCGGTTAGGATTAGGACGCGTAACCGACGCCGGCGTTGGTAGAGCCAGCGCAGCATCAGCTCGCTCACTCGTTTGTACGTGCCGACGTTTGTGATTTTCAGATGCGTTCGCTCAGTTATCGCGTAGACGCTACAAGCAATTCTTTTGTTTTTGTAACGTCTGCCTGTGTTTGTCTTTCCTTCCTCCTATCGCCCTCTCTCTCTTGTGTTCTTCGAATGTATTTTGTTGCTGAACTCGGTCATCAGTCTCTTATGGGAGTTGACAGGCGGGACTGCAAACGACGAATACTAGTCCGAAGACGCAGGTGCCATTTTGCATTTGAAGAATGTGTAAAACGTGCGACGGTTTCTCGTGTGCGAAAACTCGAAAGGGCAAACTAAATATAAAATGAAATATCAGCAGCTGACTGGTGAGTGCAACGTGCCGTTTAAAATATATGCTGCAAAAACAAAACAATGCTGCTCTCTATCTTATACGTAATGAATAGTCAACAAAACAGATGGCCTATTTCCAGCCGCGGTGCCATAGATGTGCTTTAATGCCGCATAAGCCTTTGCTTCAAGCCCCCCCCCCCCCCAAAAAAAAAAGAAAAAAAAAATGTCTGCGCGCTTTTTGTTCCTTTTGCCTTTTTTGTTTATATATATATATATATATATATATATATATATATATATATATGTGTGTGTGTGTGTGTGTGTGTGTGTGTGTGTGCGCGCGTCTGTGTGTGTGTGCGTCTGTGTGCGTGCGCGTCTGTGTGCGTGAGAGAGAGAGAGAGAGAGAGAGGGGGAGAGAAGATCGCTCGCTCGGCGCGCTATGAGAGACTACAAAAAATATTGGCGTGCGCAAGCGAAAACTCGTTTGACACCAGACGATGCGAAGCGATGAAATCGAGGCAGAAGCCATATAGGTGTGCACAGTTACCAAAGCGAACCGTTCTTCTATTCACTGCACGCTTAGAAGAAGTATTCGAGCTATTAGGAGTATTATATAGGGAGAATATCTCAACGACCTTCGGTTTGCAGATGACATTGCCCTGTTCAGCAACAATGGAGACGAATTACAACAAATGATTAAGACCTTAATCGAGAAAGTGTAAGAATTGGGTTGAAGATGAATATGCAGAAGACAAAGATAATGTTCAATAGCCTGGCAAGGGAACAAGAATTCATGATCGCCAGTCAGCCTCTAGAGTCTGTAAAGGAGTACGTTTCTCTAGGTCAATTACTGACAGGGGACCCTGATCACAAGAAAGAAATTTACAGAAGAATAAAATTGGGTTGGAGTGCATACGGCAGGCATTGCCAAATCCTGACTGGGAGCTTACCACTGTCGTTGAAAAGAAAAGTGTACAATCATTGCATTCTACCGGTGCTAAGATATGGGGCAGAAACTTGGAGGTTAACAAAGAAGCTTTAGAACAAGTTAAGGGTCGCGCAAAGAGCGATGGAACGAAAAATGTTAGGCGTAACGTTAAGAGACAGGAAGAGAGCGGTGTGGGACAGCGTGCAAACGGGGATAGCCGAGATTTAGTTCACATTAAAGGGGCCCTGAACCACTTTTTATCGAAGTGGAGAAATACATTTGAAGTGAAAATAGGCTATTTCAGAATCACTTTGCCGCAAAAAGTACACCAATGCGTTCAGCAGAAGCGGAGTTATTGGCAATCAAACACGGCCTCCACTGTGCTCCCCCCCCCCCCCCCCCCTTCCTCCTTCAATGCCTTGCACTGCGACGGCTACGGCGGAGTGGGACGGGGCCACAACGCTCCGCCTCGGAAACATCACCGTGGCACGCAGTTCAAATTTCATTTTGGACTTCCGATTTTGGTGCCTACGAAGCGGTAAACGTATAAGCCAAACGCGGTTGTCCTCAGCGAGCCGCAATGCGCTTAGCCACTGGACTCATGGCGGCACCTCGCGGCGGCCGCGGTGTAGCCGACCGCAGCGACCAATAGCAGCCGTGTATTGGAGTGTGCTTTATTACGAAATAAAGCACACAGAAAAGAGCGAGCATCAGGGGGTCTTTTGAAACGAGAGCGTTTGAGAGAAAGGTGACTTCGCGTTCCGCTTGCGATCTCCACAGACCGCGTACGACAGCAGAACTTGGCTGAGATGTTCACAACAGCGTATGCTACCCGCGGACTATGTTATTTCACCAAGCCCGAGGGGTGGTTCAGGGCCCCTTTAAGAGAAGAACAATTACCAGCCCTTCCCCTGTCGAGAAAATCCCTGGGGGTAAGCGAAGCTTGTGGCAAGACGAAGCTGTCGCAGGCGTTCCGCTTCGTTTGCCCTAAACTCAGGGTCGGCGGCTCTTCTTTGACGTTTCGCCTGGGCTTCGGAAGCCCTCACGCTAGAATCGGCAGGTTGACGACGAGCCCTTTCCCGAGCGAGTTCGCGGCGCCGTTGCTCAAACGAAGCCTGCTCCTCGGCCGAACGCACCACGCGAGGTTTTCCCGTGCGGGCGCCGAAACTGATCTGAGGCGAGGGAAGCCCGGTGGACCACGCGGAAACTTCCTTTCCTTCCCTTTCCCTCCCCGAGACACATCAAACGACCCTGATGGTCGGATTCCTTTCTTTCCTTCCTTCTATCTTTCTTTCTTGTCCCTGGCTCATAACCGCATATCCAATGCGGGTATGCGCCACACGTGATTTTATTATCGCTAATCGTGACGTAAATGACGAGCATGTGATGCTACTGACGTCGTGACCTATCAGTCATGTTAGTCATACAGTCGTACCCTTCCATGCCAATTTTGGTATACACCAACTGAACGAGAAGCGAGTTTTCGACAGGTTTTCGATAGGGTTTTAGCGTGACACCACCCCCTCCACCACCGCCGCCGACACTTGCGAGGCAATACAAGTTTCCCTTGAAAAAAAAATCGAGCTGGGCAGGCCATGTAATGCGTAGGGCAGATAACCAGCAGACCATTAGAATTACAGAATGGGTGCCAAGCGAAAGGGAGTTGAGGACGTAGGAAAATTAGGTGGGGTGATGGAATTAGGAAATCTGCAGGCGTAAGTTGGAACAGACAGCGCAAGACAGGGGTAATTGGAGATAGCAGCTTCGTCTTGCAGGAGGTAATTGGAGGTGCAGCTTCGTCTTGCAGTGGACATAAACATAGGCGGATGATGTTCATTGGCAATCCATCTGAAAGAGGGGGGGGGGCGACAAATAGTCACCTATAGCCTGCTTGAGCTAATCTGGGCCGGTATTTTGTAGCGATGCCTTTCCGGTAATAATGCCTTTTTGCGCTTATTGCGCATTGTCAGTGGTCGGAGCGACGTTCCGCTCGTCTTATCAACGGGATCAGCAGGCCGTGAGCGGTGGATGATAAGACTAGAGTAGAATAAGTCATAATGCCTCGCTACAAAATCGCGGCCCTCCTTTTACTACATCTATCGCCATCTAGCATTTTGCCTATCAGATTTCTATCTTTACTTATGTCGTGCAAACCTCTAATCTATCTATATTGTACCGTTACTTACGCTTGCAACGATTCCGATTCTAACAATGTCGTCCCGGCATTTTCCCACTAATATCCTGAACGTCTCTTACTTATCTGGAGTGCTCACCAGGATGCAATTCCCAGCCGCGGCTGCCGCATTCCAGTGCGGGTGGAATACAAAAGCGGTCGTGTACGCACTTTGGGTGCACGTTAAACAATATATATATATATATATATATATATATATATATATATATATATATATATATATATGATGTGTGACACAAAAAACGAGACTAAGTGTGTAGCTAGGAAAAAAGAGTGGAATTGGCAAGAACTGTTTTGCTGACGTCTTCCCACACACCTCCTCTATCCATGCGGCCAGTTTCGACTTAACCGATCACGCCAGTTGGGAGTGCTGCGTCATTGAGTGAACACGTGCAACTGCATTCTGCCGGAAAAATGTCTAATGTAAAAACCGAACAGCCAATCAACATCAAGTTTCCTGTGAAACTTAAGAAATGAGCCACGGAAACATTTCAAATGTTAACCGAGGCTTATGGAGATAAAACTTTGTCTCGTGCACGTGTGTTTGAATGGCATAAGCGCTTTTCAGGGGGGAGGGACAGTGCGGAAGACGATGAATGTGCTGGGCGCCCAAGGTCAGCGATTACAGACCAAGACATTGCCAAAGTTCGTGATGTGATCCGTGGTGACCGAAGATCAAGTGTTCGTGTAGTGGCGGAGTCGGTTAACTTGGATAGGGAAGCTGTTCGACGCATATTAACTGACGAATTACACATGAGGAAGATTTGTGCGAAGGTTGTTCCAAAAGTTCTGTACGATGACCAAAAACAATGCCGTAAAGACGTGTGTGTGGACATGTTAAAACGCATTGCAATCGAGCCAAATTTGTTGGAAACTGGTGTAACATGTGATGAGACATGGATTTTTACCTATGACCCAGAAAGTAAGCGCCAGTCGACGCAGTGGAAGTCTCCATGCAGGATCCCCAAGACCCAAAAAAGCACGCATGTCAAAATCAAAATGCAAGGCAATGTTAATTGTCTTCTTCCCAGTGGTCAGACTGTCAATCAACACTACTACATTGAAGTACTAAAAAGATTTCGTGAAAAAATTAGTAAAAAAAAAAAAAGGTAACAGTTGTGGAGTGATGGATGGCTGTTTGCACCAGGGCCATGCACCCACTCACACGGCCCTATCTGTCAAGCAGTTTCTGACCAGCAAAAAGATTACTGTGATGGGGCATCCTCCTTATTCACCTGATTTGGCTCCATGCTACTGAACTTTTAAAAAGTACGGGCCTGGACTGTAGGCTTTGAGTATACCAAATTGCTTGCCATATGTTTTACATCCTCCTTCTCTCGTCATCGTCACCCATCATGCGCCTCTCTCTTTCCCTCTTCCCCTTCCCCCAACGCCGAGTAGCTGGCTAGAGGAATTTACCTCAGGCCGACCTCTCTGCATTTCGCATCATTAAACTTCTCTCTCTTGGCTCCATGCAACTTTTTTTTTTATTTCCTGAAGTTAAATCTTGCTTAAAGGGAACCCATTTTACCTCAGTTGAAGAGGTTCAGGCAAAAACGGAGAATCTCCTGAAGGGCCTTGCAAAAACCTCGTTCCAGAACTCTTACCAGCAATGGCAGCACCGAATGCAGAAGTGTGTGAATGCTGAAGGGGACTACTTTGACGATGATAATGTCACGGAGAACTGATTCTGCAAGTACAATGATTTATTGTTTTTTTTTGTGTCACACCTCGTATATAATAATAATAATAATAATAATAATAATAATAATAATAATAATAATAATAATAATAATAAAAGGGAAAAAACCACGTGGTCTAAACTGATCCGGATGACCCGTTGTGCAGCTTCAGTCTTTAAGTGAATTTTTTGACCAGCGAACAGCGTTTGCCTGCTCCAGAGATGTCCAGCGTAAGCAAGCCGGCGTACAGTTCAGAGCGAGACTTCGCTGGCCTCAATCGCCACGAGGCCAGCCCAACTACGGCGGGGCTTGTTCAAGCACACAAGCACATCGGTGGGCGATTCCGGTCGAACCCGCAGCGTACACCGCGAGGCGACGACGGGGTAAAAGACGGCCGGAAGAATTACGACAGACGGCCTCCTCGGCGGTGCGGTGAACAACGATGCGAGGCGCCGCGGTGAAGCGAGAGAAAGCGGGGGAAAGTGAGGATCGATGGAAAACAAGAAAAGAACGCGGGCAATAGCGCACAAGCACGCGTGTTTTATACGCGCGGGGCCGCTCGCCCGACCGACAGCGCCAAATGTCCGAGCAAATGGGAGGAACACGTGTTCGCTTATGCAAATGCGTGCGCGCTCAGGACCTGACCAGGAGGGGAGGGCGGCCCTCTCGAGCCTCAACGCCGCCAGCAAGCTCTCCACGCCAGCGCCGCTCGCTCTAGCGTGTCTCGCATTTTTTTCTTCTTCTTTTTTTTTTTTTGTGTGTGTGTGTCACTTTTCTTTCTCTTGCGGCTTTCTTTTGCTCTTCCACTGCCGAAGCAGCGCGGGCTTTGCTCGCCCGTTCTTCCTCCCCGTCGTGCCACAACTCGGGCATGATTATTATTCCTCCTCCGGGGGTCCCCCCGGCGTCGTCGTCAAAATGTCCGTTCTGCTCGCGTTCGACCCGGCGAATGAATTGGCAAGCAAGCACTCGGCGCCGCGATAGTGCGTCGTGTCAACAAGCGACCTGCCTGTATAATACGCGCGCACAATGGTGCGCCCTGAGCGTGCCGCAGTATTTTGCGCTCGCTAACCGGCAGCGGAGAGCTGCGGCTTGCCGCGAAAGCCACGTCGCGGATCGCGGTCTGCCGCGACGAGGAGTAGAACCCGGTTGGCCGCGCGTTGCGTTTTGTTCATCGTTTCACTCTGTTTCTTCCTACACGCCAGACGGCAGACCTACACAGCCGCGTAGATAAACCGTTGTAATTATCTGGCACCTTCTTCTGATTGATTGAGTGATTAATTAGGCGAGCGATTGTTCGATTTCTTTGGTTAAAAAGCTACACTCCAGGACGCCGCGTAATGGAATACTGCAGAGTAAATTTAAATCATATATATATATATATATATATAGCCGCCACGAGAAACCGAACCCGTGAGCTCGTGCCGAGCAGCGGAATGCCACTGCAGCCATCGTGGTCGGTATAGCGCACTATTTTGTTTCACTTGCGATGTGTGCGTGACATTGAACATTAGATACACACTTGTATCTGAGTTACAAAATACTTGGAGTCACGGGGATCTTGTGTTGGAACCCCGTTTGTGGGTTTTTCGTTCATTCTGGCTTACGACGCCTCTGCTCACTGTAAGACCAACTTGTTCGGTATTTCGACAGCGTAATCTACCAGACGAGCTTGAATTAATGTCCCACTCCGCAGTCCATAAAAGCACGCATCATATGGTCTCTATCTAAGGTTAGTGGTGTTCGTAACGAACAAAACAGAGATTGCACGCATTTAATCTATCTATATTTGCGCTAGACCGATGAACCGCACACTATACGGTTATAAGCCAGTCGACGTCGATTCCGATCTTGAAGTTTCAAAGCGCGACGTGCGCAGCGAGCCGCGACGGCCGATATAAAGAAGCACAGGTGCTCGTCACCGAAAAGCGACAGAACGTATAAGCATGCACCGCAGAGGGCAATAAGTCGAAGTCAAAACGCTCATCCGCATTACCATAATGCTAATAATCTTCCAAAGAACACGTTATCGTTATTAGTAAAGGCGCTACATACGCACGCACGAACACCAGGAGCATGGTGCTCACGAGGCGAATTCGGCGCGCCATTTGCGCGCGAGAGCGCGTATGTACAGCGTCGGGGCGGCCGTAATGCGTCTCAATTAGCGCACGTCGGCCCGGAGCCGACGGTGTTCGGGCTGCCGCGGCGCATTTGGCAAATATATGATGAAAAGAGTTTCCAGAACGGCTCTAACCGTCGCCCCGGAGTTTTCTATGCAGGAGCGGCACTCGCGCAAGGAGAGTCATCAAGCACCCCGGGCTGGCGCGAACGCAGAAGCGGCATTCACGGTAAAAGAAGTAAAAAAAAAAAAAAAAAAAAAGGAATGATCCCCAGCACGTTCGAGCGACTTGGAAATATGGCGGACTCGCATTAAGGTCCGATACCCGCATACACCTTTTCGTCGACAGAAAGAAGCATAATAGTCGGCAGCGGGAACCCTTCGAGAAAGAGAGCAGAGAAACAAGAGGGGTGAGAGAAAGATGAGAGGGTGGGATGAGGAGAAACTAAACGAGAGGCCTGACGCAGGAATGACGTTTAACGACGCATAATGCTCCATGTGTACATATATAAGATTCGCGCATGTGCACGTGACACACATTCTACGTATACAAGTTTCAGGCACAGGCACCGGCGGCAAGGCAGGCAAGGAGAATATGCTGTTAGGAAAACAGAAAATAGCTGGGGAAAAAAAAAGAAGAAAGAAAGAAAAGTAAGAAAAGAAAGAAACTTCTCGCTGCGCGCGGTGACCACGAACGCGAGTAGAGTGCGACCAGCGAATAAGAGGTGGCATATTGGTAATAAAATGAGCAGACAAGAGAAGGTGTGCAAAAAGACGCTGATGAGGGAGGCGACGGGAAGAGACGATGCCCGCGATGAACTGACGTGGGGAAAAGGAAGACGGGAAGCACACACGCCGGGGAAGCCGACGGTGCAGAAAAGGCCCGGAGCCGAAGCTTCGAGCGGAGGAGCGAAGCGTCGCGCGCGCGCGCGCGCGCGCACACACACACACACACACACACACACACACACACACACACACACACACACACACACACACACACACACACACACACACACACACACACACACACACACACACACACACACACACACACACACACACACACACACACACACACACACACACACACACACACACAGACAGACACACACACACACACACACACACACACACACACACCAGCACGGATAATTTCTTCCGGAGTCTGCAGGCTTTTGGAGAACACGAAAAGGCCATTCCGCCGCACTGTACAGCTCGCCGCGCCAAGATGCGCGCGCGCACTCGCCCGCCGACAGTCTGCGGCTCCCGGCCGATACCGAGTGCTCACCCTCGTCGTTGGTGCGCCCCTCTTCGCTGTCCTCCGACACCGCCGGCACAGCGCGCGACGATGCTGGTGGCGCGACGATGCAGTGCGCGACGCCGGTGGCGTATACGAGCGACGAGGATCGCCGGGAAGAGAACCGCGAACTTCGTCCTTTGTCTTTTCGCGCGTTTTATTTTGGCGGAATAAGGCAAGAAGTTCGAGTTGCAAGATTCATCTACTGCCGAGGAAATCCGTGAAAAAGTAGTTTCTGACAGAGCTTCTCCTTAGTTATACTAAAGAAGAAGAAGAAAAAAAAAAAAAGAGAGAAAAAAAAAAAAGCTGGGGAACCTTATCCTAGGATCTGGCCAGAACCTTCAGGATCTGACAAAAACACGCAGTGTTTTCACTTCTTTTTTCCCTTTTTTTACGCACTTGTGCTGATGTGTATATCAACATTTATTCTGTGCGTCCAGAGATAAAATTGTGATGGCAATCCGAGGGATACAAGCGTAGATGTAGTGAAAAATGCGGACAATATGAAATTTTATCCGCGCTTCGAAACTCTTTACTGCAAGGGTAACGAAAAAAAAAATGTGGTTGATCCCTCTTATATAGGAATCGGTATAGAACACGAAAGTGAAACGTGTCTTCACAGAAGTAGTGTAATGTTTATTGCACATTGATATATAATGTCTATTGGTGTTTTGTATATAATGTCTATTGGTGTTTTGTGGCTAAAGCGCCCTTAGGCGTTGATGCACCCACGCTGACGCCTGGTGGCACGTCTCCTCCATCACGACTACCAACGTCGATGACCATGAGCAACCGTCGTGCATATATGGAAGCTGCACTACGCTGCACACGCTAGCACAACGCGAAAGACGAAGCACGTAACTGACACACTAATACAACGCGCAAGACAAAGCACGTAACTGAATCGTCACCGAGTCAAATCAGCGCGTACAGCGCGTCGTAATTGCAGCCTCCGCGATCAACTTCAGAAACATTTTCAGAGCTAATTGCGGAGGCCACGCTCCGCTGTGCTGAGTACGGTGAACGCCACCTAGGTGGCGTTGGTAGTGCTTCTTGATGCCAGCGTCCCTTCGAATGCTGGCATCGAGGCGTCGTAGTGCTGAGACCACCGAAGCGTTCACTGTCGGTGCGCGTTAGTGTCATAATGCAGTACTTCTCTTTTCTGCTCGTAGGCGGCGGCACCGCCCCGAGCAAGAGCGCGGTACACGAAGGAGTGTTAGATATATAGGGCGCGTCTGTGTAGCTCTCTGCAAATGCGTTTGTGGCGCAATGGGTTAAACGCTCGGCGATCTATCGTCGCGGACCGAGAGGTCGTGGGTTCGATTTCCAAATTTTGCATGTTTGTGGAACTTTTTCTTCTGGTTTCTTTCTTTGTATTATGTTCTATGACGTATTTCCGTGACGGAAATACGTCACTCGCCCGCGCGGCTGTATCTTGAAAGCCATCTGCGGCGGGCGCATAGTCCTGTGTTTTCGCGGCTCAGATCGCGCTGATGCGAGCGCCGGCACGAAGCTCAATTCGCTCGCTGCTGCTGCTGCGCTGACTCACTCCAGCGTTGCGAGAGCGAGTTTCCGCGGTCATCGAGTGAGATGCGTTCATGTTTGCTTGTGCGCGCGTGGCACCGTGCTTGTTAATCTAATTTATACGGCCGATAAAACTACTATGCTTACTTAGTTTGTATAGCTGTACACTAATTTGCTGTCGCAATCGATGCTTCGCCTTTCGGGCGAAACTGCGACTTTTTTTACCATCTGCGTCCGCGGAAGTTTCGATTTATTGTCTCGGCATTTCTTTGCGGTGGCAGTGAAATTTCGTTATACTGAAATCGCCCACTAACACATTTCGTTAATTGAGGTTCTAAATACATGTTCTATGGGCACGCGGTTATGAATAGTTAAATACTTCGTTATATCGAGAATTTCGTTCTATTGAAGTTCGTTATATCGAGGTTTAACCACACACACACACACACACACACATATATATATATATATATATATATATATATATATATATATATATATATATATATATACGAGCGTTTCTGCATACCGCCCACGTCGGAATGCAGTCACCGTAACCGGGAACCGCACCTGAGAGCTCGGGCACGGCAGCAGGAACGCCATGTAGCCACTGTGGGCAAACGCGGCGGGGGGCGTCAGTGCCGATCCCGCTCGCCTCCTGGTGGCGCCCCCATATTTCACTGTTAAGCAATCTGCCGTCGACTGACGGGCGAAGTGAGGCTCAGGCTGATGACAGGAGCCCAAACGCTTCATCATTAACGTGCCTCGAGGCACAGGCGGCTGCGCCGTGAGATGGCAGAACGGCGGGCCGTGAGTGCGGCGGCAGAGAATCGGCCCTTGAGCTCTTGACAACGGCCCATTACGCGGTGCTCGCCGCCGCTGGCCCGCCATTGTGGTGGATACGGTTCGGTGGGCGCATTGAAATGTCCCCACAGAGGGAGCTGATTAATAAGTATCTTCCCGTGCGGCAGCACCGGCATGGTTAAACACACTGTCACGGCATTCGCCCCTGTGCGCCGCGCACACAGGAACGAAGTTTGTGCTCCCAAGAAGCTAAGTGCCGATGAAAACGTGTGAGAAGGTCACCGGCCATATAGCAGACGACCAGAACACAGTGGCTCCGCGATAGGTATTTCGGAGTACAAGTGCCCAACCATTACGGCTCGGGCATTTGTATCGGCTGCTGGGCATTACATACGACAACGGCTGGCGGTATTACGACCCAATAACGCAAGCTGGTTACTGAAACTGCAGCTATTCGCTTAGTTCGCTCGGATTTCATACTACGCAACACCACCACTACGACGACGCGCACCACGACTATATATACACATATACTGCATGCCCACCGCCCTTACGAGCAGTTCTCTACCCCTGAGCGCACACAAGAAAAAATTGTGCCCGGGAATTTTTTCGACTGCATAGAGCACCCGATAAGACGCATTCCCTGAACGTACGTGCGACCTTGGTACGTTGCAAAAGTCGCGCGGAGCCATTTAACCTTATGATACGAAAATAACTCTGTTAGAATGTGGTGACAGATTGCGACACACTACTCCTGGAGGCGTGCCGTCGATAGAAGTAAGGAGTGTTTAACAAAGAAAGAAAACGAGATGGCGAAAACGGGTGGGGGGCTCAAATCGCACTGCGTTAGCAAAAACAAACAAGAAAAAAAAAAAAAAGATCGATAAGGCGTGATGTGCTCGCGTGGTCATGCGCGAACTACGTTTGCGCAATCAGGGAACCATTCACACAAAATCGCTCTGCACGATGAATCGAAAGAAAAGAGAGAGGGGGGAAGAAGAGGGAGGGGACGAAAAGGAGTTCATTTTTACGTGTGTATCCGTGCTAGCCAGCAAAGCCCGCCACCCCGTCGTTTATTTTTTCTTTACAGACGTCCATCTTATTGCCTCCCTCTTCTCGTGCAGTTATTATTCTCCGCGCCGTGAACGCGTTATTTTCGCCTTAGGTGTGTACGCGCACTTCGTCGCCAGACTACTACTACACACTTCGCCTTCTGCGGCGCGCTGAAATGTTTTGGCAGTTTTTTTTTTTTTTTTGCAGCGTCCCAATCTTTTCCTCTCTTCTTTCCTAATGCCCCCCCCCCCCCTTTTTTTTTTTCAATGGCATCCTTATTATGACGTGCCGACGGAACTCGCCAACCAACCAACCACGCACGCACACACAATGTAATAACCAGGGGACAAACAGCCGCCGTAGGCCGAGAACGAGAAAACTGCGAAGCAAAGGGCAAACCGTATATATCTATCTATCTGGTACGAGCTTGGGCACCCAGAGAATAACAATAATAATACAAGAGAGAGAGAGAGAGAAAACGCGCTACAAAAAAGAGCGTGCGACAGTGTGCTCGAACGCAAGAAAAAATAAAATAAACTAGTCGAAACGAGAGTTGTACGAAATGAAATACACATTCTCTCGGACGACCTCTTCAGGGAGGAGAAGGAAGGGCGCGAAGAAGGGAGGGAGGGTGTTGCACCGGCGGCGGGGTTCGTTTCGTGGAGCGAATGTGAGAGAGAGCTGAGCGAGAGGCTGAAGAAGAAGAAAGCGAACGAAAGCAGCAGAGGAGGAGAAGAAAGCAAAATGGGGAGGGGTGGGGCTTCCTCTCGGCAAACAAGACGGCGACAGAAAGCAAACGAAAGACTCGCCCAAACGAAAAGACTCATCAGAAAGAAATTGCAGCACCAGCAGAGCTCGACGGAGCGCGGGCACTACGGCAGCAAGAAATAAAAAAGAAACGAAAGGGAAAAAAAGAAAGAAAAGGGGAAAAAAGAACAGAATAGGCGCGAGCGAAAGGAAAATGTTATCAAATAAAAAACGAATGGGCGAGCGAGAACCCCATAAAATAAAAAGGAACGAAGCGGAAGTGAGAAGAAGAGAAAATGACGTCTTCGAAGGGAAACGAACCGAACTTGTTCCTTCCTCTCGCGCTCCTTCCTCCTACGAAGGCAAGGAAGGACGAGGATGAAGGGAAAGGGCCGGAGGGGGAAGGGGGGTACAGCACGGTTCTACGGTACTATTATATAGCTCGTCCGCGCTTGCTTGGGTTCTGTCCCCCTCATATCTGTGCGTTACACATTTCTTTTCCTGTAGCGCTGCTTGCTTGATATTTTATCCCTCCCTCCTTCTTTTAGCTATATATATATATATATATATATATATATTTGCTTCATAGCTTCGTCGATTCCCGTCCATGTTCATGATGTTCCTTTTAACAAGATTTTTATCCATTGCGCGGTGTGCCCCACCCCTCTTTCCCCTTACTTTAGCCCATTTACCTCCCTCCCTCCAGCAGTGTGGTGAGAGATACGGAGCGACTTCCTTACTTTCTGTTTTTCTTTGTTTTTCCAGCCTCCCCCTCCCTTGTATAAAATGAAAAGTCAGAACGAATGAAGGCCCCCCGAAAGAAACACAGTAAGACTAAAACGAACACAAAAAACACTCACAAACGTGAGAAAGAAAGAATCAAGCGTACGAAAAACAAAAAGACAAGCAGCAGTCATGCTGGTGGGAAAAAAAAAATATGGAGGCGGTGGGGTAGACGGGTGGATGGTAATAGACGTAGCAAGCAGGAGCAGCGCGCCAGACGACGACAGAAACGAGTCAGACGACGGCTGTTGGGTACGCACGCACTCATCGACGATTCGCGCTATGCGAAGCATCCATCCGTACGACGCTAAGAGAGAGAGAGACAGAAAAAAAAAAAAAAAAAAGAATAAAGCCTAAGGACGGGCGCCGCGGGAGCGAAAAATTCCACAATAAGAGAAGAGGCGGAACGGTGACGACAACCTTTTATAGCGCGGAAACGCGCGCTCTTGTTTTCTGCCTCGGCGTTCTCGGCCCTCGAATTGGTAAGGAGGGATGAGGTCTTATTTGTTTTTCTTCGGTCGGCCTCTTTTCTTTCTTCTCTTCTTCTTGCGCGTGCTTGTGCTCAATATCGCTTCGCTCTCATCGTGTCTAGTGGACGCGCAGCAATTGCGGTAGAGCCCATTTTAACGCTCTTCTGTCCCTCTTTTTTCCTTTAAAGTGTTTGTTACGGTCACGTGCGCGAAGCGACACGATTGCCTCGTCCCTACTATCCCCCCCCCCCCCCCCCCTCGGTCCTTTGGGACTCCCTTGTTGGTTTCTCTCGACGTCGTCTTTTCTTTCTACTTCTTAGTACTAAGCATTCCTTCCGCGGCCACACTCAAACGCTCGTAAGGGCTGCGCCGATTGCGTCCTCGACCTCAATTTCTGTAGGCGCGACGAAGGGGAAAAAAGAGGAAGTGAAGTGGGGAGTAGAAAAGAACGCGCTAACGTAAGGATGAAGGGATCACCCGTCATGGTGCAATAGGAGCGGTGTCGCGCTAAATTCGCGAGCACGTTGCGTCACCTGACGGGCTCACCGAGTGATGAGCTTGCTGCCTGGCGGCACACAAACACACACACACACACACACACACACACACACACACACACACACACACACACACCACACACACACACACACACACACACACACACACACACACACACACACACACACACACACACACACACACACACACACACACACACACACACCACTAATAATGTGCTCTCAAAACACAGGCCGAACCAAAATTTCACAGGTCGATACGTCGCAAAGGCATCACCTATCAAGTCCGCAAATGGCAAATAAGTTAAACGCAGCTGCTTGCTGGGGGACACCGCGTACTTGCTACAAAAGACGATAGTCGGGCTCCGTTCCCGACCAGTCGCAGGGATCGCTGATGCAGCCGTCGGTGCATACGGGGCACACATTAGACTCGGGATGATAACACCCGACCACGCGGCGCTATAGTTCTGCAATCACGGCACAACATTAAAGCCGGAGAAGGACGCACACGACTGGGGCTATCGGAAGACAACGACGTCGTCCTCCTCCTCTGGACGCCATTCACGCGCACGCAGGAGGCACGCACCATTGAACACAAGGCAAACGAGTTTCGAGTATATGTATATAGTGGACGTGACCTTTGGCCCACGCCTTTGTTGATGCCTAGAGAGATGCTTCTGGGAGGAGCGCTCGTAATGCTGCCAAGATGGAAAGAGCCAACGGTACGCGAAGCCGGACAAAAAGCGACGTCTGTGCGTGAACAGAGAGTTCTTCACTTCACCCCTTCGCTATTATTTTTGATATACCGCTCTGCATGATAACTATTCAACTTGTTAACACGCCGAAGAATGTAGCACTCTCAGAAAAAGTTGCAACCTTTGGTGCTCATCTTGACCCTAAACAATACTCATCTATGTTGTGTGCATTGCCTTTCTTCAAAGCTACACGACCGGTACTTTCAGGTGACGAACTGCGTGCGCGTATCAGGGTGCAGAGTGTTCTTGACCAGAAAGTAGCCAGTATATATAGGGTTAAAGAAAGTAAATACACGCATTATAGATGATTATTTGGTGACAAGACAAGCCGCGAGGTGTGTTCAATTTTCTTTGGGTGTACGTCCGCGAAAGGCCTCTTGTTTTCTTCCTTTCGGCCGTTTCACTTTCGAAACGGACACACTATTGCGTTTATCCGCATCCAGCTTCATATCACGCATCAGAACGAGCGGAGAGACGCGCCGGCATTGCACAAGGCAAGCGAGTTTCCCTTCCGCGGTGACTCGCGCGCAACCCACTCAATGACTTTCAGGAAGCAGCGTGCAAGAGCATACGTTGTATGTTGTTGTTCCTCTGCGCAAGTGGCACTTTACCCACTGTGCGGGGATCGACCAAGAATTGGGCGGTTTGCACAAATCGAGTCAGTCAATCGCTTCGAAACCAAAAGTCTATATAGTTTCGGTACATACAATGGCCCCGCTCGTCTGTCCGGCTTCTGTAGATGATATTATGCCGCGCTGATGGAACGATGCTGCACACACTGGGAGGTCCGGTACACTAGCGGCTTTGTATTATACTCACGGGGTGGATATACAAGCGGAGGTACCACTGCGAGACACGCGAGAAAACCTTTCCGAGGAGATGCTATATTTCGTCCCTTCAACATGAAGTGGAAATAAGACCGGTCACCGTCAACGTGCAGAGGCTTCAGTAAAAGGAGGCCGCGCTTATGCTAGAAACGGCTTCTATCTGCAAACATCACTGGTGGGAACGATTATGTCATTAATACTCGCTAATTAAGTGAGCGCCCGTAAAACCCGATGATTAACTTCCCTATAAGCTTCGACTTTATTGGTTGGGACTGGAGGAATAAAATTTCGCAGTTTCACCCAAAGTACAACAAAATATATTGACGCAGTGAATGGGACGAGGACAAAAAGAAAAAAAAAAAAAAAGACGTCCTGTTGTGAACACCAACAAGACATTTTTGTTTTTTGTTCTCGTCCCATTCGTACTGCTTTGTTATACCTTCAAAATATATCAACTCGCCCAAATGAAGTCGTTGCTATCACAGTATGATGCGCGTTAAGACTCACACTGTTTCATATATTCAGTGTCATCAGCCAAACTATATAGGGTGCCCCAACTATCATGCACCAAGATTAAATATATATATATATATATATATATATATATATATATATATATATATATATGCAAATGCCACATAGCTGGACAAAACCAAGGTAATGTTGTTTGCCGTCGCTTGGAGATACTCAGATTATAATTTGCATACCGCCTAATTACATAATTAGTCCTAGTAACCAAGCAGTCTTTATTTCAATAAAGTTGCTTCTCACTCTCGCAAATGCGAAAATCGCAGCTGCCGCGTTCGGTGCATGTGAAACGGCAACGCGAAGTTCGCATTGGCGGAAATCGTAGCTGCGAGAAACACAGCGTAATATCGCCTCATGTGGAACAGGCATCAAGAGCAGTAGCTGAATCGCAGCCACAAGTGAGACGCAAAATTTTGACTCGCTCTAAACGTAGCAGCTCCGTTCGAACGCAATGTGTTACCAAGCCAATCAAAAGAGAGCGTAGTTTAGAAGCTGAGCATAGCCGAGCGAGGATAACGGGAAACGGCGGGTCATGCGCTAAGCCGAGCCGAAAAGCGCCCGCGGGAACCGCTGCTGCGCGTCCTCTCGGTGCTGCCATCTGGGGTGGGTCCAGGGAAACCCGGCGCTTTCGACTGGTTGCATTTCCCCGCTCCGCTCGCGACGACGCGAACACGCGCGCGCGCGCGCTCCCCCCAAGCCAGCATGCCACAGCTCGCGGCGGCGGCAGCCATATCGATTTGCAATCGATGCTCGATTAGATTAAGGGTTTTGAAGGAAGCCGTACGCCACGCTTTCCCCGCGTCCCTTGAACGCTTCGGTGTTTTTGTTTTTTCGTTGTTTTTTTTTTTCCCCCTTCTCCGCGTAGTTCGGGCGCCGATCGAGCAATACTGGAAGTCGGCCGCCCCTGCTGCCATCCACAAAGCGCTCGCTGTCCCCCGGACGTCGCGACCACCGCCTTAATCGCTTTAAGAATGCAAACAATCACCCCGTCCGTCTCGGGGCGCTGACTCGACCGCGCGACCAACCCTCCACGGACCGCAGCGTCGAAGCCGGCTACTAGCTCAGCCCATAGCTCAGCCCGCGCGCGGAGTCGCTTGTCTAACTACGGACAGCGGCTATATAGGCGGTGCACTACCACAGAAGAATACTCGAACACCGCTGTCATAAGGATCACTCAAACAACACTGAACAGTTTCAGGGTCCGCTCTCTTTGCTGCGACGTCACATACAACATGCGGAGTTCGTTTGATAGGTAACTAGTAAGGTAAACAGTAATGGAGGCGATTCGTCGGTAAGGGCCGGCTTTGATAACTTCAAGGGCGAGTAGCCTTTCCCAACACCCTAAAATTCCGACATTGTGACATACCTATCACCCCCTTAGTGTCACTGTTACTTGCATGAAGAAGTCACGAAAGCAATTCAATGCAGTGGTCACCACCGCCACGATCCAGCCCTCCGTGAATCTATAGGATCACGATACGCTGTACAAATTTGCGGCGGACGCTGCCACTGAGGGCGTGTTACACACCACGGAACCGGAATGGCGACTTTGGCAGTACCGCAGGGCTATGCGCGTGTTTTGATGCAATTATACTTTCCGTACTCGTGATGAAGCATGCTGCTCTAAGGGGACGCGTCCGTTTAAGTCATAACTGCTATATACAGTAGAATCTCGGTAAACGGAAATCGCTTAAACGGAACAACAGTTTTATGTTTGGCTGGTTTTGAATTAAATCGTGCTTACCAACCACCCCAAATGTTAACATATCCCCTCATCTCTGCTTCCTATTTCCCCTTACGCCGTGCGCAGTGGGATGATATATAGTGCGCACTAACTAAGGGGGGCCCGTGCTATAATTTATCCTCTCTCCATCTCCTTTATATTCCCGCTACATTTCAAAGATTTCAGCTCTACAAAAGAACAAAAAAAATATTCTGCGACGGTCCAAGCCTCCTGCAACTTACGTGACTACGTGCTCGCAACACCGTATTGACCCTTTTCGCGGAGCAGTTTGCTCTAGAGGAACGAGATGGCGCTTTCCGCCGCGCGCCGTACGTTGCCTCAGCGAATGCGCACGAATACGAAACCATTACTGTTTCTACCCTGCTACTGTGCGATCGGCGTCGAAAATGCAACTGGGTGTGCGCTAATGCATTGTGCCCAATTCATACTGCAAAATGTGTAACGATAAAGGGAAGACGTGTGCGGTAGTTCGCTGCAAAAATGGTGATTCACATATTAATGAATGGAATCAACCTGTGTCGCCACTGCTACATAAGGACTGCCTGTGTTGCCGCCCTTCTGGATGCACGGCTTTGCTCAAGGATAAAAAAAAAAATATAATTCATCCGACCTGCGCTGTATTGCTAACCCAAAGAAAGGACTTCAACTCCCGAACGTCGGCACTTGGGAGTGAATACCGCTCGTTACAAAATGAAGTAGTGCCACTTACTGGCATTGTAAGTTTCCTGCACATTATCTACACACATCCACCCTTACTCGTACGAAAACTTACGCCCACCCTATCTTCAACATGTGAGTGAATAGGCGCACACTTGAATCAATGTGCCGAAGCATGAGTGACGGCGACTACACTGACAAGACACGAATGTTGGAAGCTGGATGTTTCGTGACGGTCCACAGAGTAAGCGACGGACTAGCGATAATACGTCTTTGCTACGAGCTACCGCAAAGTACAGAACATTTAAATTCCAAGCTTTGTGCGCAGCAAGAACAAATTTATCGCAGCAGAGCAGACCCGCGAGTGATTACGCTGAAAATAAACAATCAGATAGTGGCCGCACCGAGGAACTTCACTGAGTCAGAAATTTGACAAGCCGCTGGTTCAAACTGTTTGCCAAATAAAGAACGCAGAGCACACTGATCCCGATTTAATTCATAAGCGGAAAGCTTGGACAGCTTGGAATAGATTTCTAGCTCCGCTTTTAGTACAAGCACCGTATACGCTGCTCGCGCCGTTTGGACAAGGCGTAATGAGCTCTGAAAGCACTTGCATGTCCTCTATAGCTGTGGCCAAAGCTTCATGTCGTGCACACAGTCACCGTCTACGATACGCGTCGAGACAGGTTTGCTGCGCCGCGCCGGCGTCACGCGCTTGCATTGTAAACGCGGAGGCAACGGAGGCGGCTGAGACAAGCAATGGACGCGTCACCACGTGATCAAACCTGGCAGCGCCCACGGGAGCGCCGCGAAAAGGGTTAATACAGATGTGACGGGGTGCTTTCTGTACACATTGTCAAATACCACCATATTGTCAAATTTGGTATTGTCGGCATTTTGAGCCAATCAGAGAGGTCGTAGCAGCTCGCCGGGTGCCTCTGATTTGGCTCCAAATGCCGCCATTACAGAATTAGACAATAAGGCGGAGTTTGACGATGTCCAGAATATGGCCACCACGGGTTAGCTCAAATCAAACTCAACAGCAGCCATCATGGTTGCAGAGTTGCCAACCTTCAAATTTGTAAAATATTAAATTCGAAAAAAAAACAATGTATATTACGGCAAAAAATACGAAAAAGTGTCGGATTATTTAGAATGCTCAATGTTTATTTTTTTTTAAATCACAAAATTTTGGTCTGTAGGGACGCTGTGCTGTGAACAGGCACTGGGGTCTATAAACGCAGCAAGAATGATCATATCGCACATAAACGAATATATTCATGAAGTCCATTAAAATAAATTATTGAGGTAACGGCGGCCGGAATTTCGGTTGCCATTGTGTACCTTCGGTTTATATATGTGTGGAGGGAGCTGCCGGGGGTGTATATATGTCCGAATAATCGAGCGAGTCCGAAAAATTATGACTCTCAAAAATCTGCCAGCTAGCGATTGCATTTATATTCGTTTCAAATCAGTTTGTACTCTAAACTGGGCTCAAGTGAAAAATCGTAAAATTATTGGTGTCAATACGCCAATCGTAAAAGGTGGCAGGTATATAGGCCAGGCTGTCGTGAACAAAATCTGCGATTAGAGCGAAGCTGCGGTTGGCTGGGAACACCAACTCCGTGATTGACAGATTGAAAATGTACCTACCAATTAAAAAGTATCTATGCAGCACTATGGAGGCCCAAATATTCGGGGCTCACTATATGGTCCGCCCGTCCATCGTGCCGTACGTGCGTGATCCGCGTATGGGGCCGCTCCGGCTTACTTGCGCGCTCCCCTGCATTGCGCTCCGCTTTTCTCTCTCGATTTCTTGCTTTCGATCCTTTCTCGAAAGAGAGAGAGACTCGAACTTGCCTTTATTTATTCGCGAAGGACAAGCCTCGCCTGCCAAGGAGAAGCACCGTAGCATCCTCCGTTTACTCGGCTATAGCTTAGCAAACCAGCTTGCTACGCTCAGTGTGATGAAACTTTCCTTCGCAAGAGACGAGGCAACATTTGAAAAAAAAAAAAAAAAAAGCAGCAGCTATCCATCCCGGGACACAAATAGCGGCGCAAGGGGTTAAAAAAAAAAAGGATTAATGCGGACAAAAAGAAAAACGACAAAAGAAATTCGCCCCTATAGCCTCTCGTTCCGCGGAACTGGAGGTGCGCCAACAGAAACAACCATCGGACGCACGCGCCGATCGACGACTGCGCTGCATCGGCCACACTTGCTCCTAAGTCGCCCTATTCTCCTTCCTCAGCGCCGTGTCACAACGCTATACAGCGAGTCCGGCTCCGGTTGAAACGCGGCTAGGCCCGCAGGGTCAGAAAGACTCGGACGTCTCCCTATATGCAAAGCGAAGTGCAGCGGAGGGCACACTACACGCCCCGCGGCTTCCCAGTGGCTATCGCGTCGCGCTGCTTAACTCGATGCTGAACTCACGACTGCGTTTCGATGGGGGAGAATTGAAAAACGCTCGTGCACTTGGATTTAGGTGTACGTTAAAGAACCCCAGGTGGACAAAATTTATCCGGAGTCCCCCCACTACGCCGTGCCTCATAATGAGATCTGAAACTCCAGAAACTAATTATGCTGTTTTTTTGTTGTTGTTTTAGTTTAGACACACTAGCTCATCAATGCCTCGCAGCCGCGGGCACGATTAAGCCACGCGCTGGGAGTACACGTTATTCACGCCCTGATGAAGCGTTTACCCGATAAAACTATTCGGCGTATAGTAGCAAGGGCGTCCACAACTTGCCTATCGTAACACAAGGCAGGCTATTTCTCAAAATAAAACCGCACCGGCACTACCAGGGAACAACACCGCACTACACCTATGAGACCTTGGCAACGAGCGTGTCGTTACCTCTACGCCCTCAAGCGTCATTAACATTCCATCGCCTACAAGTCATACGAGCCAATGTGCAAGAATTGTGGGACGCGCCTGTCCTTTAGACAAGTCACGACCTTTAAGGCCCATCATCGGCCTTGAAGCAGGCCTTCTATCTTTATGAATACTTAGCTGTTCTCTGCAGATCGGCGATGTGCAGAGGTCATCTAAGCATCCATAAAGGTAACAGGGCTGCTCGTATGAACAATCGACCCACGCAACCTGCCCGTTCTGGAGGGTCCTCGACATAAACGCATGCGGGGGCCTCAACTATCGCTCTGTGTTCTGTGAGGAGTGCAAGGACTATCAATAAAAAAAAAAAATTCACCGCAATACTATAAAACTGCATGCCAAAAGAATGCTATGAACTCTCAGAACTAAGAAAACCGCGGGTATCGCTGAATGAAGGGATATGGGACGCCGGTAACAACATATTAACAAATCAAACACAAGGAATACAAAAACGTTGCTCACGCTTTTCTATCACCCAATTACCACCGCAGGGCTAGCGCATCTAACGAAGTCTGCATTTAATCTTCGGCTACCTGCCACTCGCCGCGTGTTATCTCGCCTCTATTTGTTTGATACATCATTCTATCTCAATCAATAGCTCCGGTCATTGTTGATAAATGAAACATCATGCATTTCATCTCGCATTGATCATACGCAGATGGTTATACCCAGCCCCCCCCCCCAAAAAAAATGATTGCAATCACCTCCCTTAGAACGTGGAGTTTATTAATGACCACTCCACATTTAGCATTTTTTGGCTGATCCGTTCAATATCGACTAATTACATACCACGTGCACGTCTGACTTAATTTATCAGGTCTCTTATTAAGTTGACAAATTCTTGCATTACTGCATAAATAACTGCCTTCTGTTTGAAACTGTGTTCTTTTATATTGTTTTTATTGGACTCATGCCATGCTCCTCGCTGCAATGTTTTTGTAGAGCCCTAAGGACGAAGTGAATCAAATAAACGAAAAATCTCGACATTGAGCGCGATAATTATTTCGCACCACGACCTTTGTAATCTCTGCACGTTTCACAGCCACTCCTGCGATGGCAGGATAATGTGCTGTGATGTTTCATATATCAGCGCAATACGAAAACGTCGATGAACACACGCCTTCAACACGCGGCGTTAGAATCGGCTTGTGCCGGGCCGGCTCCGCGTTTCTGTCATAGAGTATAACATAGTAAACGATGTGCTTCAGTTCCCTCGCGCCCCATGCGACCAAGTCATTTCGTCAGATCTCATCTTCGGACGCATTCGGAGGCAGTTCTCTCTTCTCGCTCCGTTGCATCGATACAACCGCCACGGGCCACTTGGCCAAGAGTAAACGATCAAGTGGAGGAAAGAAAGAAAGGAAAGGGGCGGTGGGATTGAGATGGAAGTAAATATACGTGGGGGCTCCATTTCGAAACGGGCAATACCAATAACCGTCAGTACGTGCGCTCGACCGCGGTTCGCAATTGCGAAACAGCGAGTGTCCCCGCACAGAAAAGAGTTGCAGTCCTCAACTCGGCAATTCAAACGCGCGCGTTAAGTCTGACGCAACGCGTATACTCAGCCGGGCTCGCACCGTGCCTGGCAATGCGTCGGCCAGCCGTGAGCCCGGGCTAATTACAGGCGACACTCCTCATATACCACGACGTGCGTGCTGGGAATACAGCGGACACACACACAGAGAGAGAGAAATATAAGTGGCGAAAAGGCACGGGGACCATACAACACGGCCTGAGAAACCCACTCGAGGCGGAGCAAAAGAGCACTGGGCGATCCGCGCCGGAGTGACGTCAATCTACATCAGGAGGACGCGTGCCATGGTAATTTTCCGCGTTTCGCAACGCCAGATACCCACATCCTCATACTTTTTTTTTCTCCCGATCAGCGTAATTAAAAGGGGGCCGCCATTGTCGCGCACGCACCTGTGGCGGCAGCACAGCATGCGCGAGAATAAGGAAAGCAACGGTACAGCGTTGAAGATAGAGAGGCAAAAAATATAATTAAGAGAAGAGCCGACAAAGCTTAATTAGAAATGTACAGAGAACACACGTGTCGAGGGAAACGAGAGCGTTGGCCGCCACTGCTTGCCTCTCCCTCTGCGTGAGCGCGAAGGGGGGGGGGGGGGGGGTGCTGCGACGCTAGGTTTGGTTGTTCTGGCATCAAAAAAAGTGGGCTCCAATCCACGCCGTGATGGTGGTGGGTTAGCGAAGCTGCGGTATCCCCTGATCCAACAGACCAATGTGACGTAGCCTTGAACTGGGTCCTGTCGAGCCTGAGCACGACGCCGTCGTGCATACTGACGTTGCTGTTCCCGTCGCCGCTTATCGTGTTCACGCTGCTCTTTGGGAGTCCTACCTATGCGTGGCCTTTCCATAGTGTTATCACAACATAAATGAAATCCGTTGCTAGCCGGGTTCTTCTTATACATATGAAAGTGTAGTTACGTCACGCCCTGCTTCGTATGCTACAGTTGCGGCTTCCCGGCCACTGCAGCTTATGCAACTGTATATTTACCGGGAAACCCTTGCGGCGGACTCTATGCACGAAGGCGCGCTTTCTGGTTCTTTCTTTTCCTTTCCCCCGCACGGCCGGCGCCGCCGCTGCCACGGATGCGTGGAGGTGAGCGCCATCTGATGGTGCTGCAAGGAACCCAGCGGCGAACGTGGCGCGCACCTCCCGCTGTGATTGGTTGAGTGTTTGTTTGGCTGGGGGGGGGGGGGGGGGCGGAGACCAATAAATCGCGGGATCCTAGTCATGTACAACTTCGCTGTAAGACGTTCCTGCGCAACCGTGCGCTTTGGCACTACCGAAGAGTGGTTTCGAGCGAAAATAAGAGACGCTCGTGGGCACGAACGATAATCTGTCGGAAATGAGCACCTGTGACCGCTTAGCAATCCCTGCTGACCTGGAGAGGCGGCGTTGGGCCCTCCAACGCACTATAGAGTCCCTGTGTATGGCGAGCCATATACAGCAACGCTACACCGCTAGTGCTGCAGTGATGGAAAGAGCGTCGATCTGAGCGCCTAGGGAGAAGAGGAGCCGCCTCTGTTGAGGTCCGGACAAAGACGGCGCATCCTCTGTTTCTTGCTTTAAGGGGCCCTGAACCACCCTTCGGGCTCTATGAAAAAACGCATTCCGCGGATAGCTTATACGCTGCTGTAAACATCACCAAATTTTGCAATCGTGCGCGGCCCGTGAAGTTCACAAGCGGAGCGCGAAGTGAACCTTTTCTCAAACACTCTTTTCAAACAGAGGCCCACTCACCAGTTTCGACGCTGCCTGCGTCTTGCATATGTTCATATGCAATATTCTCATAGACGGTTGCTATTGGCCGATAGCTGACATGAATCAAGAAAGGTGTTTGAATAACTGCGCTTATTCCTAATTTTATTGCGTACATTAATTGGCGCAGTTTACTAAACAGACTGAAGTAAGCGAAAATGTGCGTTTCGAATTTTGATAAGACTTAAGCACTTCCGGAAGAAGCCGACTATCTCTGCCACACTGCTTATCGGTGTCGTACCTGTCGGGCCTCGATTAGTTTTAAACACTCAACTATAGCCTCGAACCAGGCGAAACTTAAGCCCAGGCTACACGTACGCCACTCCTGCATCTATGCATATGTATACGTACAAGGGACGCGGGCTAGCGCGCGCTCACACCCGGCCGCTCCTGGCTACCCGTGCTTCGTATTGAGCTATTGATGGTGCTTCGAAATGCGCAATGCGGCAGTAGAGTTACTGTATATGCTCCCAAAGGTAGCATATACAGTAACTCTACTGCCGTGCAGTTGCGCGTTGCTGCGTCTGCGTAAGTACGGCGGCCGCCGCGGGTTGCCGCGACAAGCCCTCTCGGCGACCGTAGGCGGGACATCGCCACCGATGCTGCCGTACTCCTTCGGAACGAAGAATATTGAGGGTGAATGGGACATATTGGGCTTGTAGTATCTATCGCTCGTATAGGTATTTTTGAAAAATTCCTTCAGTAATATATTCCTGAGAGCCATGCACCATACTCGTTCCAAGGCATTCTTGAGGCTTCAAAGAATAGTGGTTCAGGGGCTCTTTAAATAACAGAAATATTTTGTTTTTTAATCGCGTGGGTTCGGGGTTTCAGTGTGCCGAAGCGGCGAGGGCAAAAATGCCCCATGATATCTTATAGTTTTTGACAACGCCATTATTTTGTCCCTCACAACAAACAAAACGAATGAATGAATGAATGAATGAATGAATGAATGAATGAATGAATGAATGAATGAATGAATGAATGAATGAATGAATGAATGAATGAACGTTTACTGAAACAGGCTAGCGCTTCGGCCTAATATTATGGGTAATTTTGCCATCAAGCCTAGGACGCAGTGGACGACGCCTGTCTCCGTTGCGAAGGCCGCAGGCTGAGCAGTACCTCTTTATTTGGTACGTCGGTGTGGTCTACTGTTCATACTTCTGCACTCGATACGGCTCTGTTTCCTGATACCTCGCTTGTTGGTGAAATGCGAAGTGCTGGCGTCTCTTCAAACGCCGCGCATATCCGAATATGTGACATTGACTTCCCCATGCAGACTAAAGTCTCTGGATGTGATTTCGTTCTCAAAGCTTCGGGAACATTGGGCTAGACCTAGCTCCGACTTCGCACGGAATGTGTTGACGAAGAAAGAAAGAAAATAATAAGCCTCATGCGTAGGGGCCTCGAGATTCTCCTCTCGGTGCAGACAGACCTTGACACTGAAAAGTCGGTTGCATCAGCCACAAGTGGTGTCTTGCACAACCGTTGATTGCACAAAGAAATGCGCACAGTGATGAGAATAAGCGCCAGCTGACACAGAGACATCGCATTGTGATACAATAGCACAATGGAAAATTACACTTGCAACGCAACAAGTGCGCCTTTTCTACCACATTTGCGATATTGCGGAAGAGCACCCGCTATATACCGCTCAACACTTTACGCCCACAACCGAACGTCTAACTAAACATATTCCTTGCGGAAACCTTGCCGTATAGCGCCGCTCCTTCGCCGCTCTTTCTTCCCGAAACGTTGTTTGTGAGATTCCTGCTGCTTTCTCAAGGAGCATTACACGCTTAGACGCGCGGTTTTCAATTCTCTCACGGCCGCTTGCTCCAAAATCTGTCGCCCTTCAGCACGCGTGCTGCATTGCTCGGATGCGAGCAAAACGACACAGAGAGAGTGCTTCGCCGCGCGCGCTCGACCTTTAAAGCTCGACTGCAGAAACGACTCACTTGTTGCGAGTACCGAAGAACATGTCATGCACACACTAAGGAGGGCACATATCGCACATGATCGCGTGTGAACACGGTTATCTCTGCGCCACCGAGAAAAAAAAAAAATGCTTCAGAAATTGCGAGAATGCGTAAGCATTCTTTGGCTCGGCTGTGTACTTCGCTTTAGCTTACTTATTTAGCTAGCTTATGCATGTCTACCCATAGCTACCAATCATCTACTATTATAACGATTACGTGCATTAACTTGACCAATTATGCATTTCTTTCGCAGATATATCGTACCAACTGAGCAGAAACGCCGTCACAACCGGCCTTTTTTTTCCATACCACAGCTTTTGTTTTCCTTTTTTTGTTGTTGTTGTTGATGTTTACGAACTTGACGCAGCGACGGCGACGTAACCAGTTTCGACTTTTTTTTTCTATTGCTACCAATCATCTACTATTACACTATTATAACGATTACATAAGTTAACTTCTTCATTTTCCTTTTTCGTTACGACCCTGACGCAGCGACGGCGACGTAACAAGTCACACAAACATCTGCCTGGCACGTTGTGGGCTATGGTTCGAATCTCGATCAGAAGTTTTCTTTTTTCTTTTTTTTTTTAACGCGACCAATCGTCTACTATTACACTACTATAACGATTACATGTCGAGTGTAACGATTACACCCGACCAATTGTGCATTTATGTTGAAGACATAAAACGTCACGGGACGGACAGGCTTTGCTGGGGCATACTCGCCAAAGAATGCTCACGCATTAAAAATAAATAAATAAAGGAACATAAAACGCTACTGCGCGAGCTAGCAGCAACTACCGCGCTCAACACTTTCCGATTGGTCGCAACGTTCGCGCGGCAACCAATGACGTACGGACAGGCCCACGCGCGACAAAAGACAAGGAACGACAAACAAGACCCAGAAACGAGGCGGGCAAAACAAAAGGACAAAAGAGAGCGGCACACTAACACACACACAAAAAAAAAGAAAAAAAGAAAATAAACGGTGACTGACTGCAAGCGTGGCGGATAGAGGAGCGAGTGAGAAAGGGAGGAGAGGGGGGGGGGTCACGTAACGAGGATAAGCGGTTCCCTTGTGTCCCTCCCCCTCTCCCATATTTCTTTTCTTTGTCGCTCCGCTCTTCTTGCCTTCATTTTCCTCCCGGGTGTACACTTCGCCGCCGTCCGGGAAGAACGGCAGGCCGACACGGAGAACAATAGCGTGCTCATTAAACGGGGGCGTCGTATCTCATTAATGAAATTAATTAGGGGCGCCAATTAAGAAAACGAAGGAATATCCTCTTTCGGCGTGCGCTCTCCTTGGACGTCGCTCTCCCGCGGGTATTCTTCTCGTTGCCCCACGCGTACTATTATTATTCCTTTGTTGTTTTTTTTCTCCCCCGCTCGTTCTTTTCGCTATAGGTTCGCTTTACGGGCCTATCCTTTTTCTTTCAGCCGGTCTTCCTTCTCTCGCTGGACGGCTGACAGAAAGAAAGAGACGGGGCGGCCAATGAAAGCGCAGTTTGTATAACCACTCCCGCGGCAGCAGTACGGCCGCAGTACACATTAAACGCCGGCGCGTCTCATACGAAATGCACGAGAACGAGCAGTCGTTCAAAAATCAACCAGAGGTTCGATTTCGATGGCTGGCCAAACGTGAGAATACGATCCCTTCATCTGCTGGCAATTAATTACGCCACGCTGTCAACGCTGCTTCCTTGCATCCAAGCGCCCGCGACATCCCAGTGCGAGCCCATTTAAAACTAACACGCGGGTGGTGGCTTCGAGACGCGAACGAACATTGCAAAAAATACTCGACATCACCAACGACGTATGGGTGAAGCGAGATACGGTAAGGTGAGGTTGGGGCCAGAAACTCGCAAACGTCAGCGGCAAAGCAATCACCCGCAGCTAGCGCGCGCAGCAGGCGAGCTTTTACAAAGGTATAGATCGGTTGAGGTAAGCGTACAGCGCAAACGACATGTTAAAACGCGCAGTCTTAAACAGAGCCAGCCCAAGGTGTGGATCGCACGAAACACATAAGCACACGGCAAGAGATGTGTCACCCCAGACCGACAGACTCACCTTCGGTTTTCGTTTCACATTACAGCGAAACACAGCGAGACAGGAAAACAGAAAGATCAATCAAAACAAGAAGAAGAAGAAAAAAAGTAAACGATATTGAACGCGCTAAATTAGCAAAGCACCATAAAACGTATCACACCTTCAGATCAGACTACTCCAACCCGAGCACTATACGACCTTCATACTGTCAGTATCGCCCAAAATTATTTTCCCAGCAATATAGTTTCGCGCATAGCAGAATCTCAACAGCACAGCCACAGTCAGTTTACTGCGTCTATTTGTGCACGAAAAACAGTATATCACCAACGCGTTCGCTTTATATAGAGTGCAGCGCTATTTCTAATGAATCACTGCACCAATGTGCTTTTCTTTTCCTAGACTTGGTCACGTCAATGATCATGCATTCTAAGCTCTCCCACAGCACCATCGGCAAGAAAAACTGAAGAAAAAGAATAAATATAGCAAGAACGGGAAGCTCAGCAGTCCGCGAGCGACGACAGCGTAATCCGCTACCTAAATAAGTGTCAGATGAATCCAACAATACACGGAAACACTAATTCAGCCAAGACACCTACATTCGCTGAACTATTATTTGACACAGACGTACAACTCACATATTAGATGAGAAAGTGATGGCAAAGCTCCGCTTTTTTTTTTTTTTTTTCCCCATTTTGGCGCTCCAAAGAATGGCGCGATGACATTATCGGGTGATTTGACGAACTTCGTGTCGAATCTTCGAGCACATCCTTTGCGGTAAGATTCCACAAAAACTTGCAAACGTGTAGGCTTTTGCTTACAGCTGAATAAAAGTGATGTTTGCCTCAATACAAAGCTAAGTATTCCCGGGCCCGCCACGGTAGCTCAATGGCCATGGCGTTGCCTGCTGAGCTCGAGGTCGCAGGTTATAAGATCGGCCGCGGCCGCCACATTCCGATGGCGGCAGAATGCAGAAACACTTTTGTAACGTACAGTGGGTGCACGTTAACGAACTCCAGGCGGTCAAAATTAACCATGGCGTGCCTCATAATCAGATCGTGGTTTTGGCTCGCAACACTTCAGAATTAAATTTTTGAATATTCCTGGCCAGACGTACGTTGCCAAAAACTATCGCATCAGGAATAGGCAGCACGCGTATCACGGGGGCGTAATCAGCCGTCTTACGGTTTACATAAAAAGTATATAGGCCGTGCACACGCAAGGTTGAGCCTGTTTCATTTAGAATTCAATGTAGCTTTCGTTTGGCGATAAACGTTCAACTATTTAGTCAAAAGCGGACGCCGTCGAATATCAATGCCGTCACGTACGCGAGGCTGGTATAGGAGAACTTCAAGGTCGCGTCGGTGTTGAGTGTGTTTCCTGCCTTACCAAGGGCTTCCGTTTACGGTTAGAGGAGCCCTTGTTTCACCTGGGAATCATACTATAGTGCCCCTTATATGCAGCGCGAATGGTTACCGACCAAAACACACCACAGCATAGCGGCCATGGCGCGTCACAATTTCGTCGTAAACTCGCGCCTTATAGGGCCAGTTAATCCTTGAACAAGCAGCTAGCGGCACGGGTGCCAGATAATAGAAAACGCGCGCGGGCGAAATGCTGCGTTCGAAAGAGCGCGCGCTCGCCGTCCCGGCCGGCCCAAGTCGGCGGCGCCCGCGAGCCTGTTCCTCACGGCGGCGCAGCGGTGGAGGCCACCATCGCTGCCGCCGGCGCCGCTCCTCGACTCAATCAATTCCGCGCGCACGAATACGCGATCGATGCCTCTGCGGGGCTTTTATTACTCCAATTTACTCCGAGGGTTATTGGGATTACTGGCGTGCTTTTTCCTCTCCTCCTTCGACCGTCCGGCCGCGGGCTTCCATTTTCTTGGTGTTTTTACTCCTTTTTTTTTTTTTTTTCTTCCGCGCCGACGACGACGCCGCAACAAACCGAGCTGCGCCGCCCATCCTTCGCCCTCTCCTCATTTCCCTTTCTTGCCGCGCGCGCGCTGTCGCGCAAGGAACGCGATCAGGCTGCTGCAGCCCCTTTAAGTGTGTGCCATATACGTGTAGGCTGCCTCGCCTCATTGGAATATATATGGACACGCGTGCGCCTCGGCAATCGGGTTTATTTGCCTTCGAGATTTATCGCCGGTAGGGATGTGACATTCGTACACGGCAGCGCGCCTGCCCCACCCCTCCCCCTTTTCCACCTCGGCTCGTATACAATGTGTTTCGGGAGGAAACGCCAGCAACACGCGCGCGCGCGCGGCACTCGACTCGGCCTTTATTGAAAACGCGTGTGTGTGCGCGCGCGCCTGCCGTGCCACTCGGCGCTCGAGAAGGCAACCTCGTTCGCTTCCCTCCCAGCGGATGCCGCTTGGCTCGCAGCGTTTCGCGATTCGACCAGAAACCGACGCGCAACAACGAGCGACCAAATGGACGGCGGATGGACAAAAGGCACTTCGGCGAGAAACTGCAGCGACGCACATAAAGCGATATTTCCTATGGCAGGGCAGCGCGGTGTGTCACTGCTACAGTACAAAAAAGTACAAAGTGGTTCAGGGGGACAGTAAAACAAACCAACACGCACAACAAATGGGGGAGGGGAGCGGGGAAGAGGAAGAAAACCACCCTAAATGAAAGAAAACATCGGCACGCTTAAACAGGTTAAGTAATGAAGACCACCAGTTCTAGACTGGCCCTTGAGCTATAGCATGGCCGCGATATGACCACCTTACACAAGTAAGCTGCGCTGATGACGCAACGCTGCGCTATCAGCGCTGCACTGTGACGCATGTCATTTCGTGCTCGGCAATGAGCGCTGCACCAACCAGCCCGTGGACGCCACGCGCCCTAAAACTATTTCCTACATATTGCACGTAATAATCACAATTAACTTCTGCACAAGAGAACAACGGGGTTTCAGTCTATAAGGCCTTTTTACAGCATCATACCCATAGGCGCCGCCATATATGATCACGTGACAGCGCCTGCCACTGAGCGCCTTCTGATCCGCGTTTGCTCGCTTGATTACGTTACGCCCTAATGCGAAATTTGAGCGTAGCTGCAGACGTGTTTTGATCTCGCGATACATTCGCTGGCGCGGATAATGTCTCGTGCGACACCTCGCAAACGGAGCGAATTGTGGCGTAACTGCCTCGCTAATCTGGCAATCGCGAGAGCCAGCGCATGGGTGACGCGTGTGGGCGATTCATACCAGCCGCCGCCGACATACCTCCCAGACGACGTGGCTACTCTGGCGCCATCTCGTAGCCATCGTCGCCGCACTACGCGTTTCTTCTCCCGCTTTCGCCACAACCTTCACCATTTCCTCTCCGCTTTCCTCCTGTCGTCTTTTATCCCCGCTGCGCTCCGGGTGCGCTCTCATCTTTCGCTGTGCTCGTTCTCTCGGTTATGCCGTCGACGCTCGCCGCGGGAATGGGCGCCCAAGCGCTGCGCTCTAAAATCTTGCAAGTGTTTGAGCGATCGCTCGCCTGCAGTTTTGATTCACGACGAAAAAAGAAAGCTCGCGGTGCGTGCCCGCATATTATTCCACGCTTTATTTCACTGCTATGGAAAGTGAATTTACTCGAGTGAATCAGTCGCGCTTGCATGGGAACGACGTAGCGCTGGCTTACATGCTTAAGTTCAACAATCCGTTGCATTTTATGCCAGGCGCGGTGAAGGCAACGCTGTACTGTTGCTGCAGGTGGTGTTAGCCTGGCAATCATTGCCGACAATTGGCTATCCAGTGCTCGCAGTTGAGCTTTGTATTGCGATAGCAATTATATGGACACTTCTACCGGATTTCTGCCGTCGCCGTCGTCGTCGCCGTCGCCGTGAGGTTCCCTATAGATAAAATCTTCGCCGCGCGCCGTATGCCCGAACGGAAGCGTGCGGGGACGCGCGCTATCACGGAGAGCGAACGCACTCAATCA
Organism: Dermacentor silvarum; assembly: GCF_013339745.2. NCBI lineage: Eukaryota > Metazoa > Arthropoda > Arachnida > Ixodida > Ixodidae > Dermacentor > Dermacentor silvarum. The sequence goes on from NC_051154.1 coordinate 216,849,710, forward strand.
CCCACGCGCAAGCAAGGAAGCGGGAAGCCAGCGCCGGAGGGAGCGCGCGGGGGGGGGGGGGGGGGGGGCGCACTTCTACGCTGCCAACAACCGCGCTCGTCGCTCGTCCGCGCCGTCTCTTATCTCCACACGGCTCTGACCTTTATGCGCCGTGCATTCGCCGCTCAGTTTCCGTTGAAGCGATAGACCGCACGTATACTTCGCCCGCTGCTGCGGCGTATATATGCGCTTGCTGCCAGGGTTTTGACAGTCGTTGTCTGCAGTCATTCAGTGTGATCTATTCATGTTTGTTTGTGCGCGCTCACACCACGCTTGTTCAATCAGTTAGTAATAGTCGGGCCACATTTTCCAACGCACGCTACACATGCAATGCTGCCCGGGTCGGCAGTGCAGCGCTACAGGTGTGTCCCTTCGCACGCGCTGCCCACGGGAAGCGCTTCTCATCAACACCACCGTTTCACACGCGCCTCCTCGTGGTCATCGAGTCTCTCTTCATGTCGGTCTACTTACGCCGCAGCACACCTGCTTACTTAATCAGCTCATGTTTACTACAATTCATATTGCTACCAAAGCCGCTCACCTTACTTCGTATGACATTGCTGTGTTGCTATCGCATTCATTGCTTCGCCCTTAGGGCGAAACTGTGACTTTTTTTTTTGTGCTCAGCTTGCGGAAACGTGAGCGTGACAAACGATCCTATAGGCACGGGAACTCCTTGTGCAGCTGAGGCGAATGGAGCTCGCACATTATCTCATCCCGCAGCTTCAAGTCTCTGACGAGGTTGTTGCAGTTCACGACAGTGCACGTCTTCCCTCCGCTATTCCCCATGTTTAATAAATAGTCCCATAGAACTAAGCGACCCCCGACCTCTCGGCGGCAGTTAACGGGAGAGAGGCCAGCGGAGGCTGATGCCTGCTTCATCCCGATTAAGAAGGCGTCAAATGGCGGCGCGCCTGTGGCGGTCCCTGGTGCGCGGTGCACAGACTGTTCATTGTAAAGCGTATATAGCACACGTGAGCACATTCAACGCGCACGAAGGCTGACCCGAAAATTTTTCAACGTGCAACATATTCGCTAGGACGCGCAAGGTAACAGCTCACCAAGCCGTGCGCTCCAAAGATAGGCAACATGATATACGCCAGAAGGTATTTCGCCAGAGCGAGAGGAAAAGGATCAATATAGTCTGTCAAATGCGAAACAGCGCAAGGCAGGCGAGACGGGACGGGCGTCAATAGTGCGTGACGCAGCACCAATAACGTGCCGCCTTCGCCCCTTGGTGTCTAACACGCAAACTATGTCTATTCACTTTAGCAAGTGCGTGTGGCAAGAAAAACGAGAAGCGAAAAGCAAAAGGTATATAATGCACTTTACCAATTTGCTGGAGTTTTCGACAGGTATGATAACAAGGAAAGATCGATGCGCCTAGTCTTCCAACAGTTCACATTTTATAATGGGTGTGTTCAAATATGGATAGTCACAGCGACTCACCGGCTATATCTATAGTTTTCAGTCACATTACAAAACAGAAGTCATTACAGAAGTCATCACGAGACAGAGTCGAGTATATTTTGTTCGATAGGTAGCGAAATACGCAAAGAAAACTACACATGAAGATGATTGCTATAAGGTAAATTTTTAAAATCGTTCAGAAAAATTGACATCTGTTTTCCGTTCAAACATCAAATTTCTTTCTCTTTTTTACCCGAGTTTTCATTCTGTGTTATAGACCGAATGTTTTTTTTTTTTTTTGCCATTTGCATATTTAAGGGCGGTATAAAACATCTTGAAGGTATATAATTTTGTTATTCTATTTCCAGAAACTTTCAAGGCAGATGCGTCCGTGTAATTAAAAAAAATGCCGCGTTCTCCACTTTGTCTTACGTAAGATTCTTTCATGCTGAAACAAAAACGTGTACTGGAAAAGCAAGCACGACTCCAATGTAGAGTACATTTGGATGAGTAATATAAAAATTTCTCGGAGAGCTTCCCTGCACAGCCGCTGCCGCAAAAGATGCTGGTAGTGGCAGTATTTACCGAACTGATTTGCCCGCAATGATTCGGGGCTCGCAGTCTTAAGACTCTGATGTTTTGTACCTGTGACAAACGGGCCTATAATCATTTCCACGCAGGCGCAAGTGACAATTACACAAGACTGGATAAGTAGATGTAACAACAGGGGCAGGCTTGAGCACGCGATCTCTCCCTCTACACTTTAAGCAATCCAACAGCAAAATTCACAATAGAGCTATAGGCCCCCTGCATCAACAAGATGGCGCTGTAGCTCTTCCATTTATCACACCAGTGTCGCCAACACCAGCCGCTAGGGTGGCGATGAAAAAAGAAACGTTTCCAAAACAAAGCGACGCATATGTGCATCTTCACTCGATTCGCGATTCACTTCAAGCTCAGGTTTTTCCTTCAGGTTGTTCGTTGCGCCATGTTCAAGCGCGACCATGCGTTATCATCGAAACACGGTTAAGGTACTATATAACATAAGCGCGCGTCTCGGGCACTCTTACCGATCGAAAGTATCAACCCAAATCTGAATCGCGTCCCTCCAATTTTGCTTTCTACGCTCGCTAGGCTGTGCGTTGCGGCGCTGCGGCCGCGCAATCGTGGAAAGCGTCAGCGCAGGTTGGCTATAGTCTCGGCCGTACAACTCGAAGCTGCCTCGTGCTTGAGCTAGCACAGCTCATTCCTATCGCGACTCTCCTCAAAATATACTAGATGTCATAAAAATTAAAATTAAAATATGGGGTTTTACGTGTCAAAACCAGTTCTGATTATGAAGCACGCCGTAGTGGGGGACTCCGGAAACTTGGACCACCTGGGGTTCTTTAACGTGCACCTAAATCTAAGTACACAGGTGTTTTCGTATTTCGCCCCCATCAAAATGCGGTCGCCGTGGCCGGGATTCGATCCCGCGACCTCGTGCTCAGCAGCCCAACACCATAGCCACTGAGCAACCGCGGCGGGCTATACTAGATGTCATAGCCTGCTTGAAAGTAACACATGATGGTCCCGTTTAGGTGGAAAGAGCTATACACAAATTCGTGACGCAGGAGCAAGAGTATAACGCAAGTGCGACTTACGCGGTAAATGGATAACACAAAGTTACTCAGCGAATGGTCAACACAACCACAAAGCTTATGAAACAAACGCGCGGGCATAAATATTGATTTTATTTTTCGTGTTCTGAACGAGCTCGAGTTTCGAAGCGCGAATCGACTGACTGAATTGTGCTTTATTTGTGTTCGCCATATCTTGCAATTCTTTAAGTTGCTTAGTACAGTTGTTCTAGGGCAGGACAATCAATTTCTGATCGAATTGCATTTCAACGGCTTCCAGACGCTCATCTTTAAAAAGTTTCAGATCCCGCGAGAGGCCGGCGTCATGGTCCGTTCGGAGATACTTTGGCCCGAATATTGAACGTCAAAGTTAGCGAAGCGTTCTTCCGCAAGCAGACGGTTCACCGAAGACCCCTTATCGATCCCTAATACGTGGCGTCGACATCGCACCCCCTTGGCGACGGCTCCCTCAGAGTGAAGTTTTAAAATTAAATTCTGAGGTTTTACGAGATGAAACCACATATGTGTGATTATGAGGCACTGCCGTAGTGGGGCACTCCGCATTAATTTTGACCTGGGGTTCTTTAACGCGCGCCTAAATCTCTAGTACAAGTACACGAGCGTTTCTGCACTTCGACCCCGTGAAAATGCGGCAGTTGCCTCGAGCGCGGCCATCGAGCTCGAGCCCAGACGCGCAAAGCTCTAGCCGTAATCTATCGCGGCGAGTCTGCCTCGGAGTGTAGAAACCTACGGGACTCGGCATCGAAAGGAAAAAAAAAAAAAAAAAAAAAAACCGTAGGACCAGCTTTGCGTTACGCCATGCATGGCTGCTTGCTCGCGGTACTAAAATATGGTCTGGAAGTGATAAGCAAGCATTATATTTTCATTAAGCGCTGTCCAGCTTCATAACAATGCGACAAATTTCTGAGTGAGTAGCAGGTTTTGCATAGCCACCGAGATTGCGGTGTTGCGCAGTTGCAACAAGGCGGCGCCCCATGATTTGGAACGCCGTGTTTTTGGCGCACTGCATGGTGCATGCTTCGTCGCCGTTCCTCCTCAGATAAGCAAAACGCGCTGCGCACGAGCTTAATATATTCACGGGAAAAGCTGAGTTCGTTCTGCTGAAATTATTTAAGGGCGTCAAAGGCGAGGCATGTCCACAGCCAGCTACACAACGACCGGTGCAATCAGCTTAACAAATCATCCATAGATTATTTACGATGACGATTACTAATGACATCTCCTTTAAAATCGAGGTGGCGACACATAGTCGCCTAGCCTTCTTGAGCTATTTTACGTACTACCCAATAATAATAATAATAATAATAATAATAATAATAATAATAATAATAATAATAATAATAATAATAATACTTTTATTGCCAATAAAAAGATCAATACATTCATACAGGCCTGCCAAAGCCTTCGAAGGCTTTGGCAGGCCTGTATATAGCTGTGTGTATGTATAATGTAGCGCTTTATCTAGTACACTTACCTATGCCTGCGACGATACCGCCATCGATCCCTTCCCCGCTTTTTCGGGTAAGGGATGGAGGCGGGATCTCCTCTTCCCCGCTATTGCGGGGAAGAGCGCCGCCGGTGGTCGGTGTAGTTGCACAATAGTGCGGGAACCTGAGTGTTGCGCTGTGAACTCGGGCGCAAAAGGGAGTAGCCTCTCGCTCTTTGGCTTGGGGACAGCTAGCTGCGCGGACGTTTCGCGCACTCGCCGGCCAATCGCGGGACCTAACCCCCCCCCCCCCCCCCCCCCCCCCCCAGCGACGGCTACCTTAAAGTAACGGAAAGCAATCTCGAAGGCGATGCTTTTGTATACTGCAAGCGCCGGAAGCGACGTCATGGCCGCCACGTTAAGAACACCACGTACACTCTATATCTAAACTATATAGACAGCGGCCGCCGCAAACAAAGGCGACGTCACAGTCAAACATTTTTTTTTTCCGCACGCTAAGTATTTTTCGTTTGATTCTGAGACTTAATTGACTCATTCTGACAGCCAATAATATATTTATCAATCGCGGCTCGGTGTCGCTCGACCACTTTAGAATATAGCAACGTCGGTTCAATTTGGGAAGCAGCCGCACCCTCGAGACGGACCCGCGTGCGAAACACGCCACTAAATCAGAGCATCGACGAAAGAAGAGCATCGCCTGACCCGGTCTGGCATGCGCCCAGACGCACACTTCAGCCGTACTGAAGTGCTCGTCGCTGTCGTCGCCCTCATCTCGCTAGACGCAAACTCGGGAAAGAATTATTACAGCCGCTCACGCAACGTGGCGACAAGCGCAAATGGAGCTCGCCTGTCTCTTGCACCTACAAGCTGCCGCAATTCATTCGCGGTTCTTGCCGAAAGCCCTATCGCGTATTGTTTCTACCAAAGGTCTCGAAGCCATAGCGGCCGTGACAGGAGCTGTCGCCGGGCGACGTAATGGTGGCCCATCCGCTGTACAAAAACCGGTGCTAGAGAACTTGTAGAAAATTGAGAGCCACTGTGCTCGTCACTCTCTTGGAGCTTAGGCGCGTCAGTAGTGGAAAAGGTGCACCGGCGTGGGTCTCGACGACAGGTTTTGTCAGTATAGCGCCGAGGCTTCGAAACTTTTTTTTTGTTTTTTTTTTTTTTTTTGGCAAAGGTCGTACGTAAAATCTAGGAGCATTCAGAGCTCGTCGCTCCAGGACCGCGCAAAAGCGCCAGTTTTTTGTTTTTTTTTTCCGGGTCGTCAACAGCAACCTTTAGGTGAATGCTGCTTTTGTCCTGGGTAAAGTTGGTTGAATAAAAAAAAGACGCTGCTGATAAAAAGAGTGCCCTGCGTGCAATGTACGAGAGGAGACTTGGCACACTTAATGTGATATTGCAGCCTCTTGACACTCCAAAGGACCATCTTAACACTGCACTGAATGTGCCTCAGGGATCGCAGCTTGAGCTACAAGACGTCCTTGGACTATGGACTTGCACCTCCTGCGCGTCCAGCGCTGCTGAGGCGCGTCTGACTTTTCCGCGAGACATTGGTCTGAACGCGATACATTTTAATTTTGTATACTGTGTCTCGAGTGCATTATGCGCGTGTCAAGTGTCCGATGTCCTGTGTGTATCAGTTATCATCGAATTCACCTGGAGTATAGCATGCTGGACGCGCCGCAGGGCAAGCCTCTCCAATTTTCATTAACGAGTTTCTCTATTTGCACTTGCATGTGCTAAAATTTTGAACGCGATCCAAACGCTAATACAAGTCCGAAACCTGAATCCTAGGGGACGTGAAAAGGAAAGTCCCACATGAGCCGGTTAGAAAATTTTTACACCTCCGGCTGTATTTTTTTTTTTTTACACATTATATATAACTTTATCCAGCGCGAGGTCCGTCGCTGCCTTCTTCATTCTAATAGCGAGTCATCGGGTCCTCACTGTTTAATATTACAAAGCGTGATTTAAAGGTCCTGAGATTTCGGTGTTTTATTTTATTTTTTTTTATTTATTTATTTATTTTTTTTTTTTTTTTTTTTTTTTACTGTTGTTGTTGTCTGCGTGTAGTATATCAGAGTTCCCCTGGGCCGACACACCGGTGGTGAAAGAAAACAAAATAGTACCGCCCGAACTCTATCTATATATATACTTCCTACTTCTTCTACAGACGAATATTCTGCAGACGCTTCGCCTCTGTAAACAGCTCTGCACATGCAGCTATTTTATTTTCTACATAATTTTTTTTTCACCTTCGCACTCACGCACTTGCACCAAAACCGATGGCTTTCATTTCGAGCTTTAAACTTTAGCCAGCCAACAAAAACGAATGAAAATAAGATCCCAGGAAAAAGAGTCCCAATACGAGAAGAAAGAAAAACGCCAAGTTTGAACAAGCAAATAAAAGGAAAGGTAGCAAAATAAAACGTCATTTATTTGTAGTTTCGATTTCGGGGACGTCGGTGCAGCTGCTCCCAGCACAGCGTCAGGCGAAGCCGCGAGCGCGCTGTACTACTTGTATAAACAGGCACTTGACGACCGTCCTTGGTCGCACTCTGCGCAGGCGCGTACACAGATCACGGTGCACATACGTACGCACATACCCTTCGGTGCACGCACAGACGCAGCAGCGCGTACGGTGTTAGAGGCAACAGGAAAACAGTTCCTTTCCTCTTCCGTTCCCTCTTCTCCATCCTGCCTCTTTCGAAAGATTTGCTTCTGTTTAGGCGTTCTAATTGTAGTGAACACACACACACACACACACACACACACACACACACACACACACACACACACACACACACACACACACACACACACAGGCGCCGCCTCATCGACCGGCCCACAGAGCGTCGACGTCGTCAGCGAAACCCAATAACGCAGGCGCACCAATCAATTAGGCTAATTGTGTTCCAAGAAAACAAGAAACGCACCAGCCCAACTGCGGACGCGATGTGCACGCGAACAGCAACAACAACAAAAAACAAAAAAAAAGAAGGGGGAGGGAGGGGGGGGGGGGCATCATCAGCCACAGGACTGGGAACGAAAACAGTGCCAGGCAAAACGAGGTTATGTGAGAGACAGAAAGGGAGATGTGGAGAGGAGGAGCATGACGCAAGAAACAACGACAGGGGAGGCACGGCCGCATAAGGCGCCAGCAGGGCGAGAGAGGGCGCCACCACCGACAAAGATGGCGCGCGAAAATGTATGAGGGACGTTACTTGGGCGTAATTGGAGTTAATTTGCCTAATGGATTGAAGGCCCGCGGTGGGACGCATTTGGCGTCGCATGCCCACTTGTATAACATTCGTTTTCGAGATGAAAAACAACCCTTTCGTCCTAATGAACCGCCGTCTCGCTTCGCATACATACGTCTATCGCGAGCGCGCTACAACAAATTCTTCCAGCCCCCGACCATGTTCATTTCTTTCTTTATTCCTTTTTCCTTCATTCTTTCTTTCACGCGCTTCCACGCGGTTCTGGGAGAGAGTACGACTATACGTAGCGCTATAATATATACCGATAAATGTGAACCGCTGCCCGACACGGGTTTGCTCAGACGCACAAAGAAAAAAAATTATAATAAAAAGCAGGAGTTGTTTGAGAAGAATTAGTACAATGATTCCGGCAAGTGCGTGTTCTCGTTAAAGGCAAAACACAGCTAAGGGAGAGAGACACAGAGAGAGAGAGATGGACCGGAGAACGGCGCGCAATTTTCCGCAGAACTAGTTTGCTGACATTGTGAGTCCGGTTGAAGGGCGCTATAGTGCGGATGAGATCATTTCGCGAACTCGCGACTCGATCTCCCTTTTCGCAACGGCGGCCATGGCAAACTAGAGGCCCTCACACGAAGCTATATACGAGCTTCTAAAAACGCAGGAAGGTAATGGACACAAGGACACTCGAGGCGTACGCGGCATATAAAACAGTTCACACCTGAGCGCGCATCACACGCGCGGAAATTCGGAACATTATCCTTCCGGTGCCCCGCGACGACGCGGGAACAGTGACGCAATAAGCCGCAGTGTAGGTGGAACTGGCCATAAACACCGAAAATTATATATATATATATATATATATATGAGAGCAGTGTTGGGATCGAATCAGCGAAACCATATAGGTTCGACTTATCGTAGAGCCTCCACCTGCGAGCGCAAATCAACTTGTCCCCTGCATGGAAAGCGGCTCCTTGGCGTGAAACTCTTTGTTTATATACCTATATTTCCGCTAGAATATGTCACTATATGCGCTGAAAGGTGAGGCTTCGGAGAAACAAAATTTTGTGCACGCAAGAGGCATGTCGTTCAAAGGAAATGATGCCACAGCCCTTAAACTGTATGTATATACATATATAATATATATATATATATATATATATACTTCATTCTAATTGATCAGTTGCCTTGTTCGCCAATAATCCTTTCTCGGAAAAAAATATTGCGATTTGAGCGGACACCCGCAGTTATAAAGCATACACTTGACCGAAAACTGCGGCCGCAATAGAACGTTATAACACTGCCTGCTTGATGTGCGACTAAGCACCTTGAATTGCCTTTCTCGAATATGTTTCCGTTTTTTTTTTTTTTTTTTGGCATCCGTGATCCGACATGCGCAGGAAAATTTAGCGCCGGCTACAAGTTCGCGGCCACAAGAAGCACTGGTTGTCTATGTCAATATTTCATGTCCTCCTACGTCATTAAACATTTATGAAGACTTTATGGCTGTTCCTCACGTGTTCCACTCACTGCATTTACTATGGACCCAAAAAAGTTTACGGACCAAGGGACCTGAGAATAAGCTGAATATCTCCGCAGCCTCAAAACGCAGCCTGGTATTCCCATTTCCAGCCTCTACTGGTATATGCGAACAACATTGTTACGTACAGTTCTACTGGCTACTCTTAAAGGCTGCTCGGATGCTTAGCGTTTTCTGAGATCCCGTGGTCCGTAACCGTTTTTGGTCGATAGTAAAATAAATCTAAAAAAATAAAAGACGTTAAAATAAATCTAAGGCTTTTACTCTTTTTCTTTAATGGACCACGCAGTGCACCCCAACGTTACCTTCGGGGGCGCCAATTTGTCTTCCGTGCTGTACAGAAGCAAGTGAAGTGGTTCAGTTTTGCTCTTACGGGTCACATCTGTTTCAGCAATTAAGCACAAGCGGTCTCCACGCTCGGCACAAGCTGTACAGCCAAGATGGGTAGTTCCTCCAGACCTGTACCGCTAACCGAAAACGCTCAGACACGTTGATATGACGTCGCCACGAAGCATCGGAGCTGCATCCCTAAGTTACTCTTGTTATACAGACGCACGAATGATCACACGTGTAAGACAACTTGGGTTTAAAATGGCACAGCATCCTAACACTCTGTTGAGCCTAAACAATGATCCCCTCATAAACATCAATCCCGTTAGGATAATCGCAAACGCGAGACGAACAAGACGCTTCAATGCCGATGACCAAATCTAATGTCTGCGCATGCGCTTGCACTCGCGCATTTCAGGTGCACTCCTGTCATCTTATCGGTAAAACGAAGGGGGAAAAAAAATCAGCGTGCTGACCAAGATGAGAGCAGGTCGTTTGGCTGTCCAAGGTTTGCAACAATTACAACATTGCATCTATACCTCGGAGACCGTGCGTCGAATACGTCATCTCGCAGAGACCACGCTAACGACGAACGCCCTCCGAGGCCTCGTTCGCGGAAAGCTGGCCACCACTCGAGGAAGATGGCCCCACCGCACAACGATTCTGGCACGTCCTCGACGCAGCCTTTCTTTTCTGTCTTTTTGACGATATACGCCGTATGTTTGCTACATTGACGGATAACCTCCTTCGTCTTTTAGCAAGTAAAAATGGCGCACAGCGTTCTGTTAGCATCAGCTTTTGAGTTGCACTTCATGGGCGAGCAGTTGGAGTAAATGACAGCAGAGACATTCTACACCTCGATAAGATTGCAAAACTCCTTTGAAGGTGCTAGGAATTGCCTCACGAGCGTCAGGAAGCCGGGCTGGTTGCAGATGAGTGAGTCCCAGGAGGAAACAGGATGTCTTACCCTGAAAAGAGACAGAGAGAAAAAAAAGAAAAAGAAAGGAATTATGAATCAGTGGATGACACATGGCCAGATAATATTCCCCCTCTCCCAGTGAACACATCAGTGAAACATATCTTGAAAGAGATGTTCACTCCAAATAAACAAACAAACAAACAACGAACAACGCAAATTAGCAGCTTTAGTGGTTATGCTGCGTGCATGCACCTCACTGGGGGCCCAGAAATTTTCTTAGGCCAACGGTCATTTAGGCGCGAAATTTTATCGAAGCACCGCTACAGCCCGAAACAAAAAAAAAAAAAAAAGAACATAGAAAAAAATACAACTAACGTACAATAATAAAATAAAATATTCGTAATAAGCATTAACTCCGACGTCCTCACTCATATGCGGCCCTAAGATACGACTTTCTTGTACGGAATATTTACGCGAAATTCTACAGGCCGCCGCCGGAAGCCAACTGATTCCGGCCGACGTCTAGGGGGGAGATAGACGGTGAAAGGGGGAGCTGCGTCTCACCCCGATCACCCATACTCTCTGACGGGTGCAAATAAAGTGCTTTCTCTCTCTCTCTCTCTACATGCTTCGTCGCACACTAAGGAGGTGCAGCAGGATTGCGACTCGAAGTTGCCGGTAAATGTCGCGCGCTATATTTTCTCACCCGAAATGGACAAGTGGACATGCTATAGGTACAGATATTGAGCAGCAAAAAGGTGAGCGCCTAAAATACGTGGACGGTGTTGTTAAGTGCTTGAGGCAGAAAAGCAGCAATGTGACCGCCATACCGGATGTTTCAGCGAACATCTTTCAAAAAAAAAATTTAAAAAAATTCCCTGAGACAGATAGCACAATTCCAGTCCTTGAGCTGGTCTATACTCGTAGAGGCGCGGACATGCACAAAAAAATTGAAATGCACAATCGACTGATTAACAAACACATGGGACGAATTCTCAGAATGACACAAGTTTCGAGATATTAATTTCAGAACTTTGCGGAGAAATGCATTGGCGTTCCAGTTACTTTAATGCTTCAATGTATAACACGACATCTTGTTAATAAAGTAAGAGGAACAAGCCACTTTTACCGCTAATTTGACGGCGCATATCTCGTAAATAGTGTCATCCACGCAATTCTTTTCAAGTGGATAGGTCCTGCAGTTTCACCCGGTAGAACGTGTAAATTCCAATATGTGCCGTAAGGTAATTAGTTTAAAAGTTAATTAGTCATTTGTTGTTAATTAGTCGATTATGCATTTTCATTTTTTTCCGCAAGTCCGCCTCTTCAAGTACACCAGCCCATGGACTTTCTGAAAGTGTTCGCTGAAACACCCTGCATAATCCAGGAGAATCCGTAGCGTCTGGTGACTGGGCAAACAATTCCGCGTTTTAGCCTGCCATACTGGGACGCAATAAACGTGGGCTGCACCTCCAAAAAATGAACCCATACCTATACATTTGAGTTCGTTCGAGCGCTAGAAAGCAAACATTTTTCCGACGGTATTCAAGAAAACGAGTTAATAACGCGGCCAAAAAAATCTCAAAAGAAGAAAATTCGCTTTAAAGTTACAAGGATGGCCAAGGAAAGAAGAGAATTGAAAAAGAGTGGAGGAGGCCAGAGCTCAGCTCGAAAACCTCGCCGCTGCTGTTTTGTCGCGGCAGCTCAGTGGCTATGACGTTGCGCTGTTGAGCACGAGGTCGCAGGTTCGGTCCCCGCGGCGGCGACCGCATTTTGATGGAATGCAAAAGCGCTCGTGCACCGTGCATTAGGTGCACGTTAAACAAGCGGTCAAAATTATTCCGAAGTCCGCAACTATATGCATCCAACCTTCATAATCGGATGGCGCCATTTTTTGTTCCTAAAACCCCAGAATTTGTTTCATTTTAGTTTTTGTCATATTACGACGAACGAGGTGTCAGTGCGGACAAGAGATGCTCCCGGCTGCGCGAAGGACGTCGCCCGCCTGCTCAGCTTTGAAGGTCAAAACGCGTCCGGAACGTCAGGCTCACCATAAACCAGAATCATGTGAGAAGGGCCGAGAGTGACCGCACATTGAGTTCAATTTCCCGTTCACACGAGCGTATTCTATACACCTCCGAACCCACTGTATACGGAAACGTTCGAGGATAACACTCTTGATGCGCTTGATGCGCAACCGGTTCGTTGTAGAGCACGAGCGGAGAGATGACCACGGGCTCGCGATCTCTGGCAGCCGCCATTTTTGTGTCCTAAAAGCGCGCACGTTCACGCAAGCTTCGAAAACGCACTTGGGTGGATCGCCTACTATACGTCCGCGCAGTTCTCACACCAGCCAACGGGGGCGCAGCGTGAGCAGCGTGCCATCATATACATACCCCCGGCGAACGGCACACGCGAAGTGGCCGCGTGTCGCGAGCTATGCGCAAAAAGCGCGTCAGCTCTGACCTTGCAGCGCTTGCGAAGATTGTGCGACTCGAGGAGGGCGCAACGGGCAAAGATAATCAGCGCCGAGTGGCTGGCTAGAAGACGAAGGAGCGGACGCCTTGTCTCTCAATCTGCAATGCCTCGCGGATAAGAAACGAAAGATTTTGCGTAAACTGCTACGGACGCGGAGCGCTGCTGCTATACTGTGCAATAATTGAACGAACCGCGCGGCACGGGCATCGGGCACACGCACGCACAACGAGGCAAGGTTGTTGAGAGTACGTGTGCGCGCAAGAAAAGTAGCACGCTGTGGCTAATGAACAGAAACTATACACACGCCGTTCACGCGCACGACCTATTATAAGTAAACGGCAACCGCCGTATAAAGATAAGTGCAGCGAAAAGGTGCGCAAGAACCGTGCCAGTATATACTGAGTTCCCGGCGCCGAGTCCTTGGCGAAGCGACGCAACGATATCTTCAGTTAAGCACTCAGGGAAGGAGGCAAATTCTCTCCGCCCGCATGAATGGACGAAAACATCCCGCACTGCTAAGTTACAAATCCAAAAATAGCGGTTACATCACATGCTGTATCCGTATTCCACAAAAACAGGGGGGTAAAAAAACGATAAACAGGGAAGTAGCCAGTCACAGTAAAACGCAGTGAAAGCGTTTTGCTTAAGGAGATGACAAAAGCGCGAGAGAAAAAAAACTATCAAAAAGAAAGAAAATAAAATATTTCTTCTATTCCATCGGCGGCGGTGAACTAGCACATAAATTGAGAAGGTAAAGTGCGAGCGCGACGGTTACGTCCGTACGCGCGAAGAAAAAAGAAAGAGAGAGAGAAAAACTACGCCCTTCTATACGGCAGCTTAAAATTTAACAACAAATAAAAAGGAAACCTCGTAAGATGTTGATCCCCTACAGCGTTCTCGTCTCCTAAAGCGATGGTCAGGTTCCACAAGGTTGCTAAATTGGTCCCGTCCACCGTTTTCGCGTCACACCGCGTCCAGCGAGTTTCACGGTCTGTGCCCGCAACATGACAAGCAGCGAGAGATCTTTCGCAGTCGTCTGAGCACTTTAGATAGGCGCCCCTTCTCTGTGCAGAAAGTGCTTGGACCCTGGTCGTGCCCCAACAAACAGAGATTGGCTCTCAGGGCTATACGAGATTTTCTCGCAGAACAGTGAATGGATGAATGAATCCCTTGTGAAAGGTGGGTATAAGGAGCATATTAAGTTCCTGTACGTATTTCCGCATTACCTGTATACGCATGCTTCTGTAACTCTTGTAGTCTGAAAACCCGTTATCTACGGACTTGCTCTGCTAGTGTATTGCCATTTTGTTCTTGAATTTTGAGACCGCTTTCTATTTCCATTGTCTTTCTTCTTATTTTTTTCCCCTACCTATGACGATTTTGGTATAGCCGGCGCTACCTGTGGCTAAATACTTCCCATTTAATAAAGAAGTCTATTTTCACTCGTCTCTTTCACATTTGAATATATGCGGAGCTGAGAGGTCACACGTATTTTTCACAGAAATGTTCAACGGCTCGTTTTCATCGTCCCCGGTGTCGCTGGCATTGTATACGATGAAGTCTTCGTCTTTCGACGTCACACGTACATTTAAAGCGACGTTTTCTTTGCGAACCCTCCCGGACGTTCCTGACCGTGGCTGCTGGGTGCTGCTGCTGTCTTGCCGAATTGCGAATAGCTCACACATAGTTCACAGCAGCCAGATGCTCTAACCATTAGGCTACCATCGCATGTATACGTCTGTCGTGTCAACGCCAAGTAGCTCACTGAGACGATCGCCGAGTGGGACACACTAGACAGTTTTAGTTTCACGTACGCAGAAGCTTTGCTCACGCAAACGTGAGAGTTTTACGTGCGCTACGCGCCGCATGCGTGTGACGCTTCCATAGTTTCGCTTACGCAACAGTCTGCGGGTGAGGCCTCGCATACGTATACATCATTACTTCCGCGTGTCTACTGGCGCCCTCTGCCGGCAGACATGAACACTATTCCAGTTCGTGGCAAGACGAGCCGGAATCGGCATCAACGCGCGATTCTCGAACCTCGCGAGCTGTGCGTGCGTGCTAGCTTGCGCTGCATTCTTTACCATTTGATTACCCACTTCAAAGCTTCGCTTCAAGTAGAATCCAAGATGTGCGCTCGATCTCCATATCGACCTGGAAACGACGGAACCGCGGGTCCGATTCTCGCTCAGCAGCGAAGACTCGCTTCCTTAAGCCCATTTCATATTTTGGGTACTGGCACAAAGGGCTGCAGGGGTTCTCGCAGAATTGCGTGTGGTCATACGGCTAAGGCTAGACTAAACAAAATAGTCCACGCAGTCTGTGAGCACTTCATGTCGTAAACAAGTGCGCCGCAAACTGCAGGTTGCGCAGGTCGTTCAGCGTGGCACCACGATAACGGCATATGGCATCGCTGCCACTAGGGCAGTGAAATGCCAGCACTCCGGTGAACCCGTCGCCGCCATTCGTGCGAACCGCCGCGGTGGCTCAGCGACCCGAATCGAACCCTCGACCTCGGTTAGATTCCCCCCTGCGGCGCGCCCGCATTCCGATGGCGGAAGAACGCGAAGGTTTTCTTCTTCTTTCTGTGGTTTTACGTGCCAAAACCAGTTCTGATTATGAGGCATGCCGTAGTGTACGGCTCCGGATTAATTTTGACCACCTGGGGTTCTTAAACGTGCACTACAACGCAAGCACACGGGCGTTTTTGCATTTCGCCTCCATAAAAATGCCGCCGCCGCCGCGGCCGGGATTCGATCCCGTGATCTCGTGCTCAGCAGAGCAATTGCCTTAGCTGACTGAGCCACCGCGGCGGGTAACACGAAGCTACTAGTGTACCTATCCTTTCGGTGCTCGTCACAGAAACCCCAAGTGGCCAAAATAATTTCGCACCATCCTATGACGACGCCTCTCATAGCAATATTGTTGGCTTGGAACGTTAAACCGTACACAGTCGACTCCGGTTAACGTGACCCTTGCGAGGCCATCTGATTTGGTCTAATTATCCGAAAGGTCAAATTAACAAACGGCGGCAAAATGAACAAATTCATTTTTTTTATTATCCCTTTGGGTACTCTGTTCAAAACGGTATTGCAATAACTATACCTCTCATCGGCGGTCACTGGCCCGCAGACCTCAACACTGTCATCGATGCTGACCAGATGCTCGAGAGAAACGTCATCTTAGCGCACAGCGTAAGTCGTCATCATCATTGCAGGACATACTGTCGTCGCCTATGGAATCAGCAGCGCCGTCAGCCGAATTGCTTGTCTTTAAGCTTTTTGTTAAGCGCAAGATGGGGCGCTCGCTGGTGGGGTTAGAATTATCCGAAGCGGCATGTTTTCGCATTTGAAATAAACCGAGTTTTCCTCCCATATAGCAATCTATGGTTTCACGTAGGGACTTTCTAGTGCGTTCGAATTAAGCGAGAAGTCGAAATAACCGCGGTAGAATTAACTGCAGTCAACTGTATTTTTATTCACCCATTGGATCGACAAAGCGACGTGACGTTCCGTTCGCGAAGGTGACGCACCTGTCAAAACTGGCCGCGCGACCTCGTGCACTCGCCCAGCCACGATCACGCGTCGTCGGTTTCGTATTACCCTCGCGGTCATGAATCATCTTCGAGTCATGCGATTCTTGCCAATCGCCGCCCACTCGTCGCCGAACGTAGTAAGGACAAGTGTCACTGCTCTTTCGTGGAACGCTTTCTGATGAGAAGTTCGGTGCCGCAACTTGGCTTTATACCACGGCAGCGCTCGTCACAACAGCAGCACGCCAACGGAAGCAGTTTTAGGACGAGGAAAAAGACTCCTGTCGTAGTAGGCCGTTATTCACTTCTCGACGCCTAACCGGAAATTCTTCCACACACAGCGCACCCGCCACAGATCATCATGGACAACGAGCGTATACTGATCTAGCCTTCCGCAGCTACGTTCGTCAGACCCTTGGGCGAATGGGCATTCCGGTTAGTTGCCGCATTCCTATTAGCCACCCGAAGTTTTTCGCTTTTTGCTTGTGCACGAAAAGGCCGACATCGATATACGGTGCTGACGTAAAAAAAAAGCAATCATAAGAGAGCCTTATGCACATGTGAATCTGCGATCGACTCGCAATAAACCAGCAACCCAATGAACAGCCTGTCGTAGTACGACTTGAGACCAGGGCAGGGCAAACATAACAGCCCTCATTACGAAAGCTGCACAAAAAGCACTGATGCAGATTTGCATCTCGGACTTTCCGGACTCCCGTTCTGCACCTCTTGTTCGGACAAGCGTAATGATTTTCGAACAGCGAGGTACGAAATATGAATTTTCGCTTTGAGTAGCACGCACGCAGCCCAACCGTCTCTTGTTTCTTAGTTGCACAAGCTTCTGATGTGCGCGAAAACCAAACGTTGCAAAGTTGTCCTTCTTTGTTTTCTTTCTTTCAGTATCTACAATTCTGCCACTGAGTGGCGTCTACACCGCCCAATTATGCCGCAGCCCCAAGCACAGCACGGTTGCATTCATACAGCACCCATCGATTGCATTCAGCGGACAGCGTCGACTTCGCAACCTGCGCCTCCAGGACTGCAAGCTCAAAGTTTATACAGCGCATGCACGCTTCATTCGCCGACAGCTGCGAATAAGGCTTAGCTAAGATAGGGGCACCCGCGGCGCACCGGCTATGTGTCTGAGCGCAGGAACCAGACCCATTCTTGTCGTCGTAAACCACCTGGCCGCTCTCTCTGGCGCCGCTAGTTAAGCGCGGGTCGTGTCTCGACGCGAACCACGAATCAGATACAGCGGTAATAGAACCCACCATCTTGCATGTATGCGCGACGGCGCATAAATGGTCCTCATGTAAAGAGGGACAGACGGAGGAGTGCACGCAGACACTGCTATTCCATCCAACCGGCAAGGCGCGGAGACCCTTCTCGGCCCAAATGTATTCACGCAGAGCGCTCCGTTTTTTTTTTTTTTTTTTTTCGTTTTTTCTTGCTTTACGCTTACTTTTTTCTCTTTCGGCTCTTGTTTTGCGCACACTCTCCTGCCACACGACGACCAGGCGCTGAGGTCTCCACGAGCGCGGCTCTCGTTATCTCGCGGCTCGTAAATAATCCGCGTAATAGGACGAGGCAAACTCCATTCTTATCGAACGCTGACCTCTCCGCCGATGGCCGAGCGCACGAATAGGGAACGGAGAAGGAGAGAGAGAGAGAGAGAGGGGTGGGGGGTCAAGCAAGGCGTGCAGTGGCTCCATTTTTAAAAGGCCACTCGTTAACAGCGGCACCCCTCTCCCCTTCCTTGCGAGTCAGTGAGACGAGAAAAGAAAAATCATCCACCAGCCCGGAGGAGAAAAGCTAAATAAATGAAGCGACAGGAGGAGGGAGCTTTCATCATCCTCAGCGGCAGGTCTTCTCTCTCCGCACGACAGGAGACTCGTAATAACAATGTCGACGCATTCCCGCTCCTCCTCTCTCCGCGCCATATATAGTAGGAGAGAGTAGGAGAGCGCGCACCCTCACCGCTGCTGGTCGGCCCTCCCTATTCGGTGCCCCCGTCGACGAGCCTGCAGAATGCTGGCCCGGGCCGTCACGACAGCTGGCTGCCAGTTCGCCATTTGAGATATCTAGATGGCCATAATTGCTTTCCTTCCTACGTCAATCCTCACTGACCACCCCCCTCTCCCCTTGGCTGCTACTCCAACTACCAATTCGCGCTGAAAACGCACGCCTATAGGCCCGTTGCTAATGAGAACACACACACACACACACACACACACACACACACACACACACACACACACACACACACACACACACACACACACACACACACACACACACACACACACACACACACACACACATTTTGCCAAGCTACAAAAGGCTCCAATTTTCTTGCTCCGCAGAAGCAAGATGACGTCACGTCTGCGGCCTCTGCTGATGACCGCAAGCGTATAACCCTCGCGGGGTAAGCAATCCGTCCCGCGACCATACGCGAAGCCTAAGTGCTTCCACACTTGAAAGCTGCGATCCTACACGCCTTTGTACAAGAAATTGAATTGAATTGAATTCTGGGGTATTAAGTGCCAAAAACAGGATTTCATTATGAGGCACCCGTAGTGAGGGTGCCTCATAGTGATTTTGACCACCAGGGTTTATACAGGAAATGTGGTGCAGTGCCTCAGGTGCACCTTTCATAACAAAACTGCCGATTCTTAGCTCAAGAGAGAGAGACAGAAGAGTTGTCCTCGCCGCATCTTCCAATAGAAGGGACACTGCCCCAATTATAAAGTACAGTCACATATCGCGTCCAATAAGAGTGTCATCAGTTGTGAGGCAGGCACCAGCCACTGCCACCACAACCCTTGACACACGCACAAACGTCTCGCAAGAACGCGCTTCTTCTGCGCCGACAGAGACTGTGACCGCCGCATGCGCAGTCTTAGTAGTGGAAGTGCATTTTTCGGCGACGATGAACGCGGTGGCCGCATTTTGATATGGGCGAAATGCAAAACGCTGTTACACTTTAGGTGCTCGTCAAGGAACCACAGTTGGGGGAAAAGTGATCAAGAGGGATGCTACGGAACGCCTAATAATCATATCGCGGTTTTGGCACGTAAGGCCCCAGAATTTATTAGTATTTTTTTTTCATCAGCCACAGCCAAAATTTTACGCCAGAAAAGCAGACGGTGCACTCACTGCTTTAATAAATGTCCGCCTTCGGCCCCCATCGATACAGTACAGCGCCTCTCTCAAAATCAAACGTTGCCTGCTTTATTCATCAACGGAATAGGGCCGGAAAAAAGCACCGACAAAGAAGCCACAACTATACGCCCTCTCCCTGCGCCGCAGACATCGGGAGGTCGCGGGCGACTGCTGTACGACGGCTGCTCGTACACGCCTACCGCCGGCGGTAACGCGACGCCAGCGTGAGAACGGCCGAGCGAGACACGACGATCGAGTCGCAAAACACAGAGAACCGAGTTTGTAAGGTACTGTGTACATACTACCTTTCGCGTCGAGATGCCTATCGCGACGTGCATCACATCTCGGGCGGCGGCAATTTAAACACCAGCCAGCCGGTCAAAAAATACAAAAGAGGAAACCGAATACCCTCTCGACGCGGCGCGTGGAATGAACAAACGCAGCACGCGAATGGCGGGAATAATTTTTGTTGCTGCTGTAAGCGCAAAAAAAGAGAGAGAGAGAGGGGGGGGGGGGCTACCAAATAACAGGCAGGGCTGCCGCTTGATGTAAGAAATAAAACGAGCCGAGCGCCCGCGAAAGGCGCGCGCACACGCACAGCACAAAAGGCACAGCGCCGATCGAGAGAGAGAGAGAAAGCCGTATACCGAAGAAAGAAAACAAGCGTACACGCACGGAGGACGACAGAAAGAAGAAGAAACGCGAAACGAGCTGTGCTCTCGCGGAGGGCCCCGCGCAGAGAGAGCTACGGGGGCCGGTAGACTCCGACGTCGTAAAACGCGACAGATCGTGAAAGCTGCGATATCGCTCGAGATACACGCGCACCCATCACTCCCGGCTGCATTCGAAAAGCCGAGGGTACGACGGCCAACCAACCGGGATGGGAGAGAGGGGAAACTACCAGCTCGCAACGTGCGCGTGCGTGCGTGCGTTTGTATGTGACGTGAGTATACTAAGTACGACGACGAGGGAAAGGAGGGAACGTAAGGACATCGAAAGTGAACAGCAGTCCATCAGACTCGAGTCATAAAAGCGTACGAAAGCGAGCAGAAAAGAGAAGAGGCGGCGCGGAGCCAACAACAGGGAGAGGAGAGACACACAGAGACTTCGGGGAGGAGATAGAAGGTGGAGGGGGGGGGGGGGGGGGGGCTGCAGAAGTATATGACATTTAGAGCTCGGCGGGTTTTTATCCCGACTTGGGATCAGACGCACGCGCACAGTGCGTGCGTGCGTGCGAGCGTCTGCGCGCGCGCCTACACGATGCACGTTGGCTCGCCAAACGGCGGCGGAATCGAAGCGAATCAAAATAAGAACGTCGGGCTCTGAAACAATCGAATCGATTTGCGAGCGAGCGCGCGGGGAGAGAAACACACGAGCTAATCGAGCGTCATGGCCAGTCCTCACATCGCATGCTGCCGCTAACGCTTTCTATTTTCCCTCCCTCCTTACGGGCTGTTCGCTGTGGGAGGGCGTACAACAGGCAGCGTGCGCACTCCCGCACCGCATGGCACACTGCTGCTGCTCCGCGCGACTTCCGTCTCGTGGAGCTAGCGCACTACCGAGTCTCAGCGACGCTGCAGTGCGTCGAAAAGAAAACATGCACCTTCAACTCCGCACGAAACACGTCCACGCCCGTGTGTTTCCCGGTCTAATTATTTCTTTCAATCTCGGCGCCGAAATTGCACTTTTAATGAGTAGTGCCATGACAAGAAATGGTTGTCAAGATATCATTCGCGTCGATTCACTATCACCGAATCTATCTGGCGCCTCGCCTCGAGCGCAGCGAAGGTATTAGCGGTGCTTAACCTCCCTCAATCGCTCAGCCATTTTGCACACGAACGACCGCTATGATTCAGGAATATAAGTGATAAACGGAGCTATTAAAGCGAAGCTTTCTTTGGCTCTTACCCTTGCTTTGCGTGCACAGCTGTCTGGTAGAGTAAACTGGGCCGATCTCGGAGGTAGCGTAATTTAAGCTAAGTTGCTGGGTCGATCGTAACACAAGTGCACCATATATGCCCTCGCAAGTGTTTCAATGTGGTCTCTCTCTGTAACGCAGGCCCAGCTTCAAGTCAGTGATGTGTCACGTCACCCACACGTCTACTGCATCGAGCTAAGCGAGAGTTTCAAAGCCAACAGCACAACTGATCAGCTCTACCGGCTTAACTTTGACAATCATCATCCGATGTTCCTCTGCCCATTACTTTATGAATATGCTCCAACAATGTTAAAGAGCTCACTGACCGGCACAGCAAGGCAATCTCGAGCAACTGCGTAGGTACTATGACTGGCTTCACTGCGAGTAGCTGGGGACAAAATGAAAGCCCACTTGCACACCGGTGCTTCAACGGCGGCGTTGCTGACTGCGCCATATTTACGCCATATCAGATAACTGTGACGTAAGAAATGGTACCTTCAGTCACAGCCAGCATCCAGAACGCACCGCTTTATAAGCGTTGCTACGTAGCCATATACAGCAGACGGCGTGAGACAAGCGGGCGCAGGAGATCAACGTGCGTCCCCAGTAACCGTTTGGAAACTTCCAACGTCCCAAGAATTCAACCCGCGCGTCGTGAAGGTAGAAATTGAAACTGAAAAGCTTTCTGCCACCCTGCCTAACGCGAGAGCATTTGTTCGAAAATCTCAACCATTCACCAAGCGCCCTGCAATGCATCACTCTGAAGATATAGCGTTGTTAACGCCAAACCCTGCGTCGGCAGTTGAAGTAAACCTTTGACCAAAGCTGTGTGACGCGTAGAAACCACGCGAAACCAATGAACATATTTCTGAAAATCATTCGGCGCAAAAAAAAAAAGGTGGAAACCATCGCAGGATTATTAAGTAAAAGCGTTCGGTAGACCTACCGAGTTATGCTGATATAAGAAATGTGCTCAGCAGATATGCTGATACACTTACAGGACAGTTAGTTCTATTGGTCAAATGCTACTAGGCGTGTGGGTGTTGCGATGTTGCAATGCCCGCAGGATCGTCCCACTTTACACATTAAATTGAAATCCTTGCGAGGACACAGCATCGTGCTCTGGTATCCGGATGGGCCCGTCAAGTCACAACCTTCGATTACACTGCCTCCGGGATCGGTCCAGTTTAATCGGCCGGACATATTTCCAGACAAAGTGGGGAGGCAGAGCGAAAAAACAGCTTCGCTTTAACAGCATTCGGTTCGAGTTCTTTCATGCGCATCGCAGAGCGCTCGCCCTTTTAAGAAAGAGCGACGAACGCTGCGCAGTCGCAGTACGGCAGCTTACAAGGCACCTGAATGTGAAGATACGGCAACCACAAGGGCCATCCAAAGCGACACTCAGTAGGAGACACCTTAGGTACACCGCGCCTGCGTGCGTAAACTCAACCCTCTTAAATAGACGCTATAAAGAGACAACTAAGCTGAACTCTCTAGTAAATTACCCTTCTACAACAGCCTAACAAAGGCACCCTTGCCGTAAGAAGGAGCTCGATAAGCCAGGACAGACGCAAGGACGAAAAACTGGTGGCGACGCCGCCTTGAAGTTATCGCACTATAGCTCGCCGTGACGTCATGAATTTTGACGGCGCCTGCTCGGCATTATAGCTAGTCAATCTGTAACGGTGGACTATATTGTGTTCTAAACGAGCCATAAGCTAAATATAGCAAGTTGGAAAAAGAAGAAGCATTTACTGAGCTTCAACGGTCCAAGCACGAAAACTATACTTTGAAATCTATGACGTCACAGTGACGTTCCGACGCTGGGGTATCGGCGCGAAATTCAAGGATAAAACATTGACCTTCATTTTCTCTTCCAACGATCAACCTAATACCGCGAAAATAACGAAAACAGGACTTTGAAAGAATACATTATCAGTCTGAACTTGGTTATTTTCTTTCTCTTTGATGTATTCCTTTAAGCAATGGCCTCCAGACGGTATGGTATGCACGTTGCGCGGGTGAAACCGGGCCTCTGTTCGCCTTACGGGGTTCTTTAGGCAAACCGTCGTCGCGCGCGCCAGAGCACGAAGCGTTCGCGGCTAGAGGCAAAACAACAGATATCGCTAAAACGAATCACAGAGAGCATACGAGTATATACGGCGTTCCGGACGGGTTACGAGTACTCCGAGCGCGCGGTGCGGTTCTCAAGTAATTACACGGCCCATCCCCGCGTCCCCATTCTTCGTGACCCTGTCTGGCGGCGGGCTATTCCCCACTGCGCAACTTTTTTTTTTTTTTATCTCCAAGCACCTTAAAAGCTTCTTAAGTGCCCGATAACGCCCTCCGATTTAAAACGGGAAAGCAAATATAAAACAAAAGCGGAATAAACGCGACCTGTGTCTCATTGCGGTCACCTTGAGACAGAAATCTGTAAATGGACAAAGTCTCGGCACCACACGTCGTCCCGCGGTACCTCAGATTAATCAACGGTTCTCGGGCTTAATTAAAACCGCTTTATGCGACACCCACGGTCGCAAACGGGAAAAAAGTTGATTACTTGCTTTATTAGCCTTAACCAAGCGCGTCGACGCGCCCATTTGTGCCGAACCAAAGTCGTGCTAAGGTCCACGTCATTCAGTTGCACCGAATAAAAGAAGAATATAATAATAATAAAGAGGGGGGGGGGGGGGAGTAAAACGGCGCAAAGGACAGGTGCGCACTATAGCATAAGCAAGACGGAAGCGTAAAATAATTACTACGACCAGTCGCCGCGGCTCCGAAGGACAAGGCTCTAAAGATTCATTACACCTAAGTGGCCGCGCGATCAGACCCGCCAGCGCCTCGGGCGACCTTTGGTGAGCGCCTGGAAGCGGCACTCAGACGTAGCGCACCAGCGCAGTTCGATCGCCCTGTTTCGTGCAGCAGCTGCTAGCGCAGGGATGGCAAGAGCGAATTCTCTATCTATAGGTCTATGCTTTAACAAAAATGAAGCGCACTTTTTTAAAGACGACAGCCTGTCTTGGGCTACCTAAACGCGAAAAACTTTGTCTGTCTGTCTGTCACTCGATTCAACCGCCCGGCCAAAACCAAGCGAGCTACTAGCACTGGCGGCACGGGGCCATACGCGTCAACATTATACAGCGCAAAGGAAACCTCAGGCCTATTCGAGGCAAAATATATGTACATAACCGTGATCCGCAGCGTTCATTTAATTAAGAATACACATTGGACTGGTTTTTACGTTAGTAAATGAAAAATCAACGCGTTAGAAATGGTGCCCAAGAGACGCTACGCGTTAAAAACAAGCCGACTGAAGCCGCGGCTCTGTAGCAGGCTATAAGCCAACAGTAATAAAAGGTCCCAACAGATGGCGCGCGAGCAGCGCGAACGCGGAAAATTTGAATTGCATTCAGCAAAACCTCATTGCATCCATCATGGGAGGAGTGAGAGGGGACGTGAAGAGCGTGAGGGGTGGGAGGGAGGAAGAGAGAGGGTGTTACGTATCAGGGGCGGCAGAAGACTATCGTCTTTCGACGACATTTGCAGCGAAGCAAGCAGATATGCGGCCAACTTTTAATTCGCTCGTCCACGCAGTATACGCCGCGTTCTGAACGGCTCCGCAAAACTTAAAACTGTGGTTTTTAACGCCACAAAGGAGCTCACGAGCTATGAAAAAAGTGTGTACCTGCGTGCGTGCGAAAAAAAAAGGGGGAGGGGGTGATTAGAGAACATTTAGACTACCTGTAGTGCGTTTTTTGACGGGCACCGAAAGCATGGTAAACTAGCGTATTGCATCGCGCCTCCACCAGAATACGAACACACCGGCTGGGAATAAAAACCGCGACCTCAAGATTCTTGGGAGAACGCCGTATAGCCACGCACTGGGCCACCGCCATAGGTTCTGTCAAAACTTACGTATGCGTTTGTTTATATTATAAGCTCATTGGCTGTGAACAGGGTGGCATATTGTGGACCACGGCTACTCCATATTGATGAACTGAGGTGTCCTATAGAGTCTGCGAGTGCGATTCTCGGTCTTGTATATATAGCCTCCAGAAAATAAAAAAAATAACAAGGAAGGCATTTTTAAAAGCTCTTTACAAGGACTTGCCACCTGAATTCGCGAGCTACGGTGACGTCGCCGCAGGCGGAGGAAACATCCACTTGATTAGGACCAGCGTTATAAATTCATGTCAACGACAAAATAAGATAAAAGAACCAAAGAAACCAAGGCATCTCTGCCGCTATCGAACCCGGGCACTTCTTCGGAAAGCTGACGTTCCAGCCAACTACGCAACGAAAGCATTGTTTTCTCGCCCTATTGTTTCTTTACTTTATTTCCTTTACAGAAGAAGCGCATGCGAGCGATAAAAGCTACATTGCCTCGGGTGTCAGTGGTTGCGGTGCGCGCCGTTGTGTGCGAGACAAAAGCAAATCAGTACCGATCTCAAGGAAGAGAAGGTAGCGGAAAGTGAGGCAGAATAGCGATGAGCACGCGGAGTAAAATATACCGGAACGCCGACTCTCCTAATCATGCAATGCATTTGGCGCGGTCATCTAATGTCCCAGCGGTAACAGGGGCCCAGTATTCCACCATATACTATCTGCCTCCCCGCTCACCTCCTTCTTCGTGGCTTTCCAAGGTACTCTCCTCCCTTTCTTCCTTCCCTAGCTGTTGCCGCCAAATATTCGCGCCGTGTGGTGGTCAAGTCGACAAACGAGCATACCCTTTTCAGCTATCAAAATGCTAAATGGCGGGATGGCGCGCTTTCGCTGTTGTCACCGCTTGAAGCGGAATTCTCATTGCGGCGCGTTTTCAGATTGCGACTGCAACGAGAAAAGATACGATCAGCCGATTTTCGATAATGATAAAGTATTGTGTCGTCCACGTTACACATCGCCGTTATACTAGAGGAGATAAAGGCGATAATATTCAACAAGCAACGCAATGCACTACATTCATTGGTGACTGCACTCTTCGAGTGACTGTTCCAACAGTTTGCCCATTGGGGAATCTAGAAAAATGAGAACTTCGAGAGGACCCATTTTTAGGAGGAATGGAGGAGGAATAAACTTTTATTGTGGAACCAGCACTTTATGATGGCCGGGCCGTCGAGGGGACGTCGAGGGCTTGCCTCGCCGCCGCCTCACGGGCGTGCTGGGTCGCCCAGGTTTGGTCGTCGAGGGCGGAGCTCCGCAGAGCCTCACGCAACCTCGACGAGAGGGTCGCGGTCTTAATTTGTGTGTACTGTGCTGGGCACTCCCACAGCATATGCGGAAGCGTAGCCGGGTGAGTGCCACAGCACCGGGAGTTGGGGGTACTGTAAACTTCAGGGAATATAAGGTGGAGGCGGGCGGGTGAAGGGTACGTATTTGTTTGTAGCAGACGCAGGGTGGTAGCCTGCGCCCGGCTGAACTTGGGGTGAGGTGGGGGGAAGGTTCGGCGACTAAGGTAAAATGCCTTAACCAGATCGTTATAAGTAGTCAGATTGTCCCTGGTGTCCAACTCGTCTCCAGTGTCTCCGGCGCGGTTGACTAGGCCTCGCGCAATGGAGTAGGTGACCTCGTTGAGGTTGGGGAGGTGTGGGTGGACAGTGCCCGCATGGGCCGGGATCCATGTCAGGGAGATCATGCTGTCTTTAGAGTGTGGTGCCTGGCGGAGGATACGAAGGGCTTGAGGAGAAATACGGCCTTTGCTGAAGTTAGTGACGGCTGAGCGAGAGTCACACACGATGGTGTGACAGGTGGGACCTAGAGTGGCCAGGGCGATGGCCACTTCTTCAGCCGTTTCGGCAGTGGGGGTAGTGACGCTGGAGGCGTGGTGTAGGACTCCATCGCGTGTGCGCCGGCCACAAATCGTGTGCCATGGGAATATTGGGCTGCATCAACAAATGTAACGCCAGGTACATGAGCAAGGGCTTTTATGATGGCTCCGGCCCGAGCTTGGCGCCGGGCCCTGTTATATTCAGGGTGCATATTTCTAGGGATAGGGTCTGTGTGGATCCAGCTACAGGTGTCAGTCGGGATCGATTGTTTGGGGCCCTGTTGATGATGGTAAGTGAAGCCAAGCGTGGATAGAATAAAGCGTCCCGTTTCAGTAAGGGTGAGCCGTTCAAGCTGAGAGCGTTGTTGTGATTCAAAGAGTTCGGCAAGGGTGTTGTGAACTCCTAGTTGGTTGAAGAGTTCAGTACTGGTGTAATGCGGGAGGCCAAGTGCTTGCTTGTAGACCCCTCTTATGAGGGTGTCGAGCTGGTTTTGCTCAGCCCGGTACCAGTTGAGGTACGCAGCAACGTAGGTAATGTGGCATATGACAAAGGACTGCACGAGGCGGAGAAGGGTGAGACCCCCTGGTCAGTTGGAGATGCGTTTAAGAAGGCGTAGGGTGTTTTGAGATTGGGCGCAGATCTCGTTGAGAGCCAATGCATTGGAGCCGTTGGTAGAGATGGTGAGACCGAGGACCCGGATACTAGGGATGTGTGTTATAGGACTGCCATCTTGAAGGCGTAGGGTGATAGAGTCAGAGGGTCGGTGATCAGATTGGTGTTTGGGAGGGCGTCCCCGCTGAATGGGCTTGTAGAGAAGAAGCTCCGATTTAGCCGGCGAACAGCGCAGTCTGGTTCCTTGGAGATAGGCTTCAACCGTGTCAATCGCCGTTTGGAGGGCTGACTCCACTTGACCATCACTGCCTCGGTACGCCCAGATGGTGATGTCATCGGCGTAGATGGTATGGTTGATATTGTCGACTCGTTGTAGTTGCTGGGAAAGGCCAATCATGACTAAGTTAAAAGCATGGGAGAGATAACTGAACCTTGCGGGGTGTCCTTGCTGCCAAGGGGAAGCTGGTCTGATCGTAAATCCCCGGCCGAGAGGGTGGCCGTGCGATTGCAAAGGAAGTCACGGATGTAATTGTAGGATCGCTCTCCCAGGTGGAGGTGGGAGACCTGGTCAAGGATAGCTTCATGGGAAATGCTGTCAAAGGCTTGAGTGAGGTCGAGTCCGAGGATGGCTTTCGTGTTACGGGAACGGTCGTTTAGTACTTTATGTTTGAGCTGCAACACAGCGTCTTGAGTAGAAAGGTGAGGGCGAAATCCAATGATGGTGTGGGGATAGAGAGAGTTGTCTTCGAGGTGTGTGTTGATGCGTGCTAAGAAGGCGTGTTCCATCACTTTGCCTACGCATGAAGTGAGGGAGATGGGCCTTAGGTTGTTGAGGCTAGATGGTTTGCCAGGCTTTGGGATTAGGATAACGTTGGCAGTCTTCCAGGCAGCTGGGATGGCGCCATTACGCCAGCAATCGTTGATGTAGTCAGTTAGATATGGGACACGGACTCGTCATCGAGATTGCGAAGGGTTTTGTTAGTGACCCCGTCTGGGCCTGGAGCAGAAAGACCGTTAAGCTTGCGAAGAGCAACATGTATTTCAGATACGCTGAAATCGGCGTCTAGTGAAGGGTTGGGATTACCGATGCAATTTCTGTGTGGACTGACTTGTCCCCTGGAGATATATCTGGTGCAGAGGTAGTCCTCGTTGTGGACCTTGCTTAAGGGTCTCCGTATAAAGGAGTTTCTGCAGCCGATCCTGTTGGGCAGTGCGGGTGTAGTAATGAACCTTAATATTATATGGCTGATTATAAGCGACAAACGCAGTAGGTTGTACACAAACATGGTCAATGACCTAGATGAACTATTGACAAATTTAAATAAACAAAAGCAACAGCATTGCTCATCTAATAAGTTTGAATTAGTATGACCAGTCGCCATCTAACGAACATACTATAAAATGGTATTCGGCCGTGGATGTGCGCCTTATGCGTTTAACCGCGTTTGCAGTTTTGTTCACGATCAAAGGCCAGCTATCAGGCGCTATCGGTAGGCTTGCAAGCGACGCGCTATACCAGACGAGGGAGCTGTGGAGTTTCGAAGCAACTCCGAAAATTAAGACATCGAAGCCGGGACTTATTTGCGAATGCTTTCACGACAGCACGTGACTGCAGTGAGAAGCACCAGTGAGGCCACACCAGCAGCTACGGGTGACGTCAAACCAGTGACTCTTCGGCGAAAGCATACACGGCATCTTTCGCCAGTGCACGAATTTTCGCTGCTGCAAAGTGCCTGCCATCTAAAGACGAAGGACAGATCGGGTACCGCGTTTCGGGTAGTTAGTAACGTCAGTAACGTCATGAATGAAACCCTCCGAGAGAGCTCGGATGCCAGATATGCACGCCGACACATCATTTAATTGGACACGAAAATCGCACTGGCGAGGCACTTTTGGCCCACCTCCCTCCCCCCTCTGCTCACTATAGTCGCCGTTCAGGCACATCCAGAGGACCTGTGTATAGTAAAAATTCTGCGTCACGGCGCCAATCAAGACGTCGCCGACGGCGGCTTCCCCCGCCGACGGCGGCAGAGAAACAGAGTTGTTCCAGCCACCCTGGCGTCGACGGCCGGGCGGTCCCATTTCAGCTATTCAGGGGGGATCCCACGCGCGGCGGTGGAGCGGTGGGGGCAGCGCACGGAAGAGAAGGCGAGCGAAGGGCGCGCGAACGCTCTCCTCCCATCCTTCTCGAGATCAACGGCTGTGCGGCTCCCCCAACGGGCTAACCTCGGCACCTACAATTGGGCTTCCCCGGCCGTCCGTCCGTCCAGCCGACCGGCCAGCCCGCGCGCATTTCCGAAGCACCAAAATATAATTTCGCGGCAGCGTACAAGACAAGAGAACAGGAGTGGCGAGCGGGACAGCCGAGGCAGCGGTCTCCCCCGTCCCGGCAAGTGCGGGGCGAGGAGGCGCGCCCAAATGGATCCCGCGGAGACAAAGAATACGCGCGGCCCCCTTTCCTCATATTTGCCGCCCTTCTTCCGATGGCCGTCAGCCGCCGCTGCTGCTGCTTTGTTTGCTCTTAGCGCACGCTTGTGTTTTAGCGCGGAGTGCGGCTCTCAAGGAGGGCCACGTGCTCGCTCACTGCCTCTTCGTAACTACAAACGAAGCCCCGCGCCAACCTCCCCGAACGTATTTGGGCACCTCGTCCCCACTTTATTTGCACACGCCTTTCGTCTTCGTCTCTCTCTCACGGAACACAATTAGAAATGGGCACGCGGCACGAAGTCGCGAGACACCTGCTACGAGACTTGCATGCCATATATGTACGGAAAAATTATATACCATTATATACCATTCGGAGCAAATTCTGGAGATTTGCGTGCCAAAACCACGATAGCCGTATAGACACCATAGCACGTTCTACGGGGGAGAAAGCGAGGCTGTGCGAAAACGCTGAAAACATTTGATTTGCCTCAAGGAAAACTAACCACCCGCCAAAGACTTCGTGTGGTGTTGCCAGGAAAATTCAATATTACTGCGAATAAATGTATTATTTGTTGGCATTTAAAAGCGGTATATCGCAGCAAGTTCAGCCAACAGTTCCACGCAGGGCACGCGAAGGCCACACGACACAGCACGGCCCATTTCATGAAGTACCAAGGCACAACATGTCAAGCCTATTAAAGGGACACTAAATCAAAACATTAAATCAATTTAAACGGATAAAGCGTTCGTTGAAAACTCCGTTGTCGACAATTTCGAAATAATAGGATGAGTATTAGAAGGCTCCATGGGTGGAAGGAGCGTCGGGCCACTAAAAGATAAAAGCAAAACAACTTCACTCCTGAAGCAGTAGTGCCGTCTTCAGAATTTCTTGTGGTTTCATGATTTTGGTGCCCGCTGCTGGGGCATGAGGGGGCGCCGGTGGAAGTCGAATTAACCGATGTCGCATGCTTTCGCGTAAGAATTTAAAAGAGCTTTCCTTCCATAGCACTGTATGGTTTCTTTCGCAGTGCGTTCGAATTAAGCGAAATACCCAATTAACCGATGTCTACTTAACGGGAGTCGACTGTAGTGGCGTGCGCACAACGTTCACGCCAGCAGCGAAAGCCAGAGGCTGGCCTGGCTCCGTTACCGAGGCGATTGAGTCTAGCGTTGACGGTGCCGTCCACATCGCTTTGTCGTTTTTACAGCCAAACGCACTTAGCGTCTCCGGGCATGCGCCGTCAACAGCGGGACAGTCCGACAACGGCGGGACCGGTGACGCCAACGGCACGAATGTGCCTAGATCGTCCGTGTAATTGCTATGGGGAAAAAATAAAGAAAAATTAAAAAAAGAATTTCCTGAAGTTGCACGCTTCCTCTACTGACGATGACCACTTTCCCTGCGCAATCAAAGACAGCTATCTAAAAAAAAAGTCAGCTATCTAAAAAAAAAAACTATTTTTGTCAGCGAATAATTGTTTTATTTGCGGTCTCATCTGGCTCCGCCGATACATACCATAAAAAAACTTTTCTATTCATCTTTTTTTTTTTTCACAGCTCGGCGCCATAGCTAATCAGTACCTCTGTTGACAACGAGGAAGGTAAACTTGTTCCATATAGTTTTTTATTATTATTATTATTATTATTATTATTATTACTGCAGAGGAGATTAAACATTTCGCGCCGAGACTGTTTCAGGTAATGAGGTCTCATTGCGGTCGTAATTATCGTTACTCCAGCCGTACTATTTACTCTCAAACAGCACTGTGCGGTTTTACGAGGCGCGGCGAGCCGAATTAACTGTTTTAAGGGCAGCCTGCAGCGGAGATGATAACGCCCGTTTCTTTCGGCGGCGCATTATTGTACATAACGACGGTGAACACCTGTAAATGCATCAGTAAATAACCGATAATTAACGCAGGCGGATGCAGCTTCGACAGTGACAATAAGGCTCTAATACAGTGCCAGATTGATTTCCGCTCGATCAGACTGCCAAGGTACACGTAAACTTCCAAGTGTCCCGAGCTTGTACGATGGCTTATGGCACACGTAACAATATCTTGCGTCACTTCCGGCCCGGCTTTGAAGCGACACAAAAATGTGACGCCATGTAGCTTACGCGGTTTTCCAGCGAGAAAAAGAAAAGAAAATGAATGCGTTCCGTTCGAAACGAAGCAAAAAGACACAGAATGGCACGGGGCAAGAACAAAGCACGACGTTCAGTTAGAACGCCGTCTTATCTCAAAGCGAAACAAAACGAGTTAACCGATTTCTTCATGCATTTCTTTTCTCTCTCCCTCTCAGACACACAGAGGGCTCTCAAAGCAAGCAAACAGGAGAGGGGCAAAAGGCAGCAGCACGTCAGAGCTATTAAAGGCGCGCAGTGTTCCTGGAAGCACCGGATGCCGAGGCGGGATTCATTACGCGCCTGTTTGTAGCAAGCTTGCAAGCTCCTTCGCCTCCTCTTTGTCTTCTACCGACACATGGTTGTGACGCGACGCTCACATGTATCTACTTCGCACATCTCTTCGTTTCTAAAGGACAAAGCGCAGCTGATTTTTTTTTTTTTTTTTTTTTCTTCTTCTTAGTTCTCAGGCAATCCAGCAATGTGTCCATGGCCTCGGAAACAATGCTCAGCGATGGCTATTTTTAACACCGTCTTAAAGGTATGCGTTAAATGTCGATCCCAACTGTAACATTTTCGGTAATCTTCTTTCAGTATAAGCTACATTTCATGTTAGCCAGAATCCCTAATTATGTCTCGCAAACTAGCAGTGCACATGCAGAGTGAGAGAGTGAGTGAATAATATTTATTTGCGTGTTTCTTTGGGTGAGTAATGATGAATGAATCAACCAATCAATAACGATCAATGAGCAATCAAGATTAATTACTTTTTACCGTCTAATAGTGGCTTTACCTTTTTTTCGGTGACACGCTTTTGCTATTCTAGTTCGATATGTGTAAGCGTTGTCTCAATAGTCAGAAAAAAAGGGGAAAAACAAACAAACAAAAAAACAAGTGTAACGCCGTCAGCTTTAAAAGAAAGGACAGTACGTAGCCTTGGTATGTAGCTCAGTGGCTACGGCGTTCTCTTGCTGAGAACAATGTCGCGCCGTTGTTCCGGCCGCCGTGGCCACACAATGCTGGCGGCGGAGTGCAAAAGCGCTTGTGCACTTATATTTAAGTGCACCTCCAAGAATCCACGGCAATTCAGAGCATCCTATATATGCGCCGTCCCTCGCAACCCACTAAGGAGCTTTTAGATTTAATTTCTATAAAATTGCCACTGCTGGCGTCGCATGAGAGACAGTGCGCACTGTGCGTTACAACATCACTAAGCTCGGAGTAATTTGAAAGCAGCTTAAAGGAGTACTGACACAAAAAATCTCGAACTTGTTTTTTCTGCTGTAATAAGTAGCTAATGACCCAGTAATCACGGCGCGAAACCTCATTTGCTTCAGAGCGCTACAGGTAATTATTTGGAGCCTTCTTTGGAGCGACGAGATCAAGTTTCGGTTTCAGAGCAACGAGATGGGAGAAGAGGGATTGTAAACAAAGTGAGCACGTGATCGCACAAAACTGTGACGTGTTCAAGCCAGCGCGCTCGCAGGCGAGCGAGCTTCGTGTTGCTAGTTCGTCTGCTACGCCTGCACGAGCTTTGCGATGTCGTCGCCGTCCTCGTTTTCATCATCCAGCGGCGACTATTTCCTCCAGGCGGGAGTCGTGGCCAACCACTTTTGATTCGATCCACCACAGGCGAGCTGGTGATCGCTGGGAAACGGTATAGGCCTGCAGCTCTCTGGCCGTCTGATCTGGGGCCGACGGCTCTTGCGATCCGTCCGCAGCTCGTAACAAAGCCCCTATATTCGTCAACACAATCAACGTCTGCACACTTATGACGCTCATAACTGACAGTACAATTAGTTTTGCTGAGGTAGCGATGAGAAAACACGTTAGCAAGGCGAGCCGCTTCGTAGAGACGATTGCGGCGGCGGCTGCGCTGACCGCTTGCGAGCCAAAATCACGCGAACGATTAACCATATCGCACAACGTTTCATAACATGCACACTTTCGAGGTCACTTTACTCTTAAGAGTTATCTCGTGTCAGAAACAATTGAGCCGATTTGTGTGCCGCCGTCAGCGACGAACGAGGCCAGCGTCTCGACCAGGGAGGAAAAAAAAAAAGCACCGGGACGACCGGAGCGGCGAGAAACTTGCTCGCCGGTTCCGCCCCGAAGGCAACGCAAACTAGTGACGTAGTTACGGTGACGTAGCGTTTTCTTGGTTATTTACAATCCTTCCTTGATGTCAATGTCGCGAGGTGCTGCGCTTTGCGGGTGGCTGCGCGCACGTACTTTTAAAATTGATTTTAAATATGTTCTAAGCCATATTCACCGCTGATATTTTGTAGACGATGTGTGTGTGTCCACCTAAATCGATCTCACGAGTTATCTCAACTTCCAATTTTTGTGTCAGTACTCCTTTAACCCAGACAGAGGTGCAACGCGTTCCCCAGCGACCGCGGAACGCTGCAACACGCTACCCCCACCACTTTCAACAACAAAATTGCTTTTAGCGATGTGCCTCTGTGTCGCGTGCATGTGTACAGCGATAATGCACGTGCTCTTGTATGCCACGGAGGATCTGCTCAGCCGAATGTACACGGCCAACTGTAAAAACAAACGTGATGCCTCGTTATCAAAATAGTTCTGCCAGCTTGCAATGGAGGCTGTTTATGTCATAGATTTATCCCCTCGCTGGTTTCACGACGCCCCCAGGTGCCGAATTAATTTGAGCGCTCTTTATTCAGTCACTAAAGGTCAACGAGCAATCCTGTGTCAAATGAATGGGCTAATTATTCTTTTCATCTATTTGGCTTGATGTAATTAATTTCGCAGCCGACAACTGTTTAGCTGTCACCCGCGAACAAAGGCTACAACGACCGCGAAAGTGCTTATCGCCGCAAAAGCGCGTGGATACTCCAGGCAAACTCGCTTCGGCACACCTGTTCTTGAGGTACCCTGCTCAGACAACAATGTCTCCACAACGAAAAGACATGTACTGTCGTGTACAAACGAAAATGGAACGAGCAAGTTCATACGACGACTGAAAATTTTGAATGGTGTACATGAGGCAGAGTGGTTGCAATGCTGCTTACTCGGACGTACGACATGGCGTCCGTAGAGCTGAAATCGTAGCACAGAGAACTAACTGCACCTTTATATTATACGAAATAACGAAATGCTGACTTTTTGGTCTACATGGTTGCGTCTTGTAGCGCTAACAATATATGTTCCGTGTTTTAGTTTTCCTGTTTGTTCGGCGTTTTATTTGTTCACTATACAGTAGGTATAGCAAAGCGCGGAAGACCCCATGGGAGGAAACCGGCACGAATAGGAGGGGGGTCGAAGCATTCAGCGGGAAAGCAACACGAGGAAATATGAAGAGAGGGAGGGCTCAAAATGGGAACAGTGGCCGATGGTACGTATGGGGACGGTCAGGGGGGTGACAAGAAAGCAGCACGCAGAAACCATTTTAATCTCATCTAATTAAAGTGGAAAGCGCGCCACCACGCCGCGGGCCTGACACACGAGCAAGGGCGCCTGCGCACACCAACCAGCCGCCCGTACGCGGCCACCCTCCCCCACTCGGCTTCCCCATCGCCTTCCGGAGCGCGCGCTCAACAACGTCGGGCGGCGGCCGCAGCTGCTGCTGCTCGCGACGCTGTTGCGAAGAGCAGCCGCCGCCGCTCCACAAGCACCCACGCGTCCACGGAGTCGGGCGCAGATGTTACTCCGTGCAACCCGTCCACCGGCAGCGTTGCAAGCAGTCTAAACGGGCACGCGCCGTTACCACGACTGCGCGCGTGTCATGATGGCAGCCTAAACCAAGGATCGTTCCTGTCCGTCTCTCTCTCTCTCTCCTTCGATACAGCTTTCGCTTAATTTTCTGTCGATGCCGTTGTATCGCGAAGTTCAAGAAACCTTCTTCCGAGGTGAAGTCGTCAGCAGTTCGTCTCCACAAGGAGACAGACCAAAATGCGCTGGCCAATGTGCACCGATTAACATTTCAGCAAATCACGGAGGAAATACTAAGGCGATATTACCGTGTCTCGCAGCAGGATTTATGTGAAACCCCCGCCCCACTGAGCTTGGAACGTCGACTTCTCGTTTACTTGCGATAGCAAGTTATACTTGGCACGGGCTCGTGAAGCCTCTCGCGTGTCATATGTGCCTCCGAGATGTGCGCTCAGCTCGCGTTTCACAACTGGGATAATTTGTACTTGCTGTTTGCACATGTTTATGTCATTCTGTCGAAAGCCTCTTCTGTGTCATACGTCTGGTCAGGCAACAACAACAAAAAAAGCGGTAAAAAAAAGATGCGAAATCATGCACCGAAATCTCGGAGGCAAGAGTGTTCATTAGCGATTGCGTGCTAGGGGCACCGCAATACGTCGCCGCAGTAAGAGCACATAGAGAAACGAAGAGGGGGAAAAGGCAGGGAGGTTAACAAAGGAAGTGCCCCGTTGGTTACCCTACACTTGGGGAGGGGAAAGGGTAAAATAAGAAGGAAAGACAGGAAAAACAACAGAGAGGCAGTCAGTGGTTTCAAGGAGCGTAATATATAATGGGCCTTGAGAGCGCGAGTGCGTCAACGTGGTACCTGAAGCGACGACTACCGGAGATCGGGATCATGCGAACAGCTATCTGGAAAACAGGGTAGGCGACGCGTTTGACAGGCGACAGAAAGCGGCGCCAGCCCATCCACGCGGAGCTTATTAAGCGGTAAACGCCTGACGAGGTCGGTCGATATATGCAAAGCGCTAGCGATGATGGGCGTCCCGCCACCAGCCCCATTATTATTATTATCATTATTATTATTATTATTATTATTATTATTATTATTATTATTATTATTATTATTATTATTAATAGTCCCCTGCCTGCTTGATTTAATCAGGTTTTACTATCTAGCTTTTGCCTCTCCGATTTCGATCTTAGCTTTCGTGTTTAAAACCTCTATCAATATATAATGTACCATTAATTATACTTTCAGTGACTGCGGTTCTATCAATCTCTTTCCTGCTTTTCTTCCACAATACTCTTCTCGCGTACCTTACTTAGCTCGACTGCTGACCAGTTAATCCTTCCATGTTCTTTATATCGCTACGCTTCTGGACGGCAGGCATTCCCTACGAGTCTCGCAGAGTGAATAGATAGTTTTAGCAGAGTGTTACCGTACACCGGCCGCCACGACTCCGCATGCGCAGAGCTTAACAGGCTCCGGTATAAGGTTACCGGAACTTTCCGTGTTCGTGAAACAACATGCCAGCACCGAGGCTGACCGCTTCGATCCTAATTCGGCAGTGATGCTTGCTCTTCGTCGTAATAGTAAGACATAATTGGTAAAATCGACAATCGCTTAGTGTCAGCTCACGCTGAGGACAAACTCTAAACGCTGTTATGTCGTTATTATTTAGATAGGTTGCTTGTTTTGACGCTTCTATAGGCCTAGAGCGGACTAGATGGACGGCACGCGCTGTCGCCGACCGATCTCAGATACCACGGTCAAGGAAAAGTGTGTCAGCTTTCATATAACAGATGGTGCTACAGCATATAGCGTCAATTAACCCTGCACAGTCATATGGCGCCATCTATTAGGGAAATGATAGCGTCTCTTTAGGCCTAGCAGAGTCAAAAACAAGCAGCTGATCTGAATATAACGACCAAACAGCGCTTATAGCTTGTCCTCAGCGTGAGCTAAGTGATGGCCGTTTTCACCTTTTATTTCTTGCTATATTAAGACGGTGAGCAAGTATCACGGACAAATTCGGATCGAAGCGGGCAGCCTGGGGTGCCATGTTGCACAAACACGGTATACGGCGGAGCGTATCGGTAAACTTATACCGGGGCCCGCTAAACGCCGCGCATGCGCAGTCGTGGCAGTCGGCGTACGGTAACGCTCTGCCCAAGCAGTGCAATAAGTTGACATTCCATTACGGTGTGCCTAGTACACACACATGCCTCATCCTGTGGCGCCTGTTTGCTCCGGTATGTTCTTGTCCTCAGGCAGCCAAGCCAGTTCGGGCCTCAAATAGCAAGGCCTTTTGCGTTATCCTACAGAATTTCCCTCCTGTTTTCTTTCTCACCATTTTTGTAAATTTCCAGCCTCTTTTGTTTCCACCCTGAGCATCCAATTTACCGTCTGTTTGCCTCAATTTTTTTTTATGACTCCTGGTTGTCTATTTACACTTTCAATTACCCTGTGCTTGGTTGCCAACTTTCTTGACCTCCTCCTCCATTCCGTGTCCACGCTTTTCTTAAGGTATACAGATATCTGTGCACTTTAGCCGGACATTTCTTTTTTTTTTTTTCCAGCCGTGTTCCTTAGTCTTTCTTCAAAACTAATCTTGTTCGGCGTTTCTCTGACTTCAAAAGAAGCACAACCCATCTCGCCTTGCACTGCCTCATTTGTGGTTTCACCGTGGGCCCCCAAAAGCCAGTCGACACACCGTTCTCATGGTCCATCTTTTACAAACGTCTACGTCTCACTAAAACCAGACGCATTTTCCTTTTTAATTAAATTGTGCCCCCGCATCAACATAACCCCTACAGCCGCTGCCCGGAACCGAACGTGCAATGTCTCGCGCTCAGCAGCATTCAGGCACGCACGTCTCGGCCGAGTAGACTATAGCCAATTGGCTATAGTCTACTCAGCCACCACACGCCGGGCAATCAAGAAGCGGACTTCATTAACGAGTCAATAAGGCCGTCATTAACTCCGTTCGAATGTCCGCCAACGAGAGCAAGCGGGCGTGAATACAAAACTTCGGCGAGGCAATTAACGCCGCTCTCCATTCTGCTTTCGCTAAACTAGCAGAGCTGCCTCCAATGCCCACACGCACTTGTGCTGACTACCTTGATGGCGGTGCCGGGAAAGCTGCTCGAACGCTCGATTTCAACATCGCGCGCATGTCCTGCACCGCACGCTATGCGGGTGGTTTAGAAACGTTAGCGCGCATACGCGGAGGCGAACCGGTTCCTAACCGGAATATAAATTTCCTTTATCGCCAGACGAAACAAGGCCAATTTATTATATCCGTAACTACGGGTGGAGCGAAAGATCAAATATACAGTTGCTATACGACCGACTTCCCGCACTCGCACGTTCGAAAACTTAGTAGTTATACATACTGACGAACGCATGCGCCGACGTTGCGATTCGATCGCACGCTTCCAAGAAGATAATTGAGAATTCACTATGCACGAAGATCAAAGTGCACAATAACAGTGTACTTGCAAAATATGGGATCGCTCGCGATGCATCCTGACGCCGACATCGCAAGAACTACGCATGCTGCGTCGTCAAGATTTCGACCAGTGACATCAGCGATTATTACTATAGGACTCTTTATAGAAGGAGCATAGCAATGGTGGAAAAACAAGCCACAGGCCCGAAAATTGTTGCATAGTTATAAATGCGCATGATTGATGCGCATTTGCATCATGTATAACACACACACGCACACACACACACACACACACACACACACACACACACACACACACACACACACACACATGGCCGCATTAGATCCAAGGATAACATTGTGCCCACCTATTCGAGTATTGAAGTCCAACATAGTTCTGACACCTTCACAATAAGGCGATAATTGGCGCCGGCATACTACCTTCCCTACGACGACCAACGCTTTTGAATACAAACATTTGTGTGACACTAAACGCGCCAGCAAGTCACCGCGGTAGACCAGTGGCTATGGCGTTGCGCTGCATGAGCTCGAGGTCACGGGATCGAATACCGGCCACAGCGGCCGCATTTCGACGGGGGCGAAATGCAAAAACGCTCGTGTATTTAAATTTAGGTGCACATTGTTGAAGAACCCCAGGTGATCAAAATTAATCCTGAGTCCCCCTCTACGGCCTGCCTCGTTATAATAACGTGGTTTTGGCCCGTAAGATCCCAAAATTTCATTGTGAATTAAGTAATTAACTAACGCGCCATCGCATTTCAAAACAGAATCGGCGTAGCCTGTTCCTTTTTCCACCTTTCCCCGCTTTGAAGTGCATGCTGCGTGTTCGCACCGGCAACTTCAAGCCAACTGCACCTGCCATTCGTATCTACAAATGAATGCCCTCTGATTTGTCGTACTCATCCGTCACGACCATTTGTCAACCACCACTGAGATAGGTCAGCATCGTTACTTCCTTTAATTCCGACGAACGCGAGCAGCAGAGAACCGATCGCAGGCTCCCCGGAGTGCAGACCATTGACCTGTTTAGCAAATGGCTCAACCGGTTGGTAATCGCCTGAAACCGTTACTTCTCCGTTCCGGGAGACAACCTATATCTGAACTGCTTCGTTCCAATCGCAACCAGGACGGAAAGAGGAGAGAAAAAAATTTAAGCATTTCGGTTGCCGTGACCGCCGCAGCCTAATACGTATCTATGCAACTCTACAGCTAGACCCCCCCCCCCCCCCCAACATATACGAAGGTTACATAAGTAGGTTTTATCAGCGGATATTTTTTTTTTAATCAGATGTCGTGAAGTAAAACTATACCGTGGCAATAGATAATGTTACCATTTAGACGTACTTCATTTTCCGTTCCCTGGCAGTTTCTATTTTCCTTTTTCTCTTCAATCAATTCGAGCACAACACACTGAAGAACGAGAATAAAATAATTCCGGCGTTCATTATGCGCCTAGCGTAACCGCGACCCATTTTTTTTTTTTCGTACACGTGTAATGAGGGCACGTACCATGTGCACGTATACAGCTCACACTTCGATGCACCTGGCGCACTGTTGCGTTCGCAGGATTCGCCTCACCTGTAGCGTGGATCGGAGCCGCGACGATAGCGACACTTACACACTCACTATCGTTAAACGCACATAAACGGTGTTGATCGTAGCGGATTCTGAGAGCGGTGAATTACGCGCGTGCGGGCAAGTTCCAAAAGGGCGAAAGAACGGGCTCCGCCTGAAAAGAGGCTAAAAGACTGCCGAGAGCTCACGCATGCTGAGTACACGGACAACGAAGGCCAGCTCCCGAAGGAGGACGACAGCTCTTCGCTTCCAGCCAAAGAAAAAGGCAACGCTTAAGGCATAGGAGAATATAAAGTGCTCGCACGGCCGAGAGGGAAGAAGGTTGGGCGCATGGCACGCAGGCGAGGTGTCGGCGGAGTGGGCGAACGTTCTTAATTACGCGGGGCCAGGAGAGCATAGTTCACTCCTGATTATAGCTAATTAGCATAACTAATTAAGGCCTAAGAGCGAAGCGGCCAGACCGGCGTCGCCGAAGCGACGCTGAGACTGCTCTGATTACGGGCCCTGATTAATCTGGCCAGCCACGCCCCCCTCCCCCTCACAGCCTGTGAGGAAGAACACGAAGAAATGAATGCGCGGGAGTGATACGGGCGGTTGGAAGTGGAGGAGAGTAAGGGGGGGGGGGGGGTCGAGAGGTGCGCAGACAGATGAGGGAACAGGTGGCGCCAGAGACCCCCCCCCCCCCCCCCTTTTCTCTTTTCTTCTGGCGCTCGCACACGAAGTGCTCAGAAACGTACCACCGAGAAGCTTCGCGGACAGCTCTATCTGCGCCTGTTGTGCATGACTCTCATGAAAGGCGGACGGAAGAGTCCCGGGGCTGGGAAAGGGAGTTGCGGTATCCTTATCTTATTCGTTCAGCCACACGCTTCTGAAATGAGAACGCGGTAAACGGTACAGCCGAGAGAATAAAGCGCTATGTCATTACGTACATCGATATTTGCCTCTAGCTTCGAACTCTGCTCTGTGCCTCCTGCACGTTCTTAAGATTTCTACAAGCACCTTCAGCGAGACATTCAATAAAAAATACAAATAAATAAAAAATAAAAGGGGAAACAAATTGAAAGACATCGAATGAAACACCACGAAGGTACAGCCGCGGGCCATTTCACTACACCTACGCTAGTCTGCGGCGAAAGCACAAACACACCCGCCGTGGTTGCTCAGTGGCTATGGTGTTCGGCTGCTGAGCACGAGGTCGCGGGATCGAATCCCGGCCACGGCGGCCGCATTTCGATGGGGGCAAAATGCGAAAACACCCGTGAACTTAGATTTAGGTGCACGTTAAAGAACCCCAGGTGGTCCAAATTTCCGGAGTCCCCCACTACAGCCTGCCTCATAATCAGATCGTGGTTTTGGCACGCAAAACTCCATAATTCAATTTTTGAAAACACAAACATACGAGTTAAAAGGCTGTGGGAAGATTGGCTATAATTGGGTGCCCAAAAAGAAGGGCAACCAAATATAGCCAAACCTGATAACTGACGTGAGATAAACCTGACGGCCAACGCTACGAAGGAAGCGCGCCACTGCATATGGACAAAGCGCGGTACAAGCTTGGGGCACCGAGCGGTGACCGCGAATAGATGCTGAGGTAAGCACCGTTACGCAACAGCGTGTTACACCCACGCACGAAGTGACGCAACAGTTCTACAGCTGGACAGGCACAGCCTGCGTGACGTTAAATCGAAGGCAGCCTCCTTCAGCCTTTTGCTCCGACAAAACGGATATGTAATAGACTCGCAGAAACGCGTGCCTGAAATAGAAAGCAGAGTTGCATAGTAAGTGAAGGTGTGCGGAGTTAGAAGGCTGTGTGAAGATTGGCCCGTATATGTATACACTTGCCCGGACATCGTAAGTCACCGATTTTTTTTTTTTTTTTAATAAAAACACAGCTGGCTCGTTCACAAAGGCGACTGGGTGCACAAAAATAGGCGATCTAGCATAAGTGTTTCAGCCACTGCCACAAATAGTTCCACGCGCACCCTCGTCACAGGCGTCCAACGCGTCCGAAATAGCTATCTGCGACGTGTTCTGGTAGCGGCATCGCAATGCGACATAACAATTTAAGCGCTAATTAAGTTTTTTTTTTTTCGTCCATGTTAACGACACTTGCCAATCGCTAGCATCCGCGGATACGCACCACATTTTCACATGCAGAAGACGAGTTGGTTGAAACGAAGAGCACAGATAGCAATTTTTGAACGCTTCAGAAAACTTGCCGCTTACTAACATACATAGACTCTGCACAGCGATACGTGCCCTAACTCATTAAATATCCTTCCTATAAAAATTAGACACGAAGCGAGTCTCTTATCAGCGCACGTAAAAGCGGGCGACGATGTACGGCCGTTATCGGCTGCTACTACAGAAGCAGCAATCAGATTGTTAAGGTGCCATGCATTTATAATGATATAACATATCTCTTAACGATGAGCCTCTTCCGCGTCATCAATGTTGGCATTAACTATAAGCAAAAATAAACCTCCCAATAACGCTGCAATTGTCACATCAAATAGGGCAAAAGGCCCAATTCATAATTTGGGAAACCTGCTTTCAGTATAGGGGCATGAAATTGTGAAATTGCTCAATCCAACGGTGTCTATGCGGACTGGCGCAATCGCACACGCGGTAACCTAAACGCGCT
Source organism: Dermacentor silvarum (assembly GCF_013339745.2). NCBI lineage: Eukaryota > Metazoa > Arthropoda > Arachnida > Ixodida > Ixodidae > Dermacentor > Dermacentor silvarum. The sequence goes on from NC_051154.1 coordinate 216,893,642, forward strand.
TCGCGATGAAGCGCGGGCTTATGCATTATACGCGGTGCGTCGGATTTCCATAGTCTTTTTTTTTTTTTTTTTCAGAGTTTGATTTGTAGTAAACAGCTTCTCCAACGCGGAACCATAGGTTTTCAACAAACTGTACGAAAGAGTGCAAAAGCCTGTATACTTGTGACGGTCTCTCTTACATACCAAGATAGCTACCAAAAGTACTGGCTTAACGAAAACGTGCAAGCATTCCTGAGATGCACTTCAAGGTCAGTCCTGGTATAACGATGCCATATTATAACGATCCCATTTCCTTGTTACCTAAATAGCCACACAACTAAGATAGAAGTGCACTATAACAAGAGCACCCTCGGGAGCAAGAACATATACGGTTCGCGTTTGGATGTGTTACACGCCTTACAAGGGCCGCGGGAGTGGCTGCAGCACCTTTTGAAAAACTGGTCCTCACAGATCCTTCTGTCTGCCTCGATGCTACAGGCTTTTTAGCCATGTGGTCTTAACGCGTGGTAAATCTTTCCGTCCGATAAAATGGAGCACGTGCACGGCAGACGATTGCCGTATAATTGAACGGGACGATACGGAAACTTGGCAACGCTATAAGTCTCAATTAACGGCCACTTCAAACATTGAGTGGTATCCCAGATATGCCTGTATCACACGCGGATTCTCGACGGTCCTTGAAACCGGTGGCCTCTTTTGCGCAGCTCAGTTTGTCTCTGCTGAAACGAGCGAGTTACTTGTCCTGAGGTCTAACTAAATGACATTTATTCGGTTGTTCTGCGGCTATCATTAGACAATTAAGCCGCACGATTCTCGCTAAGTTCAACAATGAGAGCGCCGAGAAAATGACCATGCTTCAGAAAAAAAAATAATAAACACAAAGCAAAATAATCTGCAAAGTGTCAATAAGTTGGGAACCAAGTACACGTTGCATTTAACTGGCATTGACTCCTATACATATTCGGGGTAGATTATACATATAAGCCGCATATCAGTTAGGCTCGCTCGGGGCGTTAAACAGGCTATTCAGAGTCCGTTACTGTAAGGCGCGCGGCGCTTCCAAAAAGGATATGGGGGCCACAGAAAGAACAAAGAGCAAGCGAAAATTCTTGCACGGCCGGCTATAAAACGGTTCTCCTCTCTCTTCAGCGCGCGTGCTGTCCTTCGGTGGTGGCTCTCCTCCGCCATCGCCTCGATACTTCCTGCAGGTCGCACGTTATTCGGGTCGCGTCTCTCGCCTCCTTCAACCACCCCCTCTCTGCCCGCGATATGGACAAAGCGCACAAACAAAGGACACCTACGGAAAACTCGGCGAGCAACAAAAGGAAGCGCGGCCGAGGTAACGGAACGGAGGGAATAAAAAAAAATTAAAGAAAAAGAAACACACAACAGTCGAGCTAGTTTCCCATGTTCCGGGGCGTGCAGGCAAGACACACACACACGCACACCCTGCTCTCCTACACCTCCTCGCCGGTTACCCACGGTCTCCTTGCAGACAGCCCCTTGCATTCTATTACCCCGTTCCACTTGGAGCACCCTCGTTGTGCCGCGCGGCAGATAGCGTCTTCCGACCGGCGCCAGATAACAATGAAAAATGAGCCAAGTTTAAACAATGCCGGTGAGGGCAGCCAACGCACGAGAGAATAGACCAGAGATGCAGGTAAGAGAGGCCCGCACTCAAATCGAACCGTTGCAGTCCAACATCAGGCAGGCGAGTTCCGATAGCGGACGAAAGCAATTCAGTCAATTCGCGGGTAAAAAAAAAAAAGAGAGAGAGAGAGAGAGAGAGAGAGAGAGAGAGAGGTCTGTTTCAACCGACAAACCCGTGCGCTCGCGTTACACAGCTGAAACGGACACTGACCAACCATTCCCATCTGTCGCGTGCGGAAACCTCTACTCAAATGTTATGGTGTCGCCCTTCTCCGTTAGCATCAAAATAGACAGTTTTAGTTTAGCGTTAGCGTAATAGCGGGGTTACGGGAAATAGCGTTACCGTTCCGCAAACGAACTTTGCAGAAAGAGAGTTTTAGTATAGCGTGATAGCGTAGTTTACGTGCGGGACGCTATTCCATTACGCTTTGAATTACGCATACACAGGGCACCTAATTCTATGTGTGTGTGCGTCCGGAAAGTGCAATAGGCAGCGCAATGGAAGCCAGGAGCGCGTTGTATTTTTAATTCACATGTCCGTCGATCTGCAACGAAACAGACAAGCAGTACAAGCTGTCTACCATAGCCTCCGAAATCCTCCAATCTCAGAGGCCATATGCCGTCGTCGCGCCTATCTCCCGACTTTAGCGACAGATGGCGCTCGCATCTCAGAAAAAATTTCTCTCGTTAGGCTTAGGCGCGTTCGAAACGAGAAGCGATCTCGAAAATTCCTCAAGATTAGCCATAACACTCTCTCGGCGAAGCGGCATGAGACTAAGCAAAAGCCGTTTACGCAGTCATTTGCTACGAACAAAGTGAATTCTACAAAAACAACGCCAAATTCAGTTCGAAGCGGGCGACCGGGACCGCCGCCATGTTTTACGTACACTACGTACACCACGCTAACACGGTAACGTTAACTCTGAGAAATAGCGTGCGCACGGTAAACGGTATAGGTCGGTTAGCGTTCTGCGCATGCGCACTTCGATCCCGCTATTCCGGTACGCCCGCTATTCCGGTAACCACGCTAAACTAAAACTGTCTAATGTTCGGTTAGCCTTCAGATGATAGAACCAAGAAGACGGCACCGTATCCCATCCCAATATTTTAGATGCGGAGCATCTTATAGCGGCGGCCTGTCCCGCGGCGTCGTTGGCGTCGGCGTCGGCGTCCGTCCGTACGTCTCCTCATTCTCTCCACGCCAGCTGTGCGATAACGCCTCTCTCCCCCTCTCCACGCAATCTGTTCGATAACGCGCTTCTCCCTCCGTGTCTTCATCCGCCACCTGTGCGATAGCGCACGCATGCGCGCATCTCTCTCTCTCCTCCTCCTCTCCGCGCCAGCTGCTTATATAAACCCGGTGCATGCGCCGCTGCCTCAGTTGCTGCTTCGGTTTAGTCACGCTGCGCCGTCCGATGCGCTGAATGGACGCCAACGAATCTGTCAACGAACTGTCTGGCACAGTACAATTTCGTACAATTGTACAATTACGTACAATTTCGTACAAGCTCGTCGTACACCAGATCGCTCAGCGCTCATGCGTTAGACATTGAGCGAGATCCGGTGCTCAGCAAAGTGGACGTGCTCTGCTTTACAGAGACGTGGAACGCCGCTGAAAGTCGACATTGCGGGCTACGCTACGGTCGCGCGTACGCAGGGGTTTGGACGACCTGCGGGCGGTGTGGAAATCTACGTCAAGCGTTCCGACAAACGTTCCGTCAACGCGCTGGACCTAGAACTGCGCCCCACTGCTGACCAACGTAGCAACGGCGAGCATTGTGCCGCTAGCGTCTACGGCGTTAACGTCATGACAATGTACCTCGCACCCAACCTCTCACGCACAGCCGTGGAGAAGTACATCGACGAGGCCATGGGTGAATACCGAAAGCAACAATACGCAGACACACAACCTTTCATGCTCATAGGCGACTTTAATATCGACATCATGAAGAACGATTGGATGGTTGAGTACATGTCATCACACCACTCGCTACAACACGCATCACACGACGACCGCAAACAACAGCCAACTACCATTCACGGAACATGCATCGATCACGTCTTCAGCAATTTCAAGATACAACCACTGCTACGAGATCCACTCACAGTTCATTGCACCGACCACAAAGCCATCATACTCAAAGCAAGTGCACAACTCAAATAAGACGCTGCTCAATAAAGACATTCGTTAACCGTTTCACCTTCGTCTACGCAATTTCATTACTCTTCTTCAAATAATATTACACCATCTTCCGAGGG